>NC_055678.1:718-373218 GCF_017976325.1 Chelmon rostratus
CTCTACCACTAACCCTAACCTAAGCCCTACCCTGGCCTAACCCTAACCCCAACCCTAGAATAAATATATTAAAAAACCTAATAAATAGTATTAAAAAGCCTAAATAAATAGTGATAAGATAAGTAATTCATATATGAAGGATAAATAAGACAGAACACAAGTTGATGGAAAAACAAAGTTTATTTAGTTTGGTTCGTGCTGAGGAAGAAATAGGATGTGTTTGGGGGTGCTTAATGAACAGTATAGGGGGTGCCATATAAATATTCCTGTGTGCAGGCCTGAGGAAGACGAAATCCAGTCGAAACGTTGCCGGTTGCACACAGAGGACAAGAAAAAGAAACAAAGACAAAGAAACAAAGAGAAAGAAACACAGAACAAGAAGAAGAAACAAAGAAAAAGAAACAAAGAAGAAAGAAACAGAACACAAGAAGAAGAAACAAAGAGAAAAACTAAGTACAAGAAAAAGGGTAAAAGTAAACCACAGTAAAGACAAACCGTACGAAAAAAGTCAAATAGACGAAGATTAAAAGGACAAGTAAGGGAAAGGAAAAAAGGATACCAAGTTGAGAAAGAGAGCAGGGAATGAAAGAAGGACAGTAAAGCCAAACCAAGAAAGGGGAACAGAAGGAACTATATAATAAATGAGACTAATATAAATAAATTAATATATATTTATAGCAAAGGCAAATCAGTCAGTAGGGGCCACCGGCCTCCTGGTCTGTGGACCGTGCATTCCTGCTCCCTCCATCTGGAGGGGGCAGTTCTACCTTAAAACCTAACTGGCCAGTGCCCAGCAGGAGGTTGGTGGTCCCTGCCCACCCACCCACCCACCCATCTAACCCCATCCCTGTCTCTACCACTAACCCTAACCTAAGCCCTACCCTGGCCTAACCCTAACCCCAACCCTAGAATAAATATATTAAAAAACCTAATAAATAGTATTAAAAAGCCTAAATAAATAGTGATAAGATAAGTAATTCATATATGAAGGATAAATAAGACAGAACACAAGTTGATGGAAAAAACAAAGTTTATTTAGTTTGGTTCGTGCTGAGGAAGAAATAGGATGTGTTTGGGGGTGCTTAATGAACAGTATAGGGGGTGCCATATAAATATTCCTGTGTGCAGGCCTGAGGAAGACGAAATCCAGTCGAAACGTTGCCGGTTGCACACAGAGGACAAGAAAAAGAAACAAAGACAAAGAAACAAAGAGAAAGAAACACAGAACAAGAAGAAGAAACAAAGAAAAAGAAACAAAGAAGAAAGAAACAGAACACAAGAAGAAGAAACAAAGAGAAAAACTAAGTACAAGAAAAAGGGTAAAAGTAAACCACAGTAAAGACAAACCGTACGAAAAAAGTCAAATAGACGAAGATTAAAAGGACAAGTAAGGGAAAGGAAAAAAGGATACCAAGTTGAGAAAGAGAGCAGGGAATGAAAGAAGGACAGTAAAGCCAAACCAAGAAAGGGGAACAGAAGGAACTATATAATAAATGAGACTAATATAAATAAATTAATATATATTTATAGCAAAGGCAAATCAGTCAGTAGGGGCCACCGGCCTCCTGGTCTGTGGACCGTGCATTCCTGCTCCCTCCATCTGGAGGGGGCAGTTCTACCTTAAAACCTAACTGGCCAGTGCCCAGCAGGAGGTTGGTGGTCCCTGCCCACCCACCCACCCACCCATCTAACCCCATCCCTGTCTCTACCACTAACCCTAACCTAAGCCCTACCCTGGCCTAACCCTAACCCCAACCCTAGAATAAATATATTAAAAAACCTAATAAATAGTATTAAAAAGCCTAAATAAATAGTGATAAGATAAGTAATTCATATATGAAGGATAAATAAGACAGAACACAAGTTGATGGAAAAAACAAAGTTTATTTAGTTTGGTTCGTGCTGAGGAAGAAATAGGATGTGTTTGGGGGTGCTTAATGAACAGTATAGGGGGTGCCATATAAATATTCCTGTGTGCAGGCCTGAGGAAGACGAAATCCAGTCGAAACGTTGCCGGTTGCACACAGAGGACAAGAAAAAGAAACAAAGACAAAGAAACAAAGAGAAAGAAACACAGAACAAGAAGAAGAAACAAAGAAAAAGAAACAAAGAAGAAAGAAACAGAACACAAGAAGAAGAAACAAAGAGAAAAACTAAGTACAAGAAAAAGGGTAAAAGTAAACCACAGTAAAGACAAACCGTACGAAAAAAGTCAAATAGACGAAGATTAAAAGGACAAGTAAGGGAAAGGAAAAAAGGATACCAAGTTGAGAAAGAGAGCAGGGAATGAAAGAAGGACAGTAAAGCCAAACCAAGAAAGGGGAACAGAAGGAACTATATAATAAATGAGACTAATATAAATAAATTAATATATATTTATAGCAAAGGCAAATCAGTCAGTAGGGGCCACCGGCCTCCTGGTCTGTGGACCGTGCATTCCTGCCCCCTCCAGATGGAGGGGGCAGTTCTAACTCAAAACCTAACTGGCCAGTGCCCAGCAGGAGGTTGGTGGTCCCTGCCCACCCACCCACCCACCCATCTAACCCCATCCCTGTCTCTACCACTAACCCTAACCTAAGCCCTACCCTGGCCTAACCCTAACCCCAACCCTAGAATAAATATATTAAAAAACCTAATAAATAGTATTAAAAAGCCTAAATAAATAGTGATAAGATAAATAATTCATATATGAAGGATAAATAAGACAGAACACAAGTTGATGGAAAAAACAAAGTTTATTTAGTTTGGTTCGTGCTGAGGAAGAAATAGGATGTGTTTGGGGGTGCTTAATGAACAGTATAGGGGGTGCCATATAAATATTCCTGTGTGCAGGCCTGAGGAAGACGAAATCCAGTCGAAACGTTGCCGGTTGCACACAGAGGACAAGAAAAAGAAACAAAGACAAAGAAACAAAGAGAAAGAAACACAGAACAAGAAGAAGAAACAAAGAAAAAGAAACAAAGAAGAAAGAAACAGAACACAAGAAGAAGAAACAAAGAGAAAAACTAAGTACAAGAAAAAGGGTAAAAGTAAACCACAGTAAAGACAAACCGTACGAAAAAAGTCAAATAGACGAAGATTAAAAGGACAAGTAAGGGAAAGGAAAAAAGGATACCAAGTTGAGAAAGAGAGCAGGGAATGAAAGAAGGACAGTAAAGCCAAACCAAGAAAGGGGAACAGAAGGAACTATATAATAAATGAGACTAATATAAATAAATTAATATATATTTATAGCAAAGGCAAATCAGTCAGTAGGGGCCACCGGCCTCCTGGTCTGTGGACCGTGCATTCCTGCTCCCTCCATCTGGAGGGGGCAGTTCTACCTCAAAACCTAACTGGCCAGTGCCCAGCAGGAGGTTGGTGGTCCCTGCCCACCCACCCACCCACCCATCTAACCCCATCCCTGTCTCTACCACTAACCCTAACCTAAGCCCTACCCTGGCCTAACCCTAACCCCAACCCTAGAATAAATATATTAAAAAACCTAATAAATAGTATTAAAAAGCCTAAATAAATAGTGATAAGATAAGTAATTCATATATGAAGGATAAATAAGACAGAACACAAGTTGATGGAAAAAACAAAGTTTATTTAGTTTGGTTCGTGCTGAGGAAGAAATAGGATGTGTTTGGGGGTGCTTAATGAACAGTATAGGGGGTGCCATATAAATATTCCTGTGTGCAGGCCTGAGGAAGACGAAATCCAGTCGAAACGTTGCCGGTTGCACACAGAGGACAAGAAAAAGAAACAAAGACAAAGAAACAAAGAGAAAGAAACACAGAACAAGAAGAAGAAACAAAGAAAAAGAAACAAAGAAGAAAGAAACAGAACACAAGAAGAAGAAACAAAGAGAAAAACTAAGTACAAGAAAAAGGGTAAAAGTAAACCACAGTAAAGACAAACCGTACGAAAAAAGTCAAATAGACGAAGATTAAAAGGACAAGTAAGGGAAAGGAAAAAAGGATACCAAGTTGAGAAAGAGAGCAGGGAATGAAAGAAGGACAGTAAAGCCAAACCAAGAAAGGGGAACAGAAGGAACTATATAATAAATGAGACTAATATAAATAAATTAATATATATTTATAGCAAAGGCAAATCAGTCAGTAGGGGCCACCGGCCTCCTGGTCTGTGGACCGTGCATTCCTGCTCCCTCCATCTGGAGGGGGCAGTTCTACCTCAAAACCTAACTGGCCAGTGCCCAGCAGGAGGTTGGTGGTCCCTGCCCACCCACCCACCCACCCATCTAACCCCATCCCTGTCTCTACCACTAACCCTAACCTAAGCCCTACCCTGGCCTAACCCTAACCCCAACCCTAGAATAAATATATTAAAAAACCTAATAAATAGTATTAAAAAGCCTAAATAAATAGTGATAAGATAAGTAATTCATATATGAAGGATAAATAAGACAGAACACAAGTTGATGGAAAAAACAAAGTTTATTTAGTTTGGTTCGTGCTGAGGAAGAAATAGGATGTGTTTGGGGGTGCTTAATGAACAGTATAGGGGGTGCCATATAAATATTCCTGTGTGCAGGCCTGAGGAAGACGAAATCCAGTCGAAACGTTGCCGGTTGCACACAGAGGACAAGAAAAAGAAACAAAGACAAAGAAACAAAGAGAAAGAAACACAGAACAAGAAGAAGAAACAAAGAAAAAGAAACAAAGAAGAAAGAAACAGAACACAAGAAGAAGAAACAAAGAGAAAAACTAAGTACAAGAAAAAGGGTAAAAGTAAACCACAGTAAAGACAAACCGTACGAAAAAAGTCAAATAGACGAAGATTAAAAGGACAAGTAAGGGAAAGGAAAAAAGGATACCAAGTTGAGAAAGAGAGCAGGGAATGAAAGAAGGACAGTAAAGCCAAACCAAGAAAGGGGAACAGAAGGAACTATATAATAAATGAGACTAATATAAATAAATTAATATATATTTATAGCAAAGGCAAATCAGTCAGTAGGGGCCACCGGCCTCCTGGTCTGTGGACCGTGCATTCCTGCTCCCTCCATCTGGAGGGGGCAGTTCTACCTCAAAACCTAACTGGCCAGTGCCCAGCAGGAGGTTGGTGGTCCCTGCCCACCCACCCACCCACCCATCTAACCCCATCCCTGTCTCTACCACTAACCCTAACCTAAGCCCTACCCTGGCCTAACCCTAACCCCAACCCTAGAATAAATATATTAAAAAACCTAATAAATAGTATTAAAAAGCCTAAATAAATAGTGATAAGATAAGTAATTCATATATGAAGGATAAATAAGACAGAACACAAGTTGATGGAAAAAACAAAGTTTATTTAGTTTGGTTCGTGCTGAGGAAGAAATAGGATGTGTTTGGGGGTGCTTAATGAACAGTATAGGGGGTGCCATATAAATATTCCTGTGTGCAGGCCTGAGGAAGACGAAATCCAGTCGAAACGTTGCCGGTTGCACACAGAGGACAAGAAAAAGAAACAAAGACAAAGAAACAAAGAGAAAGAAACACAGAACAAGAAGAAGAAACAAAGAAAAAGAAACAAAGAAGAAAGAAACAGAACACAAGAAGAAGAAACAAAGAGAAAAACTAAGTACAAGAAAAAGGGTAAAAGTAAACCACAGTAAAGACAAACCGTACGAAAAAAGTCAAATAGACGAAGATTAAAAGGACAAGTAAGGGAAAGGAAAAAAGGATACCAAGTTGAGAAAGAGAGCAGGGAATGAAAGAAGGACAGTAAAGCCAAACCAAGAAAGGGGAACAGAAGGAACTATATAATAAATGAGACTAATATAAATAAATTAATATATATTTATAGCAAAGGCAAATCAGTCAGTAGGGGCCACCGGCCTCCTGGTCTGTGGACCGTGCATTCCTGCTCCCTCCATCTGGAGGGGGCAGTTCTACCTCAAAACCTAACTGGCCAGTGCCCAGCAGGAGGTTGGTGGTCCCTGCCCACCCACCCACCCACCCATCTAACCCCATCCCTGTCTCTACCACTAACCCTAACCTAAGCCCTACCCTGGCCTAACCCTAACCCCAACCCTAGAATAAATATATTAAAAAACCTAATAAATAGTATTAAAAAGCCTAAATAAATAGTGATAAGATAAGTAATTCATATATGAAGGATAAATAAGACAGAACACAAGTTGATGGAAAAAACAAAGTTTATTTAGTTTGGTTCGTGCTGAGGAAGAAATAGGATGTGTTTGGGGGTGCTTAATGAACAGTATAGGGGGTGCCATATAAATATTCCTGTGTGCAGGCCTGAGGAAGACGAAATCCAGTCGAAACGTTGCCGGTTGCACACAGAGGACAAGAAAAAGAAACAAAGACAAAGAAACAAAGAGAAAGAAACACAGAACAAGAAGAAGAAACAAAGAAAAAGAAACAAAGAAGAAAGAAACAGAACACAAGAAGAAGAAACAAAGAGAAAAACTAAGTACAAGAAAAAGGGTAAAAGTAAACCACAGTAAAGACAAACCGTACGAAAAAAGTCAAATAGACGAAGATTAAAAGGACAAGTAAGGGAAAGGAAAAAAGGATACCAAGTTGAGAAAGAGAGCAGGGAATGAAAGAAGGACAGTAAAGCCAAACCAAGAAAGGGGAACAGAAGGAACTATATAATAAATGAGACTAATATAAATAAATTAATATATATTTATAGCAAAGGCAAATCAGTCAGTAGGGGCCACCGGCCTCCTGGTCTGTGGACCGTGCATTCCTGCTCCCTCCATCTGGAGGGGGCAGTTCTACCTCAAAACCTAACCCATCTACACCTATCCCTGTCCCTTACCCCTAACCCTAACATCTACCCCTACCCATGCCTAACCCTAAGACCCCCTACCTTATTATAAATAAATAAATAATTAAGATAAATAGATCATGTTTAAAAGATAAATATATCATATTAAAAAGATAAATATATCATATTAAAAACATAAATATTTCATTATACAAGGATAAACATTTCACTACACAAGGATAAATATATCATACAAAAGTTAAACATTTCATGTTACAAGGATAAATAAATACACATACACAAGTTCATGGAAAGACAAAGTTTATTTCAGTTTGGTTAGTGCTTTGGACGTGAGAGGATGTGTTACTGGGGGTGCCATGTGAAAAGTATAGGGGGTGCCATTCAATCCTGTGTGCGGGCCTGAGGAAAACAAAAAGAATGTTGAAACGTTGCCAAAACGCACACAGTGAAAAAGCTAAAGAGACAAAGAGAACAAAGCAACAAAGAGAGAAACTAAGGGAAAAACAAAGACAAAGAAATACTAAGAGAAACAAATGAATACAAAGGGAAAAACTAAAGGCAAAGATAAGCCAAAGAAATAAAGAACCGAAATGAAAGTAAGGGAAGGACAAAAGGAAAACCAACCAGAGAAAGAGAGTAGGGAAGGAAAGAGGGAAAAGTAGAACCAAACAACAAGAAAGGACAAAACAGCCAAACATATGGACAACACAAGACAACACGAAACAACACAAAATAACACAAACATTAATTATTAATAGATACCAAAGGCGAACCGGTCAGTGGGGGCCGCCAGCCTCCTGGTCTGAGGACAGTGCCTCTCTGTTCCCTCCATCTGGAGGGGGCAATTCAGTTCCAAACCCTAACCCTAACCCTACTTTTCTTTTATTGGGGATTGTGCCAGAGCCTGAAGAAGACAAAACTAAGTCGAAACGTAGCTACTAGGCACATCTTTTGGGAATTTCGTTTCTGTTTGGATATATTATTTTATTTTTATAGATACCTACCCTAGAATAACAATATTATTATTATATATATAGCAAAGCTCAAACCAGAGTTCCTGAAGACTAACTAAAGTACTTACCTGATACCAAACCGGATACTTACCTGGTAGGATGACAACCTAAATAAAGGGAAAAAGACTAATTGGAGTACTCACCTGAAACCAAATTGGATGACAACCTAAATCAAGATTTATGCAGACAGAGGTAAACTGCCCGCCGGAGGGATGGAGCGTGCATTTTACCGCCACTCTTCGGATGGCGGATTCATTCTCAAATCCTAACCAGCCAGTGCCTCCCTCCACTATGGGCAGTTTTTAAATTTATTGCCCTGTCTCTTAATCCCAAATTGGAATGACCAAACAGAAGACAAATTGATGGTCGCAGACAGTGAGTGTGAGTACAGTTTGGAGTGATATAATGCAAAATTGGAAACCGAATAAGGCTAATTTGAACCCTAACCAGGAGATTTTACTCTAACCCTAACATCTCTCAAGTATATGCCTAACCCTAATGTGAAAGGAACTTATGGGGATGTAAACACAAGGGGCTTTGAGGATATTGGAAGCTAATTTTGGCTGGGGATCCTAGAGATAAGGAGTGAATGGCATGAATAAAGCAGAAGTACATAGAAACTAAATACCTGCATATAAATCCTAAGTAAAAGGAAATTAAAGGACAAGTAAGTCTATAGAGCCACAGAATACTTACCTGGGAATCCCATGGCATAAAGGAAGCTGTAAATAAAGTCAAAATGCCAATTTGTTACACCTCAATACAAGTTAAAGAAAGTTACGTATGGGGAATTACGGATGGAGAGTGAAGGGGAGGGGCCCTAAAGCACAGTAGATTCACTCACTCTGACTCAGACTCTTGGAGGGGAAGCATCCCACAGACTTGACTGCAGACTCAACTTATTATATTTACTTTTCTTTTATTGGGGATTGTGCCAGAGCCTGAAGAAGACAAAACTAAGTCGAAACGTAGCTACTAGGCACATCTTTTGGGAATTTCGTTTCTGTTTGGATATATTATTTTATTTTTATAGATACCTACCCTAGAATAACAATATTATTATTATATATATAGCAAAGCTCAAACCAGAGTTCCTGAAGACTAACTAAAGTACTTACCTGATACCAAACCGGATACTTACCTGGTAGGATGACAACCTAAATAAAGGGAAAAAGACTAATTGGAGTACTTACCTGAAACCAAATTGGATGACAACCTAAATCAAGATTTATGCAGACAGAGGTAAACTGCCCGCCGGAGGGATGGAGCGTGCATTTTACCGCCACTCTTCGGATGGCGGATTCATTCTCAAATCCTAACCTTCGGTGGGGAGCAGGCTAATTTTTCTCTCCTAACCCAATGTGGCTATACATCCCCCTACCCAGTATTCCTAATCCTAACCCTAACCATTACCCACTATGTGCCTAACCCTAACTAATTCCCCCCTAAAAAAACAATTTTCTAACCCTGCCCCATATTAATTTGATTATCCTACCCTATTCTGTTCTAACTCTAATTTCCATTGCCCTAATTCCAATTTGACCCTTGCCCACTACAACTAACCCAAACTAGTGCCCGCTGTCCCTATATCCCAATTGATGTTCGCTATTTTAAACCTCTTACCCCAAAACTAAGCCAAAATATAAAAAACAAAAGTATAAGGGAGAGTAATTTAAAATCAGTCAGACATGCGATCTGGGCGAAAGGTCAGTGCCACATGGCCTAACGAGGCTAAAGGGAGGAGAGGAAGGAGTGAGGCAAAGGGAAGAAGAAGAAGGAAAGCAAGGAGGATGGAAGGAGAGCAGAATAGAGGAAAGGACAAGAAAAAAGTTAAGGAAAACTGAAAGATAGCTTGGAAAACTAAAAAGGGAAACTTAGGATAAACAAAGACAAGAAGAATTTTGGACACATAGAGGGGAAAACACAAAAACAATTCAAAGAGGAAACAAACATAATTCAAGTAGAGAAACACAAATTACAGATAAGACATAAGAAGAAAAACATATATAAGTCACGTAAGACAAAGATAAGAATCAGTTTGGACAAAATCACAGAAAGGAAAGGAAGGGTTCAAGGGAAAGTAGGAAAAAGGGAAAGTAGGAAAAAGCCAGAAGGGACAGAAGTGGGGAGAGGCCAAATGTGGCACCACGCTTCCACAATAGATCAGCACGCCTGATGAAGGCCCATTATGGCCGAAACGTCGCGGCAAGGGCTGATCTTATTAAGGCTCCTAGCCTAATTTTTTGAAACCCCACCACCTTCGGGTGGTGATACTACAGACCCCCAGGGTGGAGTGTGCATCTCCACCTTCGGTGGGGAGCAGGCTAATTTTTCTCTCCTAACCCCTAATCCTAACCCCTAATCCCAGCCCTCTTCTTAACCCTCACCCATATCCCTATATAGATAACTTAATAATAAATAAATACATAAATAAATAATTAAATAAAATATTGTGTGGGCATATGAAGGGTTAAAAATATTGATTGGGCACATGGAGGGTTTAAAAACATTCATTGGGAATATGAGGAGTTAAAAAGTTCAAAAATTAAAAAATAAATTTCTTAAAATATTAATAAATAAATGTAATATAAATAAATAAATATAATATAAATACTCTGAAAGGGTTAAACACATGTTTAAAACTAAGAACATTAAAAAGAAGTATGATCCAAACTAATTGGCCATATAAGGGATTAAAATATAAATATTGATTTGGCACAGTAGGGGTTAATTGATTTAAAAATCTAAAAATAGCTTAAAAAGGGTTAAATAATTCATGTTTATTGGAAAAAATCATTCTAATAAATAATTGACAGTTTAATTCATTTGTTTTCTATGGGGTTAAAAAATCAATATAAAACAATATGTATAACTAATATAAATTCATTAATATATAAAGGGTTAAATAAATTAAGTTTAAAATTTCATATAAGGGAGGGATAATAATATAAGAGAGTGGATGCTAAAAAAACCTTCAAAATTTCATGCAGTGTAGCTGTCTTTAAGAAAAGGGGCGTTACCCTGAGTGAGTGTGCTGAGTGCAGACTGAGTAGAGCCTCACTCTGCATTTGGCACTCGAAGAGGACACACTGCTCTTGCTGCTCTGCCTGCCAAGCCTCTTGCAGTTCTCTGGTGTGCATTTACCTGAGGAAGATTTAGTTTTTTCGAAACGTCGTTTATTTGCACACCCTTCCTTTGTTGATTGTTTTGTTTATTAAGAATATTTAATTTTTTTTCGTTTTTAAAGGGTAATTCCCTGTTTTTTGATTTTTTTTATTTCTTTTTTCCTTTCCCCTTTGGGGGAAAGTGTTTTTTGTTGTTTATTTGTTTTTATTGTAAATAGTTAAAAGAAAAACATTTAAAAACTTACAAAAAAATCATATAAAACAAAAAAGTAATAAAAAAAAGTAAAAAAATAACAAAGAACATACAAAAAAAGTAAAAAACAAAAAAATAAAAAATTCATACAGATATGGATGATTGGACAGTGGTGCGTCAGGGAAGGCGTCGCCCGCGCACCCGTCCAGATGATTGGGGCCGGGGGAACAGGGGGTTCGTGGACTGGAGGGCCCGTGCACTTGCCTTCCCTTACGGGGGAAGGGCTCAGACCCACTGTCCTAACCCCCATTAGGGGAAACCTAACCTTTAGCCAAATTTTCAAAAGGCTCGTAGAGAGATGGCGTTCGCACAGAAATGTTTCTCTCGTCCTCCTGATTCTCAAAATATGCCTCCTTACACTTCTTACAAGTTTCAGTTAAACTCAATTTTAAAATTCCCCTGAGGTCTGTCGGCTTGGAAACCATCACCATTGCGTGTATCTTTTTCTTCCGCATTTTTTGATACCAATTTCATCAAGATCCAACAACATGTTATTCCGACTACACCACCAGGTGGCATCTTAATTCCGAAAAATTACAAGTTCCAAGTTCCCACTTCCAACTTCCAACTTCCACATTATGCCTTACAACTCACAGCTTTCCAATTACAAGTTACAACTTCTAACTTCCAACTTCCAAATTATAACTTCCAACTCACAACTTTCAAATTACAACTTCCAAATTGCATGCGTGTGTGTGTTGGTAGGCAATCTGTTCTGTCAAATCTGCTTTTACGTCTCTATTTATTTCTCCTATATATTGTACCTCTGCCTTGCTCTGTGATTTTATTAGTAATTTTTCTTTTATGTACTATTCCATCAACCTGCCTAGGGACTACAGGTGGAAATTAGCAAGTTGCTATAACCTGGCACAATGCATATTCTCTTATTGTACAGGATTAATGTCTTATTGTGCGCTGTCCCTGTTGAAATCAATACATTACATTGCAATTATAAGTTACAAATCACAACTTTCAAATTACAAGTTCCAACTTCCACCTTCCAACTTCCATATTCCAACTTCCAAATTATAACTTCCAACTTTCCAATTACAAGTTCCAAGTTCCAAATTCAAACCTCCAAACTTCAACTTCCAAAAATTAGACTTCACCTTGAAAGGTGGATTCCTGCTTGGATGGTGACGTACATCAGCAATCATATCCAACTTATAACTCGGAACTTCATCTGATAAGGTGGATTCCAGCTTACTTCCTTGATATATCAACACCCAAATTCCAACTTCCAAAATCAGACTTCACCTTGAAAGGTGGAACCGATGAATGTTTGCAGACCAGTAATGTCTTTCATGTTACCATCTGCTGAAACACTTAAACATTTCCTGAATATACATTTCAAGGAAGGAGCAATGGTGAGAAGAGTTTTTGGGGTGATTTGGAAATCCAAGTGGAAAGGCAATCAAGACCACCCAGACTAAAAGAAGCAGGGGCTGGGGACCCAGAGGTTGGCTCAGGTTAACTGGGATGAGAATCAGCACCTCCAAGCCCGAGGCCATGGTTCTCGACCGGAAAAGGGTGGCTTGCCCCCTCTGAGTTGGAGGAGAGCTCCTGCCTCAAGTGGAGGAGTTCAAGTATCTTGGAGTCTTGTTCACCAGTGAGGGAAGGATGGAGCGTGAGATTGACAGGTGGATCAGTGCAGTGGCAGCAGTAATGCGGTCATTGTACCGGTCTGTCATGGTGAGGAAGGAGCTGAGCTGAAAGGCAAAGTTCTCGATTTACCAGTCCTACCCTCACCATGAGCTTTGGGTCATGACCGAAAGAACAAGATCTTGGATACAAGCGGCTGAAATGAGTTTGCTCCGTCCCCCCTTCTCGGGGGACCAGGGTTAGGGTTAGGGTAGGGTGTGGGTTAGGGTTAAGGCCCTGCCAGCACACTTCGGCCAACGGCCGAGGCACTCCCCGCGGCGGCCACCGGAGGGCAGGCCCGGCAGCGGAGCGCGCCGTGACGCTGCGGCCACCACATGCGCGGCCCGCCGTCTCAGCTTTGCACGGGCAGATCCTAAGTGGCTCTCGCTGTCTCTCTGGCTGTCTCTCCGCCCGTCTGCTCTCATTCCATCCACTGTACTACGCAGGCAGCCCCCTGTGTCAGGGCCGAAAGAGCTCGGGGGGTCAGGGAGCGCCCGGGCCTGGGCAGCAGAAGCGGCGGCGGCACGTGAAACAAAAGTTTTGGACACAGTGTATTTATTCACCCGCAATGAACAAACATAATGCACGTACGCTGGAGGCATCCGCCTCACACTTCATGTTTACACGGTCGCCCGCAGTGGCTGTGCTCAACTAGAAAATGTAGCAAGCAGTGGGCCTGGTGTAAAGACTATCTTACAGTAAAGCAAACTATGTGCTGAGTGAGTATTTGATCGGCGTGGAGGGAAGGCAGGTGCTCTGTCCATCCACCAGAACGTTTTTCAACACACTGCGACATGAATCAGTGCAGTGACTACTATGCTGAACCACACATTGTCATAATTGCAACACATCACATCAAATTATTGTTGTCGTGGTTGTTATCATTACGATAATAATCATGATCAATTAGGTTCAGGGCCGGGGTCAGAAAGGTCAGGGCCGCTCTGGAGGCCCGGCTCCAGGCACTCCGAGGCAGGGGAGCCCGGCCGGGGCGGCGTGTGTGCTCTCTCTTTCTCTTCCCCCAATCACCATTACCGTCACTGCTAGCTACTAACGAAACTTCTTCCCCGGAGTTCTCTGTGCTTTGTCGTCCACCAGGTTCTCATGGATCGTGGCCGCTGCTGTGGTCTGCTGCTGACATCCACCATATGTAGTATTATATATAGCATCTCTCTCTCTCTCTCTCTCTCTCTCTCTCTTCCCCCAATCACCATCTCCGTTATTGCTAGTTACTAACTAAACTTCTCCCCCGGAGTTCTCTGTGGTTTGTCGTCCAGCAGGTTGTCAGGGATCATGGCTGCTGCTGTGGTCTGCTGCTGACATCCACCATATATAGCATTACTGTCATTATTGTTACCATATCTCCACTTCAGTTAGTTCATGATTTACTGCTGCTGTGCATCTGTGTCTCTCTATCACAGGTTCCACTGCTACTCCAATCATTCTATCATTCATTGTAATTCATTGTCATTTCATCATTCATTGTAATTGTACAATATGTTTGTGTTGATTTGTACATGTGCCATCCACTGCACGTCTGTCCGTCCTGGGAGAGGGATCCCTCCTCTGTGGCTCTTCCTGAGCTTTCTTCCACCTTTTTTCCCTGTTAAAGGGTTTTGTGGGCAAGTTTTTCCTCTCTTGAACCGAGGGTCTAAGGACAGAGGGTGTCACTCCCTGTACAGACTGTAAAGCCCTCTGAGGCAAAACGTGTTTTGTGAATTTGGGCTATACAAATAAAATTTGATTTGTTTTGATTTGAGCTTTGCACTGCTGTAAAACTATTTCACTGCTCTTCTGTCTTGACGTAATGGACTGCTTTGTTGACATTCCCTTTAGCGCGGCTCCATCTAGTGGATTCATAGCGCAACCCCAGCCACTGCAGTTTTTCAATACAGTATTCTGTGGGCCTTAATAATCATACTGTGCATGAAAACATCCTTAAAATAGGCTTATATAGCTAATATACTGACAGCCTATGTTGCCTTCATATTAGGCTTATACAAGGCTTTTAATTCTTTGCATTTTGAACATTTTGGGTCGCCGACCCCTGCCCCAGACTATGTGTGTGTTTTACGTGTGAATAAAAAAAATCGACTTGAAGCGTTGCCTTTTGTAGCAAGAACATTTACTAAAAAAAGAAAAATCACGCACAACAGCAACATCTCAGAGGTAGATACACACCACACACCAAACACACACACACGGCTTCCTGAACCTATAAACAACATTCGGAAATATGTCCAAAATCACAACATTCAGAACTATTTACAAAATCACAACATTCGGAGATATAACAACAGTATGGCAACATTCGGACATATTTACAAAGTCACAACATTGGGAAATATGTACAAAATCACAACATTCGGAAAATAATAATAATAATAATAATAATAATCCTAACAAAATATAACAAAATGGCCCTCTGTCAGCGTGCTCAGTCAGTCGTCGAGCCATTGAAGGTCCATGCCTTCACCCCCAAACGATGTCCGCCTCACACCGTAGTCCCAGCGCAGTTCCTCGTCGACCGCTATGTCTCTCGTGGCCAGGAACAAGACGGTGTCCCGAGGTCCGTCCGGGAAGCTCAGCTGGAACAACACAGGCTTGACGTTAAAGTTCTTGGCGGAGTGGTTCATCCTCCGCCCAAAAGTGTCCTTCCCGGGGTGGCACTCGCAAGGGAAGGTCTGGGAGTCGATGCACAGCTTTGTGCCCAGCCTTCCCTTGACGAAGAAAAGGTAGCACATCGCGCCCGCCTCCAACTTTTCCATCTTCTCCCTCCCCTCTGCTGCAGAGATGACCTTCCCGTGGTAGTCGCAGATCACGTCCCCTCTGCTGAAGGGCATGGTGGCAATGACACCTGCACACAAGAGCAGAAGAAAAACAGACACATAAACAGCTGTTATTCTGCTGCTGTGGCAAAGTCGTTACAGGTACGTTTTTCACTGTGCTTTTCTGTCTTTCCTCACCTTTGCCCTTGACCTCCCCGAAGTCCTTCAGGTCGATGCCCTTCCACCTCTGCTCCATCACGGACTTGATGATGCCCTCGTCGTCCTCGATGGGCGCTTTGAGGGGGGAGACCCACGCCTGGAGCACAGCCGGGAACGAGGGGACGTTGATTTCCCACTTCTCCTTGGCTACGATGGACTTCACCCTTTCCTCCCGCGGCTGCTGCCTGCCACAGGAAGCTGGGGGGAAAGGAGGTGGGAAAAGGAGATGGAGTCGTAGTGAGACACTAAGCAGCTTTTCACACACAGCATACAGCATCTGTTTGACAAAGGCGTAGCCAGTGCCCACCGGCGACGTGCAGCACGCGCTTCTCCAGCTGCATGCGCCTCCACTTAAAGTAGTAGTTTCGACCCTCTCCGAACCCGGCGCTGACTATGTCCTCTTTGGAGGGCGCGAGGGCACCGACCGTGATGGGGAAGTGGGTCAGGAACGCGTCCCACGTTTCGTCCCGTGGCCCCCTGGCTGATGCAGAACTGCGGGAGAAGAGAAGAGCACACATTGCAATCAGGAGGCCGCGATGTCGGACGTGTCGATGTCGGCACCGAAAGTGACGACCTTTACCTTTGGCCCCCGGAGGACGTCCCCGCAGCCTCTGCCGTGCTGGACGGGGGATCCCGCCGCGCCCCCCCGCGGACCTGACAGCTGTGTCGTGTAGCAGAGAGGGAAGACAAACAAAAAAGTCAGAGAAAAAAAAGGGAACTTTTGAGTCAGATTTTACATTCATTGTTTTGCAATATGCTTTGCCTGACGTGAGGTCACACACCAACTAACAGTAGTAGCATTAATTATCACTGGCTGCGAGTTAGGCAGGCAACGCACTGGTTCTGGTCGGTTTATCGGTACCTCATCCCTGCTTAAGAAATGAAAAGTACACTCACTGCCTCCAGAGACGGTGCAAGTCGGACCTTGGGCTGGCGATGGGAAGCCCTGTGCTTCCCAGGAAGAAGCAGCCCTCGTCCTGCTGGGCAGCCTCTTGCCTGGCCAGGTAGAGTGGCCTGATGGCAGTGAAGTATGCACTGAACCACTGTTGGTGGGAAACGGAACGGCAAGCTGTGAAATATCATGTGTGGAATGTTTAAAAAAAAAAAAGGGGGGGGGGGGGGGCGCAGGGGGGGCTACTCACCCTTTCCTCGTCCACGGTGAGGACTGCTCTATCTGCCCCGTCTTTAAATCTTATTGTTGCCCCGACACCGGGGCTCAGCTGCCTGTCATTCCACTCAGTCACCTGTGATGGAGGATTATTTTTGTAGGCAAGGAAACTTGAATTGTGCGAGGAGTAAAACTTACAGGGAAACAGGAGGGAACTCTGGAATAACTTACTTTGAAATCCACCACCGTCTTTTCCGATTTGGAATACTTTATGAGCAGGATGGCCATGCAGAAGTAGCGGTACAGGGTGAGGTTGTGGTGGGACAACCGCTCGCCCGTCTGAAGCTGATGGCAAGCCTCCTCTGTCCACTCTTGTGTCATCTCCAGCAGATGCAGGTGCGCATCCCTGACCTTTCTCTCCTGAAAGCTGACAAGCATCACAGGCAATATGCATAAAGGCAATGTACATTTGTACATTTGAGGCCCCCCCCCCCCCAATGTTAATCAAGTCATGAGTGTGACCAACCTCGGCTGTGCACCTGTCGCATCTGCCTCTAGCGGGTCCCCAACAACAAAAAAACCCTTCTCCCTCAGGTTTTCGACCAGCGAAAGGCGAGTCGCTTCGTCTGTGACCAGGGAGACCAGCTCCGAGTATTCCCAGCGTCTGGCAGACCTGGCCCACTGTCGCTGGGACTCTTTCGCCCTCTTGAGCTCTGCATCCCTCTCCTCTGGCGTGCTGTCCTTCATGCAGACACGCCTGAGGTGGGCCGACAGGGCATCGTACCCCCTTTTGCACCAGAGACAGTAAATGGTGCGCCTGTCAGGGCCGTCCCTTCAAAACCAGAGGAGAGTGAGAGAGAGACGCAGAGAGAGACACACACACACACACACAGAGAGAGAGAGAGAGAGAGAGAGAGAGTCAACTCCACATACTGGCGTTACAGGTAATTCTGTAGTCACAAGCACATGTATGCTCTTACTTACATCTTTCACAACTTGGACACCTGCCTGGAAATATCTGCACACCAAACACCACGCACACGAAGCTAAAGAAAGAAAAAAAAAGAAAAAAATCACTCGCCTTGTCTGTAAAAAAACGCACAACGCACGCACAAAACAACAACAAAACTAATAAAAGTGATATAATAAACAAATGTGTGTATGTATGTATGTACACGTTATTAAAAAAAACCTCGAATGAAAAGCTAATTATCGTCTTACCTCCTCAAACGCAGGGGGGGGCGGGGGCAGAATTACAACACATTTGAATTACAGCACAGAATTGCAACACATCACAGCACACTATTTGGACTATTTGGTCAGGCCTCTGTGGCCCTGGGGACAGACTCTGCCTCTACCTAGCGCAGCCTGCTCCTGTGTGGTGAGGCAGGAGTTTGCTGCGCTGGGTAGAGCCAGTCTGTGGAGTCCCCACGGTCGCCGAGACACACAAGCCCCCACGCCGCGCCAAGGCATAGTCCGTGTGGAGGTTTTTTTTTTTTGTTTTTTTTTTTGGGGGGGGTTTTTTTTTGGGGAGGGAAATCACACAGATCGCCCGAATACTGTCTCACAGAGTGACACTTTTTTTTTTTTTTGTTGTTTTTTTTTGTAAATTTCAAACATGAACAATAATAATGAGTGCAAAACATAGCGGCATCACAGCAAAACATGATAAAGGAAGTGCTAAAAGACTACTACTGCTAAGAACACATCGTCACAATTTGAACACGTCAAAACACACATTAGAGGCCCCGTATTTCCAAATTTCTAACACTCTGTCAAACCCAAACATGAACAATAATAATCAGTGCAAACCATCACAGCAAAACATGATAAAGGAAGTGCTAAAAGACTACTACTGCTAATAACACATTGTCACAATTTGAACACGTCAAAACACACATTAGAGGCCCCGTATTTCCAAATTTCTAACACTCTGTCAAACCCAAACATGAACAATAATAATCAGTGCAAACCATCACAGCAAAACATGATAAAGGAAGTGCTAAAAGACTACTACTTTCCACATTTCTAACACTCTGTCAAACCCAAACAGCATCACAGCACACACTGAACACTTTGTTTTTTGAGTTTTTTTTGTTGTTGTTGTTTTTTTGTCACAGCCTACTGCTGTGCTGATGAGCCAGCCTCAGACTTAAGCTTCAGACGCCGCATTCGGAATGCTTTTAAAGTTCTGACTGGCAGTCCGTGTTTTTCGCACTCCTGTGCGTATAGCTCGTAGGCGGCTTTGTGCGGTTTCGGGTCCCCCAGAGGTATCAGTCTTTCCTCCAAGGGTGACCAGGGGATCCACGATCCTGCTGGCACGCGGCGATTTATGTTGGTAGGAGGAAGTGCAGGAAAATCTTCCTCGCGCACCTCCTGCACGTCCTCCACCAGCTGTTCATCAGGCTCCTCCTCTGGTGCACTGCGCTTGGTGGCAGGAACCCTTGGCGCCGGGGTCACGCGCAGTTTGTGGGGAATGTCCTCGTGGAGGCGCCACACCATAGTGCTGCAGATCCTTGACAGTGTGTAATTTGACAGGATCTTCAAAGTCTGCATCCTGGCCTGGGTGATGGGCAGCCTCTTGATCAGCTGCTCAACCTGAGCATAGGACACATAATCGCCATTCATGAGCATGGCAACGCAGCTCAGGAAGGTGAGCAGTGCCAGTCTCGGAGCTGGCTGCAACCCCCTCGGCATCCTTGCCATGCATTTCTCCAGCCAAGGCATGCCGTGGTCACGGTAGACTTGAAGATTTTTTGCCCACGACAAGCCCAGCCGCTCAATCTCCACGCAGACTGCCAGCGTTGTTTCTGCAACCTGTGACTGTGGGCATGGAGTCTGCCCTGGCCTCAGCACCTCAAGCCAGAGCTTTCCGTCCCAGGCGAGCCTCTTGACTCTCTTTGTGTCGTAGTAGGTGATCGCCGGGAACCACTTTAACTGCATGTCCTCAAAGCCCGCCAGCAGCGCCTCCTTCACATCCACATTATGGTCCCTCAGGATGGTCCTCGCTCTCCCGAAGGTGGAAGGGAACGGGAAGTATCCCTCTTTGGTCGCGAGGTCCGTCGCTAAGGTGTCCGCAGGGATGGGTCCCTTGACGCCGCCTGGAGGGTTTGGGCTCTGCAGCTGCCCGAACGGGATGCCCTCGTTTTTCTTGAGGAGGTCCTGCATGATTATGCGCACCATAGCTGCCCCCACCACTGAGGGGGCAGCCTGCAGAGAGTCACAGAGGGTGAACAGTCTCTCTATGCGCAGGATCTGGACCCTGTCCTTGGTCCAGTTTTCAAGCGGCGGCGGCTCGCATCCCACGGTGGCACTGTTTGCCGGTGACAGCCCGAGGAAGCCTCTCCGATGACTGAGACTGTTGGGATTTACAGCGTCAGTCCCCAGGCTGATGCTCCACAGTTTGTCCATTGGTGACAGTGGGTGCCCCCAGATGAGCTGCTCTATAGCCATCTCAGCCTGGTAGGCGGTCCACGATGCCATGAACCCTCCAAGGCCATGGCGGGTCAAGTGGAGCTTTTTGAGGAGCTCCGTCAGGCTGCTGAGCACCTCCCGGCACACCCGCAGTAAGCCCTGCTGCTCCCGGTCGTCCCGAAACGGCACCGCCAAGGGACGCGTCGAGAGGAGGTGGATCAGTGCCGGTTGGCGGAAGCACTCTGAGGCGTGCAGGAGGGATGGGATCCCCGTCACCTGACTGAAAACAGCCACGGCCTCGATCCTCATGTGCAGCTGCCCAGTCATCTGCGTTGTCAGCTGCTCCACGAGCTTGACGTATCGCGTCGCCCGCTCCCTCATTGAGGCATGTGAGCTGGGGTGGGCCAACCCCAGAGTCGCAATGCATCCCGTAACCGGGTGCTTGAAGACGTGTTTGTCGTGCCTGTGCGGCGCGTCGACATAGCACTGGATGAAGGTGATGTCACGGGGCACCAGAAGGCTCTGCAGCTCCCCGCTCCAGTCTGTGGATTTCCCATCCAGGTTGGAGGAAAAGTTGGCAGCCTCGTGCATCGATAAGGCGGGGTAGTAATTGCCCCGCCGTCCTCCAATCTCCTCCAGTCCGAGCCTCGACCACAGGAGATGGGTCCTCTCATCCTTCGACGCGATGACGGCAGCTGCGTGGATGGACACGTTCCGCACGTGGCGCACATTGGCCAAAGAGCCCACATCCAGTCTGGTCTTGTCCTTCTGACCAAATTTGGTCATGGTGATCAAAATTGTCAGTGTGCCATCTTTGGTGACAGCGTGGACGGCTTCGTCAAGCAGTGCCAGGACATAGTGCTGGTCCCCCTCGAGTATGTTCCAGCTCGTGAAGTCACTCCAGCTGTTTTTGTCCATCGTTGGCCTTCTGACGTCCTCACCGCTCTGGCTGTGCACCAATTGTTCAAATTTGCACCAAACCCGTTTGATCAGGCCAGCACTGTTCTCGTAGGCGAACAGACCTGGGTCACTGCACGACGTGCTGCTCAGCTCCTTGGGCAGCACAGTCAAGTTGACAAAGTAGCCGCCGTCTGTCACTGCGATGTAAGTCCCTCTGCATTCCTTGAGTGCACTGAGTCCCCTTGTTGACAGTTTGCTCAGAGGAAAGTGTTTTTTCAGAAAGTGAAAATGCCTCGTGGGTTAGGGTTAGGGTTGAAGAACGGATTCCCCCTCCCGTAGGAAAGGGTAGATGCACGGTCCATCCCCCTGCGTCCTCCCTCACCACTGTCCCAATGAACCTGGGGTTGGCGTGGTCTGTTACCCTGCCCCCTGCGGCGGTACTGGACCAACTGCCACCCCTGTTCCATGTTTTTAACAAAAATAAATTTGTCTTGTCAAAAAGTCTGCGTTCAGCTTTGTTATTTATTAATTAAATTGTGTTATTTATATTTGCTATTTATTATAAAAGTTATGAAATGAAATAAAGTTCTTATAAAAATTAAAATGAAATTCAATGTATTATTATTTTTTTTAAAAACAAAATGAAATGAGAGTGTTTTTAAATAAAAAATAAACTTTGTATTAAACTAAAAATAAAAAGACCCCAATAAAACCCTCAAAAAGTATTAATATTCCCAAAATAGTGTGCCCCCCGGCAACGTTTCGACCCCAAGGGTCTTCTTCAGGCCTAGGCACACCAAAAAAAGGAAAAAAAAACCACACACCAACTGCTCTACACACTGTCCGAGAGATGTTGCTTCTTCAGAGATCAGAGTGAGAATGGCGAGTCTCCCAGTGCTGCTGTATTTATACCCTCCCACCCTTAGGTTTCATTTTGCAAACCCCGCCCCTTTTTTTTCTGTTAACATGTCTAAACATGGTTTTACACACTGAATAACACAGTTTAACATATGTACATACAGTTTTTAAGTATTTTAACACATATTAACTTATTTTTTAACAACTTTTAAACACATGTTAGCATATTTATTAAAGACAACAACATATACATATATATTTTTTCTTTTTTTGGTTTTTTGTTTTTGCACCTGTGCCGTTATTGTTGTTCTGGGCCTGCTGGTCGCCATTTTGTGGTGGATTACCTGATTCAGCTGCACCTGTCGCGGATCGGAGGGACGCCAGTGTGCTGCTTTTAATAGAGCGGAGGAAGCGTTTGGAATAACCTCTTCGTCTTAAGCTGGTAAACAAAATTGTTATGGCATTCTCCAGATCTGTCGAAAGTGAGCAAATGCGGTGGAATCTGATGATTTGTGATTTAACTATGCCCTTGAAGGTATGTTTAGGGTGAAAGCTCGTCTTATGTAACAGTGCGTGGGTATCTGTCGGCTTGAAATAAATTTTCGTCAATAGTTTTTTATTGTGCTTGTCGACATTTTGAAAGTACACTGTAGTGTCCAGAAAGTTAATTTCGTTAGTATCCAGGCTATGTTTTACTTTGATAGACGGGTGATGCTGGTTTAAAATGTTTATAAACTGTAAAAATCTCTCCTCTCCGTGTTCTCAAGCGCCTATGATATCATCTAAAAAACGAAAATAAAAAGAGGGCTGAAAAGGACACTTTTGAAGAGCGCTTCTCTCCCACTCGCTCATGTACAAATTTGCATATGAGGGAGCGTACCTGTGTCCCATTGCGGTTCCATGGACCTGTAAATAGTACTGGTTATCGAAGGTAAAATCATTAAAAGTCAAACAAATTTCTAAAAGCTCCAGGATTTCCTCATCTGGTCTGTTCTTGTCCGGATATCTGTTAAAAATAGTACGGATTGTATTTAATCCCATCGACGTGTCTATGTTCGTGTATAAACTGTCGATATCTATAGTGAACAGGACGGCATTATTTGGCAGACTTATCGGCCGGATCTTCTCAATAAAATGGTAAGTATCTCTTAAATAACTCGGGTGTTTGGTGGAAAGGGGACCCAAAAATGAATCGATGTACTGAGCTATATTGTATGTTGCACTGTTACAGTCTGAGACTATCGGCCTGCCCGGAGGAATTACATGTGGCACCGTCCACGTCTGTGGATCTTTATGGATTTTCGGTAGAAGATAAAAGCGGCGGTCACGGGGGTTATCGGAGCCGAATAAGAAGTCTCGTTGTTTGGCTGTAATGTATTTCTTGTGGTACAGGTTTTGGATAATTATACGAATTTTATTTAACGTTGTTTGCTGGAGGCTCGACTGAACGGGTTTGTAATAGCGCGTGTTTAATAATTGTTTCTTTGCTTCTAGAGCATACTGCTGTCTGTCCATAATGACGATTTTGGATCCCTTGTCTGCCGGCTTAATAATTATATGAGGATTTTCCTGGAGCGATCTGATAATTTTTTCTGTTTCACGGTAAGATGATTTATTGTTATATGTTGTTAAGACTGCGTACGTCCCGCTGGATTAACTTTTTCACTTTGTTGTCTAGGCTGTCCCATGCTGGTTCCCAGTTGGATGGAAAAGTAAACGGTGTTTTATCCGTTTTGGTATTTTGAAAGTGATCTAATAATTTTATTTTCCGGTGGTATTGATACAAATCTCTGCGTAGTTCTTCCGTGTCGAAGGAACGAGGAGGCGGAATGAAGGTAAGTCCCTTCTCTAATAAATTAGGGTTAGGGTTAGGGGGAGGGAACTGATCCCATCTCCTCTTAGGGAAGAAGGGACGTGCACCGGCCATCCACCCTTGCCGACCATAGCCCTGGTCCCGTAGGGGTTGGCGGTCCCGCTGCCGATTACGGCCATACCGGACAACCGTCCAACCATCCATCATTGTTTTTATTATTTTTGTTTTTTATATTTTTATATTTTTTATTTTCTTTTATTATTTTTTGTTGTTTTTGTGTTGTTTTTTTGTTTTTTGTAAAAATAAGAACCAAACAACCAAGGACGCTTTCCAGAGTGGGAAAGGATATGTGCCCAAAAATCAGAAAAAAATAAAATAAAATAAAATAAAAACAAGAAAACTTTCCAAAAAAATAGGAAAGTAAAATATGTGTTTTAAATTAAAATATGAATAATCAAATTATGAAATACAAAACAAAAAGTGTGCCAACTGACGCGACGTTTCGACCCTGACCGGGTCTTCCTCAGGCAATGGCACACTGAAAAGTCTGCAGCACTGTGTGAAGATGTTTAGGTTTATGAATAGAGTTGCCCCCTCCAAATGGAGGAAGCAAACGTGCACGGTCCACAGACCAGGGAGCCAACGGCCCCCACTGACCATCAAAAAATTAAGCTCAATTGCTTTAAATATATTAATTTCCCTTTTTCAGTGTTTGGTTTAACTTTCCATCTGTTCTTCCCTACTCTCTTTCTCTTGGTATTTTCCTTTTATCTTTCCCTTACTTCCTATTTGGTCTTCTTAGCATGACTCTTTTGTCTTTTGCTTTTTCCTCTTTGCATGACTCTTTTGTCCTTTGCATGACTCTCTTGTCCTTTTTGCATGACTCTTTGGTCCTTTGTTTCTTTATTTCTTCTTTGTTTCTCTTCTTGAGTTTCTTCTCTTGTTTCTTTGTTTCTCTTTCTTGAGTTTCTTTATTTCTTTGTTCTCTTATTCTTCTTCTTTGTCTGTGTGCACCTGGGCAACGTTTCGACGTGACTCTTTGTCTTCATCAGGCCCGCACACAGATAGTTAACTGGCACCCCCTTAGCTTTCCATTAGCTCCCCAAAAACACGTCCTCTCAGCTCCAAAGCACAAACCAAACTGAGTTTGTTCGTATGACCGTCTTGTCTTTTTAACTCAATAAATTATGTTTCGTACGTGACTTTCTTGTCTTCACATGAGCTCCCCAGGTAAGTTATTGTGTTTTTAACCCCATGAACTGTATTTTTAAATATATTGATGTATTTATCTTCATGTATTGATATGTTTATCCTTATTTATTAATTATGAAATTATATATTTATTAAATTAGGGTTAGGGGGGATTTAGGGTTAGGCCAGGGTAGGGATAGGTTAGGGTAAGGGTAAGAAACAGGGATGGGCATAGATGGGTTAGGGTTAGGAGGTGAGGAAGAAAACTGCCCCCTCCGACTGAGGAAAGCAGGAGCTGCACGGTCCTTCCCCCACCTGGACTCGTCCTGGAACCGGACCCGTCTGCTCTCGAACTCCGGTCGTCGACGGCGGCGATCCCGCTGCACCACCGTCCACTGGCCGTCCATCCTTGCAGGTAGGTATGTCGGTTGTGTGTATATATATGTGTGTGTATATTATCTGTCTCAGCAGTATTAATGTTTTTCTTTTACAGGTATTAAAATGTCCGTGTAAAAAGGTAAGTGTGTTATTTGTTGTGTTAGTGTGCAAAATTATGTCCAATAATTGTCCTTTGCAATAAAAAATATTTCCCAAAACGTCCTGGTTATTCTCTCAAACGAGTCTTTATTGCCATGATAAAACAAAGGCACTTCCCAGAAAACGTGAAAAAACAAAAATTAAATCCAATACAAAACGCCCGCACGGCGTTGTAAAACGTCCCAAAAAAATATACAAAAATAAAGTGCCTGTCCCAGTGACAGTGAGTGCTTAAGCTAATGCTAGCTTGCAAGATTAGCTAAACAACGTTCGCCAAAATGCGGCAAAAATAAAACGAAAACAAAACAAAATCAAGAGCGTGCTGTCGACTACGTTTCGACCGTTTATCGGTCTTCTTCAGGTCACTAAGCACGCTATTCAAATACAAATTATGTGGCTCATTTACATACCATTACCGTCAGGCTTATGGATATGCTAGCAGCAAACTACGTTGTTCTGCGGGGTTGCCGAGTTGACCCCGCTAATGCTTCCGGTTCAGGAAGTCCGTCAGTGAAAACCGTCCGCACTCCGCTCGGCGTTGTAAACAGACAAACTGTCCATAAACGAACGGTAAATAAATTAAAACAAGGTAAAACAAAGTGACATAATGAAATTTTGGCTCACGCCAGCACACATACAACACATAATTTAAATTACGTGGCCGTAAAGACCGCTCCGCGGCCATAGAAAGGATAGCGTCGCGGCCGGTAGGAACAAAGTGCCCCAGCCGGTCCGGCTGAAAACACAGACCGCGGTTAGTTCCATCTCACATTTGTTCCGCCATGAAATAAATCAAAGTGCGGCTAGAATCCGGAATAAAATAAATAATTAAATAAAGTAACACTAAGGACAGAGGTCATGGTGAAGGCCAGAAAGGTAGAAACGGTAAGTATAAGAGTAAAGTAGGTGGGGGAATAGAATTACCCCCTCCAACTGGAGGGAATAAAGTGCGCGGTCCTCAGACCAGGGGACTGGCGGCCCCCACTGACCAAGTTGCCTTAGCTATCTAATAATAATATATATGTTTTCTAGTTGTGTTATAATAATATTTGTTTTTTCTTATGTCCCATGTTTGTGGTTGTTTTTCCCTTTGTTTGGTTTTACTTCCCCTTCTTCTTTCCCTACTCTCTTTCTCAGTTGTTTTTCCTTTTTTCTTGCCCTTACTTTCCTTTTTGGCTTTTAAGTTGTTTGGCTTTTTCTTGCCTTTTTATTCCTTAGTTTTTCTATTTCTCTTTGTTTATCTCTTTCTTAGTTTTTCTCTTGTTTCTCTTTCTTTGTTTATTCTCTGTTTCTTTGTTCTCTGTTTCTTTGTTTACTGTGTGCGTGTTGGCAACGTTTCAACTTTTCTTGGTTTTCATCAGGCCCGCACACAGTAATGAATGGCACCCCCTATTCTTTCAATATGGCACCCCCTATAACACATCCTCTCATGTCACAAGCACAAACCAAACTAAATGAATTTCCCCTTTCCATGAACTTTGTATTTATATGAATTACTTATCCTTTTAGCATGAAATATTTATCCTTTTAGCATGAAATATTTATCCTTTTTTAAACATGATTTATTTATCTTTTAGCATGACTTATTTATCTTTTAATATGAAATATTTATCTTTTAAGTAGTTATTTTAGATGTAAATTAAATATTTAAATTAGGGTTGGGGTCTTAGGGTTAGGCAAGGGTAGGGGTAGATGTTAGGGTCAGGGAGGGTTAGGGGGTTAGGGTTAGGGTTAGGAGATGAAGAGGAAAACTGCCCCCTCCGACTGAGGAAAGCAGGAGCTGCACGGTCCTTCCCCCACCTGGACTCATCCCGGAACCGGACCCGCCTGTCGTCGAAGTCCGGTCGTCGGCGGCGGCGATCACGCTGCACCACCGTCCACCGGCCGTCCATCGTAGCAGGTAAGTAGGTTAATCTTCGTGTGTGTAATATATATTGATTTATGTGTGTGTATTTCTGTCTTAACAGTCTTAATGTTTTTCTTTCACAGGTAAAAATGTCCGTGTAAAAGGTAAGTAGGTTATGTGTTGTGTAAGTGTAAAATGTGAAATAATTGTCCTTTCAATAAAAAGATATTCCCAGAAGCGTCCTGGTTAATGTCTCCAAACTCTTTAATGTCCAAAAATAAGGCAGTACAAAAAGAAAACGCCCGCACAGCGGTGTAAAACGATCCAAAGAAAATAATAAAATGCCGTCCCAGTGACAGCGAGCGGTTAAGCTAATATTAGCTTATAATTAGCTAACCCACACTCGCCAAGTTTGGCGAGAATAAACAAAATGAAGGAAAAGAAAAGAAAAGAAACAGCGTGCTGTCGACAACGTTTCGACCGTCAATCGGTCTTCCTCAGGTCTTAAAGCACGCTACATATGCAAATGAAATCCAAATTAACATTAACATAACCATACCTTCAGGTGTTGTTATGAAAATCGCCATTGGCAGACTAAGCTATGTTCGCGGGGCTGCCAGATTGACCCCGCTAGTACTTCCGGTTCAGGAAGTGCACCGACGATAGCCGTCCGTAACCCGCCTAGCATGCTAAGCGGACGGATCGTCCATAAATAACCAGGAACGTAAATATAATAAATAATAAATAAACTGTGGCCAACATAGGAACATAGAAAGGCTAACGTTTAAACAACATGGCCGTAAAGACCGTCCCGCGGCCATAGAAAAGATAGATAAACGGCCGGAGCGGAGAATATGCCCCGGCCGGTCCGGCTGTAAAAACAGTCCGCGGTTCACTTACCCTCCTAATCGTTCCGCCATTACATCCAAAGACGGCTAAACACAGAATAATCATGATAAATAATAAAATAACTCAAATCATAATTAAATAATCAACACCAGACAGAGTGAATGAGGTCGTGGTGAAAGCTGGAAAAGTAAAAACGGCAAATAGACTGATTGAAGTGGGTGATTAGGTTTAGGGCCAGATAAAATAAATAAATTAGGGTTAGAAATAATAAAATAATTCCACTAACGGTTAGGGTTAGGGATACCTAGGGGTATGGTTAGGGTTAGGGTTACCACGGGGTAGGGTTAGGTTAAGAGTAAAATATAATAGTAGTTATAGAGGTTAGGGTTAGGGTTATCTACGGGTGTGGTCCTAAAGGGGTAGGGTCAAAAGAATTAATTGTATTTCAAATTAAGTCCCCCTGGCTCCTTCGTGCCCAACAATCTTATCCAAAACCGCTCCACCTTCTTGCGTTCACCATCAGACCATAACTCATTACTCTGTAACCCAGCCATTCTAACAGCTTGCAAACCATGTAAAAGAAAATGTTTCACCAGTAAAGTATGTACCTCCTTACCATTGCGGATATTGTACCGGTGTTGCATCATTCTAGTGGACAGTGAATTTTTAGTCTCACCAACATCCTTTATACCACATTGAACACAATAAATTAGATAAACACAATTCACAGTGCTCGGATTGAACCTTTGCAAAACGGGAAAAACCGTGTTTCCCCTGTTGTTCCTCACAAAGGTGAGTGAGGAAAATTGTTTATCCAGGAGCTGAGGTTTCCGGGAGGTCAGAGGTCGAAGTTTCGCCCTCACCAAGTAGTCCTTCAGGTTGTGGTTCCTCCTGTAGGCTGATATAATCCTGGAGTGTGGAAATAGTCTCTGTGCAGCACCATCACAACAGTTTTCAAAATTGTCCTTACATAATCTATTCAAAAGTTTATTACTTGTGTTAAATGTAGAAATCAGGGGAATAAACTTTCCGTGACACTCTTCCCTTTTTTTAAAAAAAGTACGAAAGGAATGTCTCAAGAAAGATCTGGAATAGCCCCTTTTCCTTAAACACTTAAACAATATTCTCACAGCATTGATAAAGTCCTGATGTTGTGTACAAATCCTCCAGAAACGCAACAGTTGGGCTTTAATGAGTCCTCTAAATGTGTGAGTAGGATGAAAACTGTCCTTGTAAAGCCAGGCATGTGTGTCTGTTTTTTTAAAAAAAACTTTAACATCCAACTTACCCGTGATGTAAAAGCTGGGGCCCTTATACACTGTGGTGTCAAGAAAGTCAATAGTGGTGTCGTCTGTTTCAGACTTCAAAGTGATAGAAGGATCGTGAGAATTCAAAGTTTGCAGAAAAAGTTCAAAATCCTCCCTGGATCTGTCCCACACACCCCAAATATCATCTAAGTAACGAAAATAATAAAGTGGCCTGTGCTGACATTTGGCAAATACTTGCTCCTCCCATGCAGCCATAAAAATATTGGCATAGGCCGGAGCAAACCGTTTCCCCATGGCTGTGCCTTTAATTTGGAGATAATACTTTTGATCAAAAACAAAATCATTCCTCCTCAAATTAATATCTAACAATTGAAGCAATTCACTATCTGGTCTGCAGGGGTCAGGATACCTCAAGAAAATGTTTTTAACGGCATTAATACCTGCTGTGATGTCAATGTTGGTGTAAAGACTATCAACATCCATAGAAAAAAAGAAAAAAGAGGTGGGAAGAATTAGTGTTTTAATTAAATCAACAAAATGATAAGTGTCTTTAATATAGGAAGGATGTTTGATAGATAAAGGGTTAAGATAATAATCTAAAAATTGGGCCGTGTAGTAGGTTTCACTCCCACAATCTGAAACAATAGGCCGGCCAGAAGGAATTTGAAAGGGCACTGTCCATTTTGCCGGATCTTTATGTATTTTAGGGAGAATATAAAAGCGGCGCTCCCGTGGCTGTAAATCCCCCCTTAAAAACTTAAGTTGACTTGAAGTAATGAATTTCTTTTTTCTTTTAACATGATTAATATATCGTTTACCATACCCACTGTATCTTTATAAATAGGTTGATTAAGTTTTCTATAATAATTGGTATCATTCAATTGTCTCTCCACCTCAAATATATATTGATCATGATCCATAATGACAATAGCAGAACCCTTATCTGCTGGCTTAATGACTATATGTTTAGTATTTATTAATTCTTTTAAAGCCAAAACTTCCCCCGGTGATAAATTATGACCCTCTCTAATCGGCTTACAGTACTTATAGAATTTTTTAAATGCTTTCTGATCATGCTCAATTAATTGATGTATTTCATCTGGGATCTCAGAAGGACGTGGCACCCAAAGTGAAGGCAAGATAAATGGTTTATGTGGTTTGTCCTGTGAGTCCCTGAAATAATAGGCCAATTTTAATTTCCTATGATAGCCCTGTAAATCCCACTGAAATTGTAATTTCTGACCCCTGCCCAGACCGATAGTGGGAACAAAAGTAAGGCCACGTTGGAGTAAATTATATTGAACCTTAGAAAGAGAGAATTTTTTAGACAAAACAATGACAGTTTGTGGGGCAGACTGATGTCCTACAGTAACCCTCTCACAGACCGGACTTAGAGGGCTGTGGAGTTTAAAAAGGACATCCAATGGGTAAACATGTCCCTACCCGTCTCCTCCGTCCAATGAACGTCGTCCCCCTCCGTAGTGAACTGGTCCTCAGGCAGGGCTGGAATGTGGGAAACATTCCTGACGAGGTATTGGTTCAGGACCCTTAGGTTCTCCTGCTCCCCCTCCGGAAGGTTGGAGGAGAAGTTAACCAGTGGGACCCAGATGTCCGCGAAGGGAAACTTCTTCCTGGTGGACCTGATGGCTGCCTGCACCGTCTTGACCGTCGTCTCCTTGGACTTGTTGGACCTTGCATTTATGCCAAAGGCCAGAACCACCTTCTCCAAGGTGATGTCGTTTGGAGGCCATGTCTTCTCCATCAGCGCTTGAGCATGGCGGAAAAGGCTCCCGGGGTAACACTCTATTTGTAAGTTCTCATTAAAAAAGTCTGGTAACTTGCTGAGGTTAGAGTCCCCCATAATGAGCCATTTTTTGGAAACCACTAAGGACCAATCAGTCAATTTCCTCTGCGTGTTAATATGGCGCCTCACCTGAAAGCGCTGTGGTCCTGGGCTCGGAAAGTGGTCAGAGGAGTCCTCGAAGAGCTCGTCATTGTCCAGCTCCGTTCCGTCCTCTCTGTGGACCTGGACAACCGGAGAACCTGCTACACTACCTGGTGAAGCAGAAGAAGAGTCATATAAAATAGGTGACAACTGACCTACTGAGTCAGTGTCACGGCGGCCCAAGTTGTGCGTCGCATCTGCATAGGTGGAGTCTCTGACTGGAGTCTCCATGACGACCCTGTTGTCCATCTCCTCCTCTCTCTCCAGAAAAAGATCCTCCTCCCGTCGGAGCACCACACCCCGAGGTCTCCTACCCCCGCACTCTCTGGCCTCCAGGGGACTAACAGGACCGGGGGAGGGGCTCAACCAGTCACTGACAGGGGGATCAGTCATTGTGGCTACAGATACAGAAGGCTTAGACCGCCTTTTAACCTCACTGTTCATCTGTAACTGGGGGGATACCTGCACCGAGGTCGAGGTGGTGTGTTTCCTCGGGGCCCCTGGTTCTGAATCCGCTCCCCCAGCGACCACCCGTGCCGTGATGAGGGCCTCAGCATGGTCAATATTGTCCTGTGAGAGGCGTGGCAGGTTGCGCCTGGCCCACCGCACCGCCACCTGGAAAGCCCCCTTCCAGTCTGGAACCAGGCGGTCAGGTAGGTCTGCTAACAGATCATCTAACACAGTCTTATAATGGTCCATTAGAATAGTCAATGTATTATAGCCCCAATTATCAGCATTCCCCTTGATCATATCTAAAGTGTTCACAGAAGGGGCTGCCGGTCTGATCATATTAGTAAGAATGTGCACCATATTAGCAATCATTTTGGGCTCTGCTTTGTCTGGTCCTGGTGCAACATTCTGTAAGTGATGAACAACTTTAATAATCATATGCATCTTACGAATCAGGCCGCCAAGCTGAGGGTCCGCAGGTTGCCGCCTGACTTCATCCTCCTGGTTGGTGAACCTCCGAGGAAAGGTGCGTGTGGAGGTTGGTTCCCGGTAGGGTTGGCGGTTCCTTACCACCTCTGCGTAGGTGCGGGACTGGGGCCCAGAACCCCGGAAGGCCCGTGAGGGAGGCGCTGGCCGGTTAGGAGATGAAGAGGAAAACTGGGTTAGGGTTAGGGGTTAGGGTTAGGAGAGTTAAACAGAATCCGTCCCCTGGGGCGGATGATGCATGGTCCATCCCCCGGCCAGTCTCATGCCCCCGGTCCCATGTGGGTTGACGGAAGCGTTGGCCCTTCTTTCGGCCATACGTAACCTCCGTCCAACCCTCTCCAAAACACACCATGTCTTTGGTTTTTATGTGACTGATGAGGCCTTTGTTATGTATAAATAATGTAGTTGTTTGTTTTTAAATTGTATTTAATAAAGAGATATGAAATGAAACGTATTTGTTCTTATTACTATAAAATAAAATAGAATAAAAAAATCAAATAAAATAAAACTGCTGGACCTGTGTAAGGAAGAGGTGAGAAGTTAAGGACTGGAAAATAAATAGTGGCGTTAGGGAAGACAGACTGGGCCCTCCTGTAAACCATCCTCAGTTGTTTAATGGATGTTTTGTGTGGCTCTTGATCTTTATTGTTTAGGCCCACCGACAGAACCAACACCTTAATGTGAGGGTGGACCGGGGTCTTCTCGAGGAGACGCAAAAAGTGGTAGAGAGACGCTCCTGGATAACTGTCGATCTGGATGTTGGTGTTGTAGTGTGGTGGGATGCGACTCAGGTTCGAGTCCCCCAGAAACTTTGTGCAGTTTTGCCCGGTTTGGTCTTACGCCCAAGTTCACCAGCCAAGCCTGGTCCCGGTGTCCCCGCATGCCCTGTAGAAATAGGAATAGAGTCAGAGGGTAAAAACTCAATGTCCGATTCCATGTTTAGGACCGAGACATTGGACTGAATGGGTTTGTATGTGTGGAGGGTTGTGCTGGCTGTGTTTGAAACCTGTTTATTATAAATGTTGTTGATATGTCCTTCACTTCTATTTGTCCTGTGTTTCAGGGACTGTCTGTGCAGGCCCGGTCTGGCAAAGTCCTCACCCGATGAGGTGGATACGGGACTCTGTGCCCTGGTTCGGGTCTGCCGGTGCCCTTTCTGTGCAGTTGGAGGAGGAGAGGGGAAAAAATCAACAATAGATAAACAGAAACAAAATAAAATCAACTACAGAAGGCTATGCATTTTATATACAAAGAGTATACAAATAAAAATATTGGCAAAAAAATCCAGTTTATTTCCCCGTACTTATTTATTTGTGTATTTTGTTTTTCCATTTCTTATGCGTTTCTGCTGAATGATGGAAATGACGTAATGCCCCATAAAGTGTGTCATCTACGGTCTGATGGACATCAGAGTGTATAAGCCATCTAAGCCATAGATGTAAAACACTACATGTGATGTGTCACAGCGACTTGCCATTCGGAGATTGAAAATTACAAATCCCACTTTGGAGAAGGGCCCTGGTCTGCCTCTGATTGGCTATGTGCCACAATGCAATGTGGCATTCACAACAAGAATGATGGCTAGACGCTACAGCATGAAAAAAGATTGGAGTAATAGTTGCTTACCTTCCCACCACTACTCTCCTCTTCTTTAATACTCATCTCCTCTCCAATCCACTCCTCTCTTCTTCCCTCTTTACCACTCCTTTCCTTGAACATTCTCAAGTCTGCACTCCACTCCTCTCCTCTCTTTTATTTTTGTTTTCACTCCGCTTTGTCTGGTTTGGTGCCACATAGTTAAGAGAAGAGGAGAGGAAAGTCAAGGAGAGATGAAGAGAGGAGAGGAGTGATGAAGAGAGGAGAGGAGAGGAAAGGAAAGGAGAAGCCAAAAAATACTTGTTTCAAATTCTTCACACACTTCAAAAATGTGTTGTTTCAACAATTCAAATGAATTCAGTTGAAACAGTTCAAATAAATCCAATTCAAGTTAATTCAATTCATTCAAATACATTTAGTTGAAACAAATCACATAAATCCCAAAATTCAAATAAAATGCATTCAAAGAAATTCAAACAATTCAAAGAGTGCCTTTTTAATGCACTCTTACACTTTAAGGGATTCTCACCGGGTTCTCCGGCTTCCTCCCACAGTCCAAAAACATGCTTAGGTTAATTGATAACTCTAAATTGTCCATAGGTGTGAATGAGCTTGTGGTTGTTTGTCTGTATATGTAGCCCTGTGGTAGGCTGGCGACCTGCCCAGGGTGTCCCCTGCCTTCGCCCAAGAGACGGCTGGGATAGGCTCCAGCCCCCCCCCCGGTGTATAGATGATGGATGGACTTTAAGGGATTGCCCCTTTAGTCCCTGACTGGTAGGAATTCCTGAGCAGCCACTCTTCTATCCAGAAATAAACACCTCTCCATTTGAGCCATTTACCAATCACAATGGACTATTTACGACTGCCGTCTTCTTAATATGTGTAGTAACTATATATTAAAATGCGCCTTCTTCGTCTTGGGCTAAAACGGAGCGGGTTTGACTTGCTGCCCCCTACAGGCTGTATGACATAGATAAGCAAATAGTATTGGAAATTGGTCAAAATTGGTGCGTTTTTATACATTTGAATCAAATCCACATGATTCACTTGAATGTCTTCATGCATTTCTTAAAGAAACAACAACTTAGGAGTCATTCAGAGGAATCACCTCCGTTGACTTCTCTTTTTTTCACACCTCGGCCACAACCTCTGAACTCTATCGACTCACTCAGTAGAAGTCTGTAAACTGTATGTGTCATTAACACACAGTGCTGATAGTTTGTAAAACATCCTGATGTTCATGGCCTCTCAGCATCAGAACTTGTATTTCTTGATGTTATGCTGTACATCATTTTTTCTTGAAGTGTACTTGGCTGCACCAGTGCAGTGTTTTGGCTCAAGCTGTATGCAAAAAAAAACAAAAAACGAACAAACAAACAAACGGGGAGAAGACCAAGAAGCGGCAGCGCAAATATCTTCTACTGACATTTCACCATGCAAAATCATGGATGACGAGAGCCCTCTGGTGGAGTGCGCTCTGATGAGAACTTTCAGTGATTTGAAATAATAACTGTTAGAAATAAAAACTATATTTTATTCTTTTAATTTTCAGTGTTTTAAGAGTAATTTCAATAAATAGCTCAGTTCTGTGGGACTTCAAAGACAGATATTTAGTTGTAATGCTTTTGTTCATTTTCAGTTGAAATTAAAGCTCATGTTTTCTACATATTCCATGATATTGTATTTTCTCTTATGAGGTGGATTACCAAAACACTCCATCCATCTGCTCCTGGTCTGGCCCCCCTGTCAAAGTTTAGAACCCTTTGTGGCCCACAAGTCAAAAAATTTGCCCACCCCTGTTCCAAATAATTCTACATTTATATTAAAGTGCTTCAGTGGTTTCACTGACATTTATTTCTGACTGGCAAAGACCATTTTAGGCCTGCCTTAAAGGACAGAGGTTCAGTTTAAGAAGTCAGAGGTTCGACCTAAATAAAAGCACACAAGTATCATCAGAACAGTGTACTCAAAGTAGCAAAACTAAAGTACTCATGCTGCAGTCTGATATGTGATTCGATGGTACATTATTAGATTGTTGGAGCAGCATTTTACTTCTATTTGAACTCCTTTATATGCAGTTAGCAAGTTTAGTCCACTGGTGCCCAACCTAGGGGTCGGGCCCCTCCGAGGGGTCACCAGATAGATCTGAGGGGTCGCCAGATGCTTAATGGGAGAGGAAAGAAGAAGTTCTGATACACACAATATTGATTTGTTGGACATTCTGTGATCCAATTTGACCTCTTTGGGCCTTGAACACTTACTAAAATGAAACCATGTGAAATGTTTAGAGGAGAAAAGTTTCAGAAACATCTGAAACACCACATATTGATTTTATTCCTGATCTTTACAGTGAATTGTATTTTACAAACCTATCAGATGTTTTCAGTGTCGAATCTTCATTAGTAAAGTGCAGACCCTGATTCCAACAAAGTCTGGACTGTGTACTACTGTACTGTAGTGTAGAAGGTCAATGAAACCAGGATTCAGTCGTTTACGAGCTGCGTTCGCCAACAGCAGTTTGACAAAGTGTTCTTGAGTCCACGTGTTAATCTCCTTTACACAATCGTGTGTTCACAAAGTGGTGAACCTCACTTGTCAACGACTAAACCTTTGGAGATGCCCCTTTCATACCTAATTATGATTCTATCACTTGTTACCAATCAACCTGTTTACCTGTGGAATGATCCAAACAGGTGTTTTTTGAGAAAGGACTCAAGTAAAGTACAAGTACCTCAAACTTGTACTTAACTACAACACTTGAGTAAATGTACTTAGTAGCATTGCTCCAGCGACCGGCTCCTGTAATTGACCATTTGGAATGAGGCTTTTTACAAGATCAGACTGATCCTGTTCAAACAGGACTTCAGTGTTCTTTCAATCAACAATAGGTCATAAACAGTATTTGATAACAGATAGCAGTATTTCTACTTTATAGCCACCATCATGTCTTACCGTTGTTTTTTCTTTTTATATCTTTATCTATAAAGACAGATACATGCATTTATTTTAAGTGTTTGTTTATTTGTTTGTGTTTGTTTATTTGTTTATGACTTATTGTTTCAATCAACAATAGGTCATAAACAGTATTTGATAACAGATAGCAGCACTTATAGCAGCATAATGTCTTACAGTTGTTTTTTCTCTGTATATCGTTATTCATAGAGACAGATACGTGCATTTATTTTTAAGGGTTTGTAATTGTTTATTTATTATTTTGATTGAAATGATGATTTGTAGGTCTGTCTGTGTGCTGTCCTTAAAGGGAAATTGATTAGAGGGTGAGAAGGGGAAGGGAGGGAAGGCGGTGAGGGAGAGGGGTGAGGGGTTGAGGGTGGGTGGGGTTTTTTTTATTATTGCGGGAGGAAACCTGAGCACCAGGAGAAAACCCACACAGCACTGAAACAATTTGGAGATCTGTCTGTGTGCTGTCCTTAAAGGGAAATTGATTAGATTGTGGGAAGGGGAAGGGGGTGAGGGACCGGGCTTATGCTTTTTTTGATAACTTGTTTGTTTGAGAATAGGAGTTGGAAGGGAGGGAAAGGGGTGAGGGACCGGGGTTAGGTTTTCTTTGATAACCTCTTTGGGCGTAAGGGCTAGGAGGACGGGGCTGCTGTTGTCTGACCTGAGTCGAACAACCAAGAACCTCCTCCACCCTGCTCTCTGAGTCACGCCACGTCTTCCTCTGCCACCAGTTCATGGAAGCCTTCTTCTTCTCCTCCTTTTCCTTCTTCTTCTCCTGCTTCTTGTCTCCTTCACTTCCGGTGTTCTCCTCCCTATTCTGTCCAATTTTGAAGAAGTTCAGGAATCTGACGAAACCCTTCTTCTTCTTCTTCTTCTTCTTCTGCTTCCGGCAGAGGTCTTGCACAGCCTTCTTCTCATCCTCCATCTGATTTAATCTCATTTCCCAGCATTGTTGTTGTTCGGCCAGCTCCTCTCTGAACTCCTGCTGCAGATCGTTACATTTGGTCTGCCAAGCTTTGTCGCTCTGGAGAGCTTCATCCTGCCGCTCTGGAGAGCTTCATCCTGAAGATCTCAGTGCTTTGGTCTTTGGCGTTCTCTGCCTGCTCCATCTTTAATTAGAGGAAGGAGATCTGAGAGTAATGCTCTGTGATGGTCTCATTTGTCCTCAAGTGTTCAGCTTTGAACTCCCTCTCCCTGCCCCCTAGAGGCAGACTGCAGGAGAGTCTGCTCATTAGGGACACGGGGCAATGCACCGAGTCACTGGCTCCTGCAGCTATGCCACAGTGCAGGTGCTAACCACTGCACCACCATGCTGCCCTTATATTTATACAAATGAATTAGGAATGTATAGTGATCATGATTAAACATAGATTCATAATTCACATTTACAAATTATCATTTCTGATTTTTTTTAGGAAATTATCTGAGATTTATGATTTCAATTGGAGTTTAAATTTGTCTTGTTTACACCTTGTCCTGATTAGAAAGGTAGAGGTACTTCATGTTCAAAGTGACAGGAGGTCCAGAAGGCAGTGGGTGCAGTCCGACAGGCGTTTGAGCTGTGGCTTACAGTGGGGTGCCACGACAAAGATGGGAAGAAGTATTCCGGCAGCGATGATTCCAACCTTCACCGAACCTTTCAGACCTTTAGCACAGCGACGCCACCACCTTCTGGTCTGAACCTCTGCAGCAGGAGTCTCCAGGAGGCTCTCGTATGCCTGGTCGTCGGTCTCAAGGAGGCTCTCGTCTGCCTGGTCCTCGGTCTCCAGGAGGCTCTTGTATGCCTGGTCATTGGTCTCCAGGAGGCTCTCCTCTGCCTGCTCATTGGTCTCCAGGAGGCTCTCCTCTGCCTGCTCATTGGTCTGCAGGAGGCTCTGCTCTGCCTGCTCATTGGTCTGCAGGAGGCTCTCCTCTGCCTGCTCATTGGTCAGCAGGAGGCCCTCCTCTGTCTGCTCATTGGTCTGCAGGAGGCTCTCCTCTGCCTGCTCATTGGTCAGCAGGAGGCCCTCCTCTGTCTGCTCATTGGTCTGCAGGAGGCTCTCCTCTGCCTGCTCCTGAGGTAAGTCTGGCTGAGCTTTATTTTCAGGTAAAATCCCACATTCCTTTTGGAAAGTCATGACACCAGCAGATATCTCCTCCTGCATCATCTCTAGCTGGTGTTCAAGATCATAGACTGATTGTCTTATGTTGGTTTTGTGGGCGTAAAGTTTGTCTATCAGTCGCTGCTTGCAAGCAGTTTCACAGACTGACCACTTATTCTTCACCAGGTGGGACTCAAGTTCTTCCACAGCTCTCTTGAGGTTTTCATTCTCTTTGCTTTTTGCCACTATCTGAGACCCAAGATCAGCCAAGTCAGTGGCCATCCTCTCATTGTGCCTCGTCAGAAAGTCTTCCTTTTTCTGAAGGTCACACAGTTCTTGCTTCAGCTTTTCAACCAGGTCATCCTTCCTCAGAGATTCAACCTCTTCCCACAGATTATGAACATCTGCCTGTAGACATTCATTCAGTGCATGTTTTGAGTCTAATTTAGATTTGAGCGTGGCCACTTCAACTCTATGGGCTTGCTGGGTGTGCTCAAGTTGATCCTCAAGCTCACACACTGTTGCCCTCAGCAGTTCAATCTCTTTTTGTTTTCTCTTCAGATTTGATTGAAGTACCTCCATGTCAGCAGTGAGGTTCTTGTTTTTATTTTCCAGAATCTTCTCATTGTCCAGGAGGCTCTGTAGTGCTTCCTCCAGCTGTTCGACGTCCGTCTGTGTGTTTCCTCTGGGAGGTCTGCGTTTGGCCACTGCAACAGTGATATTTTCACTCCCATCACTGTGAAACAACTCTTCATCCTCCAGATATCTTATGAAAGTGTCCTGCATCCTGGTTTCCTCAGCCCCAATATTATTGAACTCAAACTGATGCACCCTCTGCTCTGATTGGTCAAGATGTAGAAGCTTATTAACCTCAGGTATTTGTTGCTTCTCTGTCATATGTAGTCTGTGCGATTCATCTTTTGCCTCTGAATCGCACAGAGGCGTGTTTACATTATGGTCAGACATTTTTAGTTCAGGAAAGAAGCTATTCGCAGCCAATGAAATAAAAGATTTATCAGCCATTATATCCAGTTCAGATAAAACAAATAATGAAAGTATTTATTCGCTCTGTGTCTCTTCCACGTTAACAAAGTCCTTCTAATAGCAGTTTGTAGTTTCTGAAATGAATCCGCCTGAAATCATATCTCAGAGTCAAACTGTTTCAAAGCTCCATGTGACGTCACCCGTGCCTTTGATGTCTCGCACCTATGATCAGTGATGACACTGGCGCATGCGCCGTAGAATGACATTCTAACTGCAAAATTCAAAAGAAAGCTTCTGATAAATATACAGCCGTAACAGTTTTGACCTCATAACACGTACTTCACTGTGTTTTATTCAACGTCTTATCAACGATTTGATTTCCTTCAAATTATTTTTTTTCTTCGTGTCCTGCAGGTCACATCTGTGGTTTGAGGCAAATGTGACTTGCGCATGCGCATTGAAACTGCACCGCTCGACCACATCGTGCCATTATACATTAATGACATCTTCTAAAAAGAAACGTAAGTAAAGCAGATGCTGATAATTAAAGATTTTGTGTTTTGTGTCGTTAAAATAGCAAAGAATAGCCCAATTCAAGCTGACTAGCAAGCTATCGTTGGCGGTGGCTAGCGAGCTTAAATAGGACGATAGCCGGCATGAATTCAGCTGGCAGTAGCTGATAGCTAGCTAACATTTACCGGTAACGTTATGCCAATGAATTAAGTTTATAGGGCGTTTTTACAAGTATCGGTAACGTAAGCTGGCCAAAAGCCGTCGCTAGCCCAGTTGGGCTACATACAGGGCTAAACAAATATTGCTTAAAGGCAGTCTGGAGTTTTGTTCGTGGCAGTTTGTAAAGCAAACATTCAAACCGGGCCCGTCCTCTCGGGCTCGGCTGCGTAGCCTCCTGCCCCTTACAGCAGCAGTTGGCACCGCAAAGGAAAGGAAATACAGCCCACATGAAGCGCTGAACCCGCGGGCCGATAACAGCGGGAGCCTCCAGTGCTTTGTGGTAATTTACCGAGCAGGAGAGCCGTTGTGAGCTGGGGAGCGGGTGTTAGCGGCGGATGCTAACCGCTAACGCTAGCCGCAGTTAGCATGGAGTTAGCTCTCCACCGCGGCTCTCAGACTTGTTGCCGCTCGAGGCTTCAGTTAGATACCGTCCGTCCGCGGCTCCAGCGCTTCACTCGGACTGTATTTGTTTTTCTCTGCGGCACTGTTGCTGAGAGAGAAAGACTTTAAAGTTATCCTGTCATCCAGCAGAAGGGGTTGTAGGTAGATTATTGGACATGTGGCTGTTTTATTACTGTATATTACCTTATTCTATGTACATATCAATTCTCATATTTAACTTGATATTTTACCCACATTTTGCAGTTACTGTATTATCTGCATTTCTGTGTGATGTGATCCTCAGAGAGTAGTAATCGTTTATTTTATTTTGTATTCTTTCAGAACCACAAGATCGCTCTCTGTAGCTTCATTCAACCTGAACAGGTAACATCGCCTTTTTAACTCTTCCTCAAATCACCCTGAATACTAGACCCTCACTCATCTCTACGTTTTCACAGCAGCAGATGGACGACTGGTTCTGTTGATTGAGCCAACACAGATCAGTGTATCGTCTGTAATAATTCACTATTATTTCCTTTGTTTTCACAGTTATCGGATGTGGAAATGCAAAGACTGCAGCCTGTCATTTGATGTTTTCTCATGCTGTTTGGTTCAGATGTTGCCAGATGTTAAATGTGTTGCATATGGCTCATGTGTTAAAGATTAATAAATACATTTAGAGTAATTTGTTGGCCAAGTGTCTTTTTGTATAGAGTTTATAAGATGGGCAATACAAATTATTATTTTTAAAGTCAAATAAAATCTGAGAAATATAGTTTGGTTATACATAAATTAATCAAGAATCCTTTATCATTGAGCATGTCAACGAAATTTGCTTTGCAACCCCTGTGTAGATAATGAAGTAAAGATAAGGGAATAAAAAAACTAAACATGCTGTAAAAATATGCGGAAATGCAAAAACAAAAGAATATATACCAGAAATGAATATACTAAGACAATAAAAATATACTAAAACAATAAAATATACCAACAACAGCTGAAAATATACTACAATATATATACTGAGATTCAGCTGACAGGTAAGTGTGTGTGCACTTAAATGTTAAGTTCACAGAAGGTGCAGGTGGAGGTTCCTGCACGTGGGGGGCCTCAGTCGGCCACTGAAAGTGCTGCTCAGCTCCTCTACAGTGCGGTGCAGTGGGTGAGAGCTGTTGTCCATGAAGGCTGTGAGCTTGGCCAGCAGCCTCCTCTCACCCACCTCCTCCACAGAGTCCAGTGGGCATCCCAGGACACAGCCGGCCCTCCTGACCAGCTTGTTCAGTCTCTTCCTGTCCCGCTCTGTCCTGCCCGGGGCCCCGCAGACGACGGCACAGAGGATAGCAGAGGCTGCCACAGAGTCAGGAAAAGTCCTGAGCAGGGGTCTGCACACACCGAAGGACCTCCATCTCCTCAGGAGGTGCAGGCTGCTGCTGCTGCTGCTGCTGCTGCTACTACTTCTACTACTACTTTCACTACTGCGTACGACTACTTCTACTACTGCTACTGCTCCTATTGTCAGTGATGGAAGAGGTAGTGAGACTATTTGATCAAGTAAAAGTACCAACAGTGTAGAAATGCTCTGTTAGAAGTAAAAGTCTTACATTCAAAATTTAACTTCAGTAAAAGTACAAAAGTATTAGCATCAAAATATACTCAAAGGAACAAAAGCAAAAGTGGACACACAAAATTGTACTTAAGTAGTTAAGTAAATGGAATTTCTTCCAACCACTTGCTACAACTACAAATTAAAATAATGATAATGCAATTAAGAGAACACATTTTATTGTTGTTCAACAACATTCAGCAACTGATCATTTCTTCTGTTCAGCTTCAGATGGCTCACAGATGTACTACTACTGCTTTTACTCTGCACCGGTGCAGTGTTTTAGCTCAAGCTGTATGCATGTTGTGTACTTTCAGGTATTGCAATGCATTCAGGTGCCACATGATTGGATTTGCTCTGTAGTATTACATCCAGTCTTTTTGAACACGTCAGTGGGGACTGGCCTTGTGAGTGCAAACAGATCTGGTGTATTATGATATGCATTATGGCAACCAGCTGCCATGCTAAGCTGACCCACAGGGAGTGTTATTTGTTGTCAAAGACAGCATCACAAGCTTTGAACAGCTTCGAGCTAAACTGCTCTCCAGCCACGTATGAAAAGTGACATCAGCTGAGTCCCCTTCGGCACGAGGACAAAATGTCCCCAGCGGAGCCGTGAGAAACACAGGACCTGGTTAACTAGTGTGTTGGATCAGAACCTGGGTTAGTGATGAACTGGAGCCCCACGTGAGCGTCTCAGTATGGACTAATACTGCCATCTTCTGGTTGAAGAGCAGATGTGAACAATGCTGGCAACAGACTGAAATTCAGGACATCAATCAGGACCATTTTTCACCCTAAATAAAATAATTAAAGTGTTTTTGTGTGTGTGTCCTCCTCATAGAGGAGATTCGTCAAGGGTGAGAAAATAACCCTAATGATGTCAAAGTGATGTCACCAGGGTTACATTGGACTTGGGCACTGATACAACAAAATCCTATATTACAAACTGGAGGCGAGGCGTTTGACAGACATTGGGAGGAAGGTATTAAGTAAAGATACCACTGTGTTGCATCATGGGAAAAGTAGGATGCTGTGTTTTTGGAGTTTGACTCATATTCAGGACTAAAAGTCAGGACATCTGGGGCCCTGCTGCTTTGACTCTCACTATTCCTTTACACTTTATGGAGGTAAAATACTATGTCGAGTGCCTTTTTAATGCACTCTTACACTTTAAGGGATTGCCCCTTTAGTCTCTGACTGGTACACAGAGTTAATAACTTGCTGTGAGATCTGACTTATCTGTATACGGCATTCAGTAATATTCAGTGTTGATTGGTTTGCATCCTGCATTAAGACCAAAAAGGATGCAGCAAAGTCACCGATAATCCATTCAGTGAACACACTCGATTTTTTTTCCTGTTGATTCAGTGAATAAACAGCGTAATGACTGTCTGAAATTCAGCTTGTAGCAGATTAACCAACCTGCATATCACCTTAACTCACTGCATATAGTGAGAAATCGGTTTGCCTCTCATTCCCACAATCATCTCCCACTAAATTAGCGCAGCTAACCAATGGAATTTGATACTGAGTTAAGGCAACTAAATCCAAACTCTTTAATGTTTGTATGTGTGGCAATGTGGTGGTGGTACTTTTATATTATAAAGGGGCGGTAACAGAATGATACAAATTGCAAGCCAGACAACGCCACCTAGGGACTTTCACCCAAGGAGTTTTACCCAGTTCTACACAGTAAGGCAAACACAGGTTTGAGCACTACAGACAGACGTGGTTCAAAAGCAAATCAGAAGTTATTTATTAATGATTATTTAAACAAAAAATAAAAAATGAAAAAATAAAAAAGTGACAGATTATTTTGTTACGAAATACACAAAAATACGAAATGGGAAAACGGGCCACAGGAATAAATTTGATTTTAATATTTAATTGGTTGGATGTACGTGACCCGGAAGTGTTGTAGTGAGCGTTAGCAAACATAGCTACGCTAGCTTGCTAGTCACAACAATCTATCGATCTGGGGTCCGTTTCACAAAGCAGGTTGACCAAACTCTGAGTGTAACCCTGAACTCTGAGTTGATCTACTCTGAGTTATCGATTCCACAACAGCAGATTTGAATTAGTGTGTTAACTCAGAGTAGGTTCACCTGGAGTTAAGCGCGTGCACCACAACTATCAAAAGACAGCATCAATGGAACCCCGATTTGAGGAGTCACCATGGCAACGGGGAAGCGGAAGGCTGCCTACTTCACGCCACTGGAAATTAGACATTTTAATGCGCTCATACAGCGAATATGAACACGTTTTTAGACGGAAGTCCAACACCGCTGCAGCTGCGAAGGAGAGGGAGACGGCGTGGGAGAACCTTGCTGCTCGGGTCAATGCGTGAGTATAAATGTAGTCCTTTGAAATCACAATAATATTACAGGGCAAAACTGCTTGAATGGTCGCCTATTAATTTATTTCATTTAGGTGCAATCGCGCGGGGGAGAAGCGCACTTGGCAGCAGCTTAAAATGAAATATAAAAACATGGTTCAAACAGGTAAGACCTCTGCATGATCTCATGGAGGTAGCTACCTCATTTTGATCATGTTTTACATTGTAAAGTAAATATTAAGTGGCTGTTTGTGCAGTTGTTTTATCCCCAACATAATGCTGTTTTCACACACATAAATGTTTTTTTCTTCTTTCTGCTCCCTTTCATTGTAAAATTGGTTATATTGTGTTCATATAATGTTTTGTATTTTGTTAACGAATGAAATAAAATTTAAAAATGAAAAAAAAGTGTTCTCATCTATATCATGTTATGTTAATTAATAAAGCCTATATTTAAACTAACACAGACTTTTACACGGCCAACAGAAAGAAGGCAGATGCATGTAGAACGGGTGGTGGCCCAACACCGCCACCTCCAACTGAGGCAGAGGAGCTGGCCCTAAGCCAGAAAGTAGGAAGGCCAGTGGCTGAGGGAATCCCTGGAGGGAGTTCATCCTCTGAGACCACCACCCAAGACACAAGTGCCTTCATAAAATGTAATATGCCTTGGCCTATATATATATATATTTTAAAGCCCATTCATAAAAATATTTATTTTCCTTTCATGTCTTTTTTTTCTCTGTTTGTCCCAACAGATTCTGATGGTACTGTCTGCCTGGTGGAGCCACCGCAAGCCACAACAGACCTTGTAACTGTAAGTAGGCAATACTCCAAAGACTTTGCAAAATGGTCCATTTAAGTATACTGAAACATATCACTCATCTAGGATGAAGACTACAACGAAACTCTGACTGCTGCCTTCACAGAGGAAGATCCAGAAAGGGCTATAGAGGTAACATCTTCATATGTTACTGATAGTTGCCTTCCCATTTACATTTATTAACATTCTGGTGGAATATAGAGTGTGACATTTAGCCTACACTGAAGTATGAACACATTCTCATCCTTTTTAACAGAGCATGGCTGGGCAGCAGCAGGAAGGTCCCTCAACTTCCACTGCACAGATTGACACAGTGAGATGAATATTCAGTAAACAGCAGAGGTTCAGTCTGTGGAATTTGTGTGCAACTGGATCATTTAATGTCCTCATGTTTTCCCAGTTACCTGCAAAAGAAATCTACACAATCTCCTGATAAAAATACAAAAAACTGAACATTAACTAAACAAGCTCTTGTGTTTGTAGGAAATCAAGAAGACCAAATGAAATGTGTATTATTGATTTATTTGACTGCTGTGGTGGTGGTGGTGGTGATGATGGTGACTTCATCTCTGAAATGATTTTGGCATATGGTGTCTCTGACTGCTCTGCCATCCTGCATAGCTGGCAGGTGGAAGGGGTCATCATCAGGGTTGTCCATATGTAGGGCAGGTTGTTGCTCTCCTCTAATAGTAGCAACATTATGAAGAACAACACAAGCCACAATAATATCACAGGCCCTCGCAGGGGTCACCCTCAGGTCCATGTATCCGGCATCACATATGATCTTGACAGTGCAGAGAATGACAGATGTTTAACTATGACGCAGTCTAACATTTTGAAACAGTCAGTCTACATGTACCTGCACATTTATGCTGTGAATGGACTTCCTATTCACACAGGAGCTGTGATGTGGATATGTGTGCCAGCTATGCAGCCAATCACACTGGGAAATCCTAAAAGAAATTAAAATTACTAATCCCAGTCTGAGGTTGCAGCACGTCATTAACCAAATATAATTTAAAATTCATTTAACTGATCTCTACATCATTCACCTGCAATCCTGTGGAACTCCCCTTGATGACTCTGACGGGTTTATGTCCAGGGAAAACGACAAAGATTGGTAAAAGCCGTTTCAGGGCGAGGCACACTTTTCTCACCGTCCTGCATACAGTCTGTGCTCTGCATCTCCGGCATTGTAAAGAAAACTCCCATTTGCAAAAAAAACGCAGCGCAACACACAATATCTGCTGAGATGTCGGCTGGTAAAGTTGCAAATGTAAGGACGGATTAGATTATGTATGTAGATGATGGACTCTGCCAGCGCTGCCATGTAGTCTTGCCTGCTGCACTACCTGAACTGCCGCGCACAGAGCCATTTCCGGGGTCAAATACACCCGATCAATTAAATATTAAAATCAAATTCATTCCTGTGGCCCGTTTTTCCATTTCGTACTTTTGAGCTGATCCTGAAATTGAAATATTAAAAACCAAGCATTTTTTCGTTTTTCGAGTTAGATTAAAAAAACGAAAAACAAAATAATCTGTCACTTTTATTTTTTCATTTTTGATTGCCAATTGAAAATAGAAAGAACGAATGATACACAGATTCAAAACAAAACAGCAGCTGATGGTGTCTGAGCAGGTGCTACAGTTACCCGGATGTCCTCAGTCTGGAACAAGTCACCACTACAAAAGAGGCAAACAGTGTTAACACATGTTGTGGGGTTTGTGGAAGTTAAACATTGTTGAAAAAGTTAACAAACCTCAAATACCTTTTAATGGAGACCACGGCGACCAGGCCATCAGTACACAACAGACAGCAAACTACCAAACACAAACAATATATGCTCACAATGCTTCTGTTAAAATAAAAGTCACAAGAAAAGTCTAAAATGACCTGCAGGCCACATCACCCACCTCAGAGACATGACCATGTGGCAGCCACCATGCACAGACAAAGAGAAAGGGCAGCCTTCATGCCACAGGTGTCTTACGTAGGCTGCCAATTTAGAGGGGTTGGGAAAGGGGAGGAGCTGACCTACTTTTTGGAGAGGCTGCAGTCTGCCTCTCTGCTACATCTGGAAATACAGTACAGTGATTGATTTTTATGGATACATATCGATGCCAAAGTGACAAGAAGACTGTTGACATATGACTATGTTGTATTTCTTTAATAGAGTTTAAGAAGGAGGAGTCCCTGGAGAGCGCAGGGAGCTTCTGTTTAATTAACATGTATACAGTATCTACATGTGTATACACACACATATATGTGTGTGTGTGTGTGTGTGTGTGTGTGCTAGAAACCTTGCAAAAAAATCAATTGGTGGGATTTATTCTTACAGATAAAAGTAAAAACCTATAGTATCAACAATTTATATTATTTGAACTGATCACTTGATCTGTGTTTTTACGGGATGAAAGCAGTGGATGGTGCCGTCATCATCGCAGCCGCTAACGCACTCACCTGCATTAGACGATAATGGTTTCTTTCTCATCTCAAAACGTGCCGAACCGCACCACAGGTGTGCCAAGGCAGGCCACAAAATGATCCAAAGTGAGTCTGGCACGCTCCCGACGCACTGGTCAGGGCACGCTTGTCTGGCCGCGCCGCGGGGTTCGCGAAAACCGAAGCCATCATCTCGTGTCATCTTGTGAACAGAGCAGCAGCCAACCCACGATCCACTCGCTGAGGAAATGACATAAACCCAAATGCTCTGCACAGAGAAAGATGGGTGCTGATTCTGGCGACAAACAGGACGGACGTGTACAGTATCTGAAACATGACCCATCGTTAATAAGACGTTGAATAAAACACAGCGAAGTACGTGTTATAAAGTCATAAATGTTACGCCTGTATTTTTATCACAAGTTTTCTTTTGCATTTTGCAGTTAGAATGTCATTCTACGGCGCATGCGCCAACGACACCGCTGATCAAAGGTGCGAGACATCAAAGGCACAGGTGACGTCACATGGAGCTTTGAAACAGTATGACTTTGAGATATGATTTCAGGTGGATTCATTTCAGAAACAACAAACTGTTATTACAAGGATTTTGTGTTATTACAAGGATTTTGTGGACGTGTAAAAGACAAAGAGTGAATAAGTACTGTAATAATTTTTTTTATCTGAACCGACTTTAATGGCTGATAAATCTTCTATTTCAATGGCTGCGAACAACTTCCTTCCAGTATTAAAAATGTCTGACCATAATGTAAACACGCTTCTGTGCGATTCCTCTTCTGTCTCTGAATCGCACAGACTACATATGACAGAGAAGCAACAAATACCTGAGGTCATGGAGCTTCTACAAAAAGGTCATGAGCTGGAAATGACAAACAGACGCTATCAGGAGCACAACTCTAACCTCCAGTCAGAGGTAAGTGCGCTTCACTCTGAGCTAAAAGATAAGAGAGGCAAGGAGACTGAGCTCACACAAAAAGTTCAGTCATTGCAGAGACTTCAGGACACGGAGAAGATTGTGAATGAAAATCCCACTGCTCAGGTGGACCACCTTGAATCTCTGACAAAGGAAAAACAAGGAGAGATTGCCAGTCTGATGGAAGAGGTGCGTGAGCTTCAGGAAGACAACAAATTCCTTAGAAATGAAATTGATCGTGTAGTGGATAAATTGTCTTCCCTTGAGTCTCTGAAACAGACACAAAACAAGGAGATTGAAGACAAAAGCAATCTGATTGAAAGTCTGACCAACGACATGTGTGATTTTCACCAAGACAACAAAGAACTTAGACAGGATAATGAATCCATGGCCGATGAGTTGTGTTGCCTTCAATCTCTGTTAGAGGAACAAAACAAAGAGATTAGACAGCTGAAGACCACAGTGCGTGACCTTAAGCATCATGCAGAGGTGGCTCAGCAAGACCACAGGGATAAAAATGAGCTGTTACAGAAGGTAGCCACGTTAGAGCACCTGAAAGAGACAATGGAGGTGGCAGCAGTCGAGGATCTGAGCAAGCAGGATAAGAAGATTTGTGCCAAGATGGCCCTGCTTGAATCTGAAATAGACCAAAAACAGACAGCGAATGAAAAACTGTGTGTCAAACTTCTTGAGCAGCAGGAAACTGAGAAAAGACTAACTGAAGAAAATCAGAGCCTGACTGCTCAGGTGAGCCACCTTGAATCTCTGACAAAGGAAAAACAAGGAGAGATTGCCAGTCTGATGGAAGAGGTGCGTGAGCTTCAGGAAGACAACAAATTCCTTAGAAATGAAAATGATCGTGTAGTCGATGAGTTGTCTTCCCTTGAGTCTCTGAAACAGACACAAAACAAGGAGATTGAAGACAAAAGCAATCTGATTGAAAGTCTGACCAACGACATGCGTGATTTTCACCAAGACAACAAAGAACTTAGACAGGATAATGAATCCATGGCCGATGAGTTGTGTTGCCTTCAATCTCTGTTAGAGGAACAAAACAAAGAGATTAGACAGCTGAAGACCACAGTGCGTGACCTTAAGCATCATGCAGAGGTGGCTCAGCAAGACCACAGGGATAAAAATGAGCTGTTACAGAAGGTAGCCACGTTAGAGCACCTGAAAGAGACAATGGAGGTGGCAGCAGTCGAGGATCTGAGCAAGCAGGATAAGAAGATTTGTGCCAAGATGGCCCTGCTTGAATCTGAAATAGACCAAAAACAGACAGCGAATGAAAAACTGTGTGTCAAACTTCTTGAGCTGCAAGAAACTGAGAAAAGACTAACTGAAGAAAATCAGAGCCTGACTGCTCAGGTGGGCCACCTTCGAGATGAGGTCGTCCTGGAGAATTCAATTATTCCAATTATTTTTTTATCTGAACCGACTTTAATGGCTGATAAATCTTCTATTTCAATGGCTGCGAACAACTTCCTTCCTGTATTAAAAATGTCTGACCATAATGTAAACACGCTTCTGTGCGATTCCTCTTCTGTCTCTGAATCGCACAGACTACATATGACAGAGAAGCAACAAATACCTGAGGTCATGGAGCTTCTACAAAAAGGTCATGAGCTGGAAATGACAAACAGACGCTATCAGGAGCACAACTCTAACCTCCAGTCAGAGGTAAGTGCGCTTCACTCTGAGCTAAAAGATAAGAGAGGCAAGGAGACTGAGCTCACACAAAAAGTTCAGTCATTGCAGAGACTTCAGGACACGGAGAAGATTGTGAATGAAAATCCCACTGCTCAGGTGGACCACCTTGAATCTCTGACAAAGGAAAAACAAGGAGAGATTGCCAGTCTGATGGAAGAGGTGCGTGAGCTTCAGGAAGACAACAAATTCCTTAGAAATGAAATTGATCGTGTAGTGGATAAATTGTCTTCCCTTGAGTCTCTGAAACAGACACAAAACAAGGAGATTGAAGACAAAAGCAATCTGATTGAAAGTCTGACCAACGACATGTGTGATTTTCACCAAGACAACAAAGAACTTAGACAGGATAATGAATCCATGGCCGATGAGTTGTGTTGCCTTCAATCCCTGTTAGAGGAACAAAACAAAGAGATTAGACAGCTGAAGACCACAGTGCGTGACCTTAAGCATCATGCAGAGGTGGCTCAGCAAGACCACAGGGATAAAAATGAGCTGTTACAGAAGGTAGCCATGTTAGAGCACCTGAAAGAGACAATGGAGGTGGCAGCAGTCGAGGATCTGAGCAAGCAGGATAAGAAGATTTGTGCCAAGATGGCCCTGCTTGAATCTGAAATAGACCAAAAACAGACAGCGAATGAAAAACTGTGTGTCAAACTTCTTGAGCAGCAGGAAACTGAGAAAAGACTAACTGAAGAAAATCAGAGCCTGACTGCTCAGGTGAGCCACCTTGAATCTCTGACAAAGGAAAAACAAGGAGAGATTGCCAGTCTGATGGAAGAGGTGCGTGAGCTTCAGGAAGACAACAAATTCCTTAGAAATGAAAATGATCGTGTAGTCGATGAGTTGTCTTCCCTTGAGTCTCTGAAACAGACACAAAACAAGGAGATTGAAGACAAAAGCAATCTGATTGAAAGTCTGACCAACGACATGTGTGATTTTCACCAAGACAACAAAGAACTTAGACAGGATAATGAATCCATGGCCGATGAGTTGTGTTGCCTTCAATCTCTGTTAGAGAAACAAAACAAAGAGATTAGACAGCTGAAGACCACAGTGCGTGACCTTAAGCATCATGCAGAGGTGGCTCAGCAAGACCACAGGGATAAAAATGAGCTGTTACAGAAGGTAGCCACGTTAGAGCACCTGAAAGAGACAATGGAGGTGGCAGCAGTCGAGGATCTGAGCAAGCAGGATAAGAAGATTTGTGCCAAGATGGCCCTGCTTGAATCTGAAATAGACCAAAAACAGACAGCGAATGAAAAACTGTGTGTCAAACTTCTTGAGCAGCAAGAAACTGAGAAAAGACCAGTTGAAACAAATCAGAAGCAGACTGCTCAGGTGGCTCACCTTCAAGATGAGGTCGTCCTGGAGAATCCAGCTGCTCGGGTTCAGACCAGAAGCCTGTGGCGTTGCTCTGCTAAATTTGCTTTTTGTGTTGGCATGGCTGTAACTACTGTTGTTGGCATGGGTGTCATGGCCAACATTCTGTGAGCCAAATGCAACCATCCATGTCTACAACCTGTTGGAGTGTGTCTCCAGCCTGCTGGAGCCCTCAAGCAACCTTGAATGGACAGTACCTCATTACTCCTAACCAGGACAGGATGTAAACAAGACAATTTTCAGCTCCAATTTAAACTATAAGAATGGATTGGACTGTCAAAGCTCAACTAAATATGTAATAATGTGTAAATATGAATTATGAATCCATGTATAATGATTACTATACATTCATAATTCATATTTATAAATGTAAGGGCAGCATGGTGGTGCAGTGGTTAGCACTGTCACCTCACAGGAGGTGGGCCCTCCTGCGTGGAGTCTGTATGTTCTCCCCATGTCTGTGTGGGTTTTCTCCAGGTGCTCTGGTTTCCTCCCACGCTTCAAAGAGAAGAGAAATCAAATCAATGAAAAAAAAAATCTATAAATGCAATGACAAAATAAAATAAAGCAAATAGAAAATAAGAATTTGGAGGTGGAATTGACTCTGTAAAATATATTTGAAGATGAATAAGAAAGAAGATGAAAACTTGAGTATCATAATAAAAATAATACAGATGAAAAGAACACTTTAGTTCCACAGGAAAATATCATACAGTCATGTATGCATGCGCGTGCGCACACACACACCCACACGTATGTTCATCAATCACTGAATATCAAAATGATCAATGAAAATCAGCTAAATGTAAACGTTCATGCTCTTTATTCAGAAAACCCACCTGTCACATCTACATTTCAGGATCTGGCTATTAAAAACACAGATTTTTAATATAAATATTTCAGTATTTATCATCACAATAACAGTGTTGCCTACATCAGTAGCAGTATATCTCATAAAATCATTAGAAAATTATATACGTTGGTTTGGTGCTTCCCTATGTCCTAAACATATAAGGAGTAAACATTTGTAATCATCACATTAAAAGTTACATACATTGGTTTTTATGCATATTTGTCTCCCAAACATATTAGTGCGTGTGAATGGGTCCATAAAATATATCAACTTTGTAGAAAGGCACTTTATAAGGCGGTCCATTCGTATGAATTTCAGCCATTCACTGCACATAGTTAAGAGAAGAGAAGAGGAAAGCCAAGGAGAGATGAAGAGAGGAGGGGAGTGATGAAGAGAGGAAAGGAGTTCTTATGTTTCTATCCTACCTTACCCTCTGTATGTTTGTAATTTTAATTAACTAATGATGTACTCTGTCATATACTTGAGGCTTTTCAGTTACCCTGATGATTCGAATGGTTTGCAGTTTTGTCAAAAAACAAAAAAACAAAAACAAAAACAACCATAGCTGCTTCCTCGCCGCTGCACACGGTTCACTACATTTACAGCCGACCACACACCGCTAACCGAGGATAACTGCGCTGTTCTTCTTCTGGGAAAAAAACGCAACTGGCTTGCGGCGACTGAAAATGTTTTCCGGTTAAGAGTTTCAAAGTAAAAGTCGTTTGGAAGCTGGCATCGGGTGATGGTGAACCGTGTGAAAGTTGGTGAGTGTGGCAGAAAACCATCAAATGTTCAGCCTGTCGAAAAAATAAACAGACTAGAAACAGCTTGGGCGGAAGTGCGTCTTCTTCGTGTTGGGTTAAAGCGGAGCAGGTTTGACTTGCTGCCCCCTACAGCCCACATGTGATAGGTAAGATTTTATTAATGCCAGTGGTTCTTGTCAATTCATTTGGATAAAGAGAATTGTTGTTTGAGCTGGTAAGGTTGCAAACTGTAACTAAGCAACATACTGCCTGGTAGCTTAATGTATAATATCAAAATAAATTGGTTATATTTAATATTATTAAATGGATCTGCAAAGTATTTAAAGCTGTCAAACAAAGTAGTGGAGTGAAAAGTATAATATTTATCTGAAATGTAGTGAAATATACTGTCACTGAGATTACGCTAGTAAAAATTGGACGAGTAAATGTACTTACTTTTCCACCACTGGTAGAAAGAAAAAGAATCTAAATAGCCAAACTGCTAAATTGTGGAAATGATTTTGCTCAGTAAATCTCGGCAGTTCCATCAGTGTACTTTTTTGTCTTCCTTCCTGCTGACATGCAGAAGTGGTAAATATATCCCACAGTGACATCGGCAGATTGAGAGGTAACATAGCTATCGTTGGTATTTTACTATGTGCAATAGCAAATTTAACACAAAAACGGCAAAAAGAAAATCAGAATCTCTTCAAAAATGTTTTATTCAATAGAATCAATACCTCAACACAAGAGGTGCTCTGGTGACTTACGAATTTTCACTGAAAACCAATAAGGCTGTGGACCTGAAACATAGGTCTGTTTAGTTCTCGTATTCCTAACGACTAAACTGTGTAATGAACATTCAGAGAAAGCAGCTTTGGAGTCACGTATCCTACAAACCACCATTGCCCAAATGCAGTGGGAGTCTAATAAAGACCTACCGTAAATAAAAATAAAACACTTTACACTGAATTTTTCTTAAGAGCTATAAATGAAGCAATTTCACAAATATCTGAGGATGAAACGTTTAATTAAAATTAAAAAATACATAGCGCTTTTTGTTGTCCATGACCTATCTCTCCACGTTCTGAGAGAATATTTATGTCTTCAAAGGGTTTAAAACAAGAAAAAATATTTTACAATAAAAAAAAAAACATGTGGGTTGTGTCCATCTATGGAAGCTATGTTTCTGTATTGGGCTGAGTTGATTGTACTGAAGTAGGTGAATGTCTAGATGTTGTCCTGTGGACCAGGGACAGGCTACTGCAGCTTAACAGGCATGGCGAGGAGAGGGGGGTGGAGGTTGAGATGGTTGGACGAACATCAGTACAACGCGTCAGTATTACTGCTTCGAGGCCTCTTGATCTTCTCAATGTTCTTCAGGATCATGTCGTGCAACGTTACCTTCATAGAAAAAAAAGTCTGATCATGTGGAAAACACTTTATGCATTGCTTGTCAGTTGTATGTTGGTATAAATTAAACTTTAATGGACAGAGATATGAGAAATAAAGACGTACATATTGATTTCGGAGCTCCGAAACTATGATCTTCAGACTGATGTATTCCTTCTCATCAATCTCAGTTACTGTGCGCCGATAGTCCTCCTAGAAAAGAAGCTGAATATATCAGGTATTCTAACGAATATATAAAAGAAAGCCACAGCCTCACAGTGAAAATTGAACATCAACACATATTTCGTTTCCTTTTACTGCTAACCTTGGATAAAGTACCCTGTGAATCAAATGGTTAATGCTCTGTTACCAACTCAACAAGGTTTTCTATTGTTGGTAGCAACCTCTCCTGACAGACCCCTATAGCAGGTGCTGCTTAGACAGAGAGCATCTAGCTTCAGGATTGTGACATACTTTTGAGTGGAACAGGACGGGCAGGCAGGACACAACGTTATATAACTTGATTTGAACATTGAAAAGAGGGAGGGCCATAACATGGAGAATTACATGATACAGAGGTGGATGCACCTTCATTGCCCTGGTTACTGAAGGAGGCACAGGGTTAGCTACTGCTATCCTGAAGGTGTACACCAATAGGTCTGAGGTGCCAGGACACACTGACATACCAAACTGTTGCTGGCTAGATAAGTTACGAATCCTAGCTCTGTGCTCTGTTGGTTGAAAGTGGTTGGTTCAAGTTTACGTAAATGCACATCATTTATGTTTTACCTGAAGAAAACATAATTGGATTTTGACATAAGAATACAAAGTTGTAGTTTTTTGGAGGGGGCACATATTGTTAAATAGGTGCACAATATGGCCAGGTGTGTGATCTAAAGGGTTTAAAAAAAACCAAAAATGTACAGCTCAGTAATTCCTGTAATAGACACGCAGAGTCCACAAGAGCAGGAATAAAAAGAGAAATACATTTATTTATATGTTGCATTCGCAGCACATTAGCTCATATTAGCTAGTTGTAGTGGTTTGGCTCCAGTGTTAAAGGGCTGCTTTAAGTTTGACAAACAACCAAATGTCATTGCGCTTTCCGGGGTTAAAGGCCCAAAGCACCATGAGGCTTCATCCATCTGTCACTACTCAGTATGATGACACAATAATTTAAAACATTGTGTCGACTTCTTCATATCTGCTGTGTTGTGTATTTTGTTCCCTCTGCACCTTCAACTGTGTGGCTTGATTGTTTTTTAGATGATTTTCACTTACCACATGCGGATATTTAGCTATTTTAGAAACCAGCTTTGCCCGTGTGATGTAGTATCTAGGAGTAAAAAAGACAGACAAAATGAGCCTTTGACAGGTCCCGTTCAGGTAATCGATCTAATTTGGCACCAGTTTATGACTCCTACAAACCTTGATATCTGGTCGAGGTAAGATGCTGCCTCCCCTTCAACTGTTCTCAGTTCAGCTACTGTCTCCTCCTGGATGGACACTCCGAAGTTGTTGCCATCCTCTATCCTTGGGATAAGCAGCTGAACCCACATTTTGACCTGCAGAAGAAAAGAAAACTGCTCATAAGAAAAGGAGAATACAGCATCTGGGATTGTATCAGTCGAGTTAAGATGCACAGAAGTCAGATCTGCAACACTTACTCTCAACTGTCTGGGAAGCTCAGCATACATGATATTTTTCTTGCAACAACGCCCTACGTGGATTCACATGTTGGAGCTTTACACTTCGAGGCACATCTCTTATTTTCAGTTAAGTTCCCCACAGTATGTCTCAGCAGATGAGATATATAGTGGAGGGAGTTTTGAATTGTCACAGAGGCCTGACACCTCTACAACCATCAGAATTGTTCTCCTCATAAACCTGTGACCTGTTTGTCCTATTTCATTAATACATGTTCATTACTCCTACGCTTATTTCCAGCTGTAGGTGCACTGCCGCTGATCCCTCAAGTCATGAGAGATAAACTACTGACGCAGGAGTCTGCTCAATGGTTAAAGCCATCACTTACTGTGTTACATTTCTCTATGAGTGTCCTGATCTCTGGCTTGACCTTTTCAATAAGATCAACAAGGTTTCCGTTGCTCTTCATCATCCCACCAGGCATGACAAAGACCTTAGTGCCAGTCACTGGGTGACACAGGAAAGACAGAGAGGAGGGTAAAAGAATTAAGTTTCAAACATACGAAAGAGCCCAGGAATGATTCAGATACGCAGAGGATGCATGACATACAAACTAGTATCAGGAAAAAGACTATAAAATACCTTTTAACTAAACATCTTTTTGCAAACTTGCTCACATAATTTGGGACACCGCACAGTCAAAGCATCAGTCATACCCAAACATGAGGAGGCTACAACAGATGTCAGTGGTTAACTGTTCATCATTTAACCACTGAGTATACTTTTGCTTCATGCTATTCAAGAACTACTGTGACTAAACGCACTGACAAACACTTTGAGAGAAGAAGGATGAGCTAAAGGTCAAGTTAGCCAGGGCAGACAAGCTAGCTCTGACCACCAAGTGCTGCACAGCTCTCACAAATGAAAGCTACATCACAACTACACGTCACTTCATCGGTGCTGACTGGGAGCAGGGTAATGTGATAAAATCACTGCTTCTTTAAATGGATTCTCATGATTTTGGTGAGGGCAATATATCAGCTGTTTCTGGTTAAACAAAAGGATCTTACTCTTCAACAAAAAGGTCCATCTCTGCAGGGATCCTTTCCATAATGTTGTCAGACACTTCTGAGCCGCCCAGTGGCAAAAACAAACACTTTTAGTGGACGTATGTGAACAGTGTGCAAACACAAGGAGGGATTACATTGCAGGCTGTTTTGCAGCTGCTGGCTCCATGAGTCTCATTCTGGCTCAAAAGTGACTTGGAAACAAAAACATGGCAAAATGGGGTCCATATAACAGACAGATAAAAGTTGATCAGAATCCCTCCCATTTTTCCAGCACCATTTATTTCTTACTGAAACTGACATGTGAAAGGTTAAACAACTGTAATTCCCAGGTCCCATTCAAATCAATGCTCTTGATCTTGGGAGTTACTTAAAATTGTAATGGATGAACCTGGGTGAATGAGAATATTCACAGACACTAAAAATTGTGTTTGTCTATACAGAATCAGCATCAGAGCCAGCGACACCAACAGAATTGATAAAATCATCAAGAAGGCCGGCTCTGTACTCGGACTCAGACTTGAGTCGTTTGAGACTGTGGTGGAGAGGAGGACGCTGAATAAACTGCTATCCATCATGGACAATGATCAGCACCCTCTCCATCACACAGTGGACAGACAGCGGAGCACCTTCTCCCACAGGCTGCTACAGCTCCGCTGTCGAAGGGACAGATACAGGAAATCTTTCCTGCCACATGCCATTACACTGTACAATAACAGCTGAAGATAATAATAATAATAATACAATACTTCTTACCACTACTGTTTGCTTTTGATATTTTATTATTATGTATATACTTTTTACTGCTTGCTATTTTGATATTTTATTCTGTATAGTTTGCTCTTTTTAGTCCTATTTCACAAATTTTCACTTTTTTCACTGTGTTATGCTCACAGTCACGGTTCACTTTATTTTCTACACACTGCCATTTGCTGTAGATATTCTTTTTTGTGCAATACTTTTAATTACTACTGTTTGCTATTTTATTATTATGTATATAATCTTTTTACTGCTCGCTATTTTGATATTTTATTATGTATAGTTTGTTCTTTATAGTCTTATTTCAGAATTTTTCACTTATTTCACTGTGTGTAATGCTGCTGCTGCACTGCAATTTAACAGCTTGGGATAAATAAAGTATATCTATCTATCCATCTATCTAAAAGTCTAGCAACTATGATTCTATCGCTTTAAATCTTATTTACCAACTTAATAGTCTTATACTCACCCATGTCCTCTCCAGCTCCATCCTCGAGCTTTCTCTTCTTGGCATTTTGCTGTGAAATAGATAAAAACAGGATCTCACCTCTGCTCTGCACACAGTAGCCATCATAAGCATCCATGATTTAATTCAATTCTAAACTGGAGCCTCACCGCTTCTAGTCCATCATGCAGGTTTGAGAGTAGGATGGGGTCTGGCACTGTCAGGTTTATCTCAGAGTGGATCTCCTTCAGTTCAGTGATGTTTATAATCGGATCCTGAAAAACAAAATGGATACTAGCTGCACTTCTTTTCTTTAAAAAGTATTCTTTGTGATTTGACGAGATTAGAGGTTAGGTGATATGACATTTACACTGTGAGACTAGAGTTGCAATGGTTTGAGGTTTTCATGGTACGACAACAGGCTCAGAAAAAAGAATCACAGTTACCATTGTGTCACTGTATACAGTATTACACAATTATCATCATCATCATCATCATCATCATCATCAGGTACCTGACCAGGAATGAAAACAGGGTTTACAAAACATTTGTATTGTAATTAAACAAAACATTATGTCCTGACAGACATGAAATGTGAGATACAATATATTTTTTAAATAACACTAGTGTGATTGTTTTCAATGCTGTAGATAAGCAAATATACATGCTGTGCCCTCCATCAATTTTAATACCAGGGTGTACTGTGAAACTGGTTACTGCTGCGACTCTAGATGAGACTACATGAATTGTCAAATATCATATATTTTGGCATAGCATTTATACCGGGGTACCTACCCTTTAAATATGTCTGGGTATTTAAGTATAAATAGTATATAAAAACTTAATTCACCAGGAGAGAAGATTTTACCCATTGAACACCCACTACTAACCAACACTTAACAATATACACTTAGTTGAAAGAACATGTAACCAACCTTAAGGAAGTGATCAAGTTCCAGTAACTTCTTTGGGAAAAAATGCGCAACTAGATCTTCTGCCTGAAAGAAATGCAAACTTTTAGTCGTGTCTTGCTTGAAAACCAAACAGTTTTTTAAGCGGCGTGTGTAACAGTGCTCACAATACATTTCTTTTTAACCCTAACAGATACTTACTTCTGAAGTGATACGTTCCCTGAAAGCATCAACCTGCAAACACATAAGAGAACGAATATCAGACCGGTTGCAAGTGACCATATGCAAAACCACTCGTTTTCCCTTGTTTAACACGGCTGAAGGTTTCATTACCATTGAAGTGGGCTTATGTAGTTATCGCCATAGACTCTGTAAACATTGCTGGTGCATCAGTATAAGAGGTAAAAGCTATAACATTAGGTAACATGACGCAGGTATGACTACGGCAGCTTGTTGAGTTGGCTAACTTGGCAGCCAAGGCCTTTTTTGTTCATGTGGTCTTCCATCAAGAACTCTTACTTACACTCACATCAATGTAACGTAAAATTCCCGTTAGTCCTAGTGAAGCTAACGTCGCTGTGACACAGCACTTGTTGGAAGGTTGGACAGGTGTATTGTACCGGGCGGGAAACAAGCCGGTTAGCCACTGCTAGCCGCTATTAGCCTGGCCTTAACAGAGCTCTCATATCATGCTACAAAAGGTAGCTAACATGATAGCATGCAAAGGGAAACAACTCCACCTCTATAATTGGAACTGGACTTTCCAAAAGACTAACCTTACCTTAGTTTTAATTTCATTGTCCACCTTGAGGAGTGAAGACATCTTATGTGATCAAATAGGCGAAGAACGATTGTCCCAACAGCATTAAATTCAGTTGTAAACGTGTGGCTTATTCCTTGTCAGCCACACTTGTGAGCTTAATGATGACGTCTTTGACACGCGACGTACGCGATGATTGGACCACGCATGCGCAAAACGTCACCGTATTTTTCTAGACGCAGCTGACGATGTAAACAAGAAAAGACAGTCGAGGGCAACAGGGATCAAATAGGCCGGTGTCACCGCAAATGATAGCCATTATACACTCATAAACGGCTGACATGGGGCTGCCTGTTACTATTAAAGTCAATTTCCGAGGGAACGTGAAGAGGTTTCTGGCTCAGGATTTGGATAAATTGGAGTGGGAATCCGTTGAAGCCTGGGTAAGCTGCTAGCAGAGCGTGTTGGCTAAACGCTGGCGCAGTTTGGTAAAAAGCAGGCCCAGACATGGCCTAGCCACGTAAACAATAGACCACCTGAAGGACAGTCGACACAGTCGCGACAAAATGTATATAAGTGGTGATTTTATAGATAGCCGGCACGTTACTAAATACAGAAGGAAAGGGAAATCTGCTTAGTCTTGTGCAATGCGTTAGTGCAGTAGCTTAGCTGTAGAGGTAATCTTCAGCGTGCCATTATTATTGACATTTTCATAACACGTGTGAGGGGGATAAAAAGTTCTGATATTGAAGATGTTTGCGATGAATTCGATCTCAACTCTTTTGATTTACATTTCAGATCAAAGCATCTTTCGGGATCAACCACTTTCAAGTCAAATACTTTGATGAGGATAATGAAGAGGTAAGAGAGTGCATGTAAATGTGTGCACTGCTGTAGAGCTGGAGTGATTTTACAGTCATTATAAATGTCTTATGATGGTTGGTTTGACTCATTCTAAGCTCAGTCACTCTCTATTTCAGATTTGCATAAACAGTCAAGGTGAGAAAAATACTTATCTTAACCTAATGATGTCTCTAAAGTGTAATTTAACTATAAAACTGTAACTGATTAATGGGTTGACAGTCAATTGTCCAAGCAACTTACTGCTGATTTGTTTTATTTCAGATGAATATGAAGAAGCCATCAAGGTACTGAGGCACTGCTGAATTTCTGTAGAGTAGCGAAGACAGGATTACATTTAACAACACAAGTCAATGTTATTACAGAGGGACAAATGCAGAGCTCATGGAGCACATGAGAAACTTTAGCGAATGTTGTTGTCGCAGTAGAATTCAGTCCACCACTCACTGCATAAATGAGGCTCGAAAAGAAAATGCTTATCATTACATGACTGTTACTCTTCACGAACATGACAAAATATGACTGTAATGTATGTGCTCGTAGTAGTACAGTGTACAGTGTAGCAGCATTCACATAGTTAGAGTTGTAGAGAATACACCAAGGAAAACAATATTTTGAATCCTAAACAGTTTATGTTTTAAGAAGTCTTACTCATCAATATAGTACATTGTTTCCTTGAATGTGCCACATGTTATTTGCATTGTGTGTATTTCTGCGTCAGTCTCCTGTGGTATGTGTTTCATGCTTGTTTGCCGCACAGAGTGCTGAGAAGCAGGGGAACCAGTTGCACATGAATGTGTACAAGATGAAAGGGCAGGCCTGCGGCGGCCCACTGAAGACGGAGGTGAAGGAGCTGAAAGGAGACCTTCGGCCTGCTCCTCCTTATCCATCGAGGGTCAAAACAGTGGACAAAGGCACACAGGTCACCCCGGAGAGAGACGCTGTAAGGAACCAAACAGATTGTCCTCCTCTTCCTCCACTTTCTTCTTCTTAGACTCTCTCACATGTGCAGCGTTTACATCTTTTTAGTCTTGATGGGCTACAATGAATCTATGTTGTACAACCACATCTTGAACACATACCTCATACGAGTGTCAGCAACTGTTACTTATCTCTATAAATTATGACGTGGCCGTTCCCTTAAAAATGAATTTTTCTTAAGGTCAGATAACAGTCAGTTGTTATGTTGCTATGCATTTATCAGGCAGTGGTTGAAATTTAGACGATTTGTGGGGGTTACTACAGCTGAATGCATGTTAGTCACTTCTCTCTAAATGTTTAAATCAGACTCATTCGACTTGATGCAAGTCTGATATATATTTTGATACAGGTGACAGTAAAGGACACCAAGGGGAACAAACCAGAAGATGAGCCACCTCCCATGTGGTTCAGATCGTACATGGAGAAAGTAAGATTTAAACACTCAAAGTAAAGCAATAACTCCACCATTTAAGCTTTTATGCTTGCTGCATGGTTAAAATCACCGTCTGTGAATTAAAGGCTGTGTTAAGCTTCTAACATAACTCAAATTCTCTTTTCAAAGTTTAAAGATGAGGTGGTGAAAGAGGTCGTGGAAAGGATGTGCAGTGACTTTTCTGGCCAGTGTTGTACCCACAAATCATCTGATGGCCTCCATGAGGTCGGCGGGGCTAGTGACGGTCCTATAGGGCCTAGACCAGGCCCCTCCACCGCGAATGGATCCCTTGGCTATACCCCAAACTGCAGCAGCTGCAATAAACTCACCTCTGAAGGCGCCTACAAGTGCAGGTCAGCATAGGACACATTCTAATATAAGAGGACATATTTTGAGGGAAATAGGTAACTAAGTGGGTCATGTTAGAGGAGAAGTTGCATTTCCACATGCAGAATTTGACTTGCTTTTCATAGTCTGTGCTCTCTAAGCATCCTGAGTGAGTGTCCGTATTGATGTTTTTGTATTTTCCCGGGCCAGTGTGTGCCCGTCCTGCATCCTGTGTGAGATGTGCAGACATAGCCATGACCCCAGCCACAACCTCGTGAGAACCAAGACACCTCTGTCCATCCCTGAGCACGGAATGTCGGGAGAATTGAGGTAAACCCCCAAGACTGAGGATAAAATTCCCAACTATGGAAACACTGAGACATTTTTTGCGTATGACAGTACTAGCCCTTTTTTCCTATCACTTCTTCTACATTAACAGGAAAACATGATTAAGAATAGATGCAAAGCATTATTGCAAACATGTTTTAGCAGCTAGATTACTGGAAACATTGAATTATGAGTGTGTATATGTTTTGTTCTTGGAAAATAAACTTTTGATAGTCAACAAATAGGTGTTCCTGATGACATTTCAAACCAGGTTCCCAAGGCGAGGAGACAGGACAGTGCGCAAGGCAGAGCGACAGCGCCTCAAAGCTGAAAGGAGGCAGCTAAGAGCTGAAGTGAAGGAAATCAAGAAGAAACTGAGACTGGAGAAGAGGGGGCTGCAGTGGAGTGGGCCCTCTACCTCAGGCAGAGCAAACCTGACTAACATGACCTCCGCGTCAACCCAGGTCCCAGCCCTGCCCCCCCCTGCTGCCTCAGAAACAGCCTCAGGTCCAGCCCCAGCCCAAGGTCCCATCCCTGCCCCGGTCCCTGATCCCCAGGCCTCCAGTCCAGAGTAAGCGCCACCTCGGAAGGGCGTCCGACAGTGCTGGGTACCCTGATCCCAGCATGGATGCAATAAAGTCTTTTTTTCCAAGAAAAGAAATCAAAATATGCCATCTTTGTAATCTAGTCTGTATGAGTGTATCGCTGGCTGCTCTGGGGTGGTGGAAAATGTTGGAACTACCTCAATGTGAAAACTGCTGCTGCTGCTTCATAGATTTTCTAAGAAAAAATTCTTTTAAGCTGCAAAAAAAAAAAAAAAATCTGGGGTCCTGCTTTTTTGATTCGTAGAGAACAAAAGAGATGGGTATTATAAGAAACCAGGGCTATTTTCAACAATGCTCTGTACACTTGAAACTAGGGGTCCCGGGGTCTCGCACACGTCCTTGGTGCCCACTATGGCTGCCTTGTTTCTGGATGAAAATCTGCCGGACGGCACCCGTCTGGAGCCCGGTACCAAGTTCATCAAATACTGGAAGATGAGGAACTCGGGGACTATCAGCTGGACCTCAGAGACTAAGGTATCCCCCCCCCCCACCCTTCGAGAGGACAGTCTCCACTCTCTCTTTGCCCCCCTGCTTCACTTCCACCTTGAGTCCCCACTCAGCTCATTGCCTACTTCTTATCCACTAACACCAGCAAAGATTTCTTAGCCAGCCTAACACAACTAACGCCCTTTCTGTCTGAGATGTTTATTATTTAAATTCAGTTGAATCTATGTTTTGGTTTAAGTTTTTAAGTCTTTGTCATCATGTGACTCTGTGTGTGTGCGTGTGCGTGTGTATATGTGTGCGTGTGCGTGTGTATATGTGCGTGTGTATATGTGTGTGTGCGTGCGTGTGCGTGCGTGTGTATCCCTTACTTGAGTATTCCTTTTCTGCTTCGTGACTTTGGTTGCATGCTCTTGTCCTCGTGCTTTTTCGCATGTGTATTCCTATTTTGTGTTTTGTGTATGTGTGTACGTGCACCCAGCTAGTGTTCATGTGGGGGAACCTCGGCCTGGCGTCAGAGGAGAAGAGGGAGGTGCCGGTCCCCTTGCTGCTGCCCGGACAAGTGGGAGTGGTCAGTGTGGCCTTTGTCGCTCCTGTGATGGAGGGGACGTACACCTCCCACTGGCGGCTGGCGCACTGCAGGTGTCAGTTTGGCCCGCGTGTGTGGTGCAGCATCGTGGTCGAACACGGCGATGGCCGCAACGCACTCGGGCATCAGAGCAAACGACTGGCAAGTCTGTTATCCAATGACACCCTGTGCTGCAGAACACCAGCCGCTGACATGTGCATCTAGATTACGGCATTATTTGTGACACGCGAGTAACTAAGTAGATTTACTGAAGTAAAATTTTGTGGTACTTGTACTTTACTTTAGTATATCCATTTTCTATCTATTTTATGTGACTTTCTACTTCATTTCAGAGGGAAGTATTGAATGTTTCACTGCACTACATTTATTTGACAGACATAGTTACTCGTTACTTTCCAGCTTTGACATAGAAAACACTGGATAAGATCATAAAACACTTTGTTAAGATTAAACCAGTGGTTTCAAACAATTTGGTTTATTTCTTACAAAAAAGGGGCCCCGTGTCACATTTCAGAAGAGATGAGTGATTTGTTTTTCTAAATCTGAGATTGTTTAATTTGAAGAACTCTGAGGCCAAAAGAGGAAGAATCTTTCAAAATTCCACAAAAAAGCAAATTATTTATTAGAGAAAATAAAAAGAAATATAAAGAGATTTGTGTAGCAGAGCTTTGTTTTTTCTTCTGTCATCTCCCATTAATCACTTCATGACCCTTCAGACTTATTTGGCGACTCTTTGAAGGGCCCAGACCTCTAGGTTAGGAACCGTGGGACAAAGCTACTTGACTGTATCTACAGTAGTTAAAATGCTCTCCACCTCAACCAGCAACAACAATAAAATGCTGCTCACACATATTTACAATTGAGTCATCAGGTCCCATTCTACAGCACAACCTTTGCTTTTACTTTAGATACTATAAATGTATTTTGCTGTTTTTTTTATCTGTAATGGAGTATTTTTTCATTGTTGTATTGATGCTTTTATTCAAGTATCTCAGTACTTTCACCATAATGCCTTTTCTGGAAATAAAGAAAAAAAAGAAAAATGCATATGAGGGATGTTTGTGAGATAATCCAGAAAAACATCAGATCCATAGAGACACTGTCTTGGTGTGGAGCTCTCATAACACAAAGGCTCGTCTGTGAATACACACCGCGCTGATACTAATGATGGCATTCTTATGTGTGCTTCAGAAGGAGGAGGTGAGGCCAGGGGAGAGGGAGAAGGAGGTAAGGTCCAAGGACAGCAGCCCTGGCTTGTCTGTAGACCTGAACCATGATGACTACTACTTCCCCTCAGTTGACCTGCTGACTGCACAGGTGCACACCCCGGGACCACTGGCTGGCCGCTTCATCTTGCCGTTACTCGTGTGCTAAATGACAGTAAATGATCAGTAGAGCAGCGTTCACTCTCCCTGCATGTGTTCTGTTTTTTAGGATCTACTATCATTTGAGTTGCTGGATATAAATATTGTGCAAGAATTGGAGAAGGTTCCTAACAACACCCCTGTGGGTAAGCAGTATAATGTTAAACCACTGTAAATAACTGTGGACAATCTGATTTAACTGCTTTCTTATTTAACTTCCTTCCTTCCAAAATTGCCTTGGCTTTCATTAGAAAAATGATGGCTTCACTTGTGCCTTCCATAGTTATTTTTGAGTAAGTCAGGGCTTGCGTATGCATGAACATCTTTTTCTAGTTTCACATGAACATTTAAGTGTTAACTGTGCTGTGTCTGCTCTGCATGATTGTAGATTTGACACCCTGCATATCCCCACTGCCCCATGATGCACCTGTGCTGGAAAAGGCCATCACTTCACAGCTAAAAGAAGACACAGAGGTCACAGGGGTCAGAAAACTTTTTGGTAAGACAGGTGCTATAAAACTTCTATTGTGTGCTTAAAGTGTTAACAAGTTTGAAAATAAAAAAAATCTGGATGTGTGGAGTTAGACAGAAGTGAGCTAATCAGACCTCTATAGCCCACTCCTCATCCCTGCTGCAGGCTGGCGGGTCGAGGCTACATTAGCACTACTAGCATGACACACCCCAGTAATCTCAGAATAAACCATTGACTGTATGTGAAGAGGGATGACATGACACATCCCAACAGTGGAGCCTCAGTGGCGGGTTAGGGTTAACCCTGCATGTCAGCGGATGAGATGTGGGCCAAACCAAAAGTGTATGATGATGTATATTAAAGTGTTCATTTTTATGTTAAGTTTAAATTTAATTACTTATTTGATGCCATAAAAATGGAGAGTGATGTCATGATTGACATCTTATCTGTGCTTGCGATCGAATCAAATGCATATCTGGGCTGGACCTGTGGCTCCAACCCTCAGTCGATACTGTGCAGACCAAAACGACATCAGCAGGACAAGATGAGATACTTCACTTCATTTCTATACAGTGGGAAGAAGTGGAGACACATCCATCTTTATATACTGTCAATGCACGGAACTGTCAGCAGTTGAGTTGCATTCTGGGTAACGTCGGCACCTGGTTTTGAGGAAGAAGAATATGTGGAATAAAAAAGACGATTTCTCTGGTTCTTCTGCATCATTTTGATCCTGACAGCGTCGACCTGCATCAGTGGAGTACTCCTTTAATGTTTGTTGTCGTCTCACCAGGAGTGAAGCTGAGGCATCACAGGGAGCTGCTGGAGCCTGTGACCCAGGAGGAGGACAGGGAGGAGGAGATCAGTGGAGCCCAGTTCCTCTGTGAGACCGTCATCCGCTCCCTCACCTTGGAGGAAGCCCCCGATCACAGACCCCTACGCAGAGTCCAACACAGCAGCCACAAACCCCAGGGTGAGGGGCACCTGCACCTGCCTTAATCACACTGTATCACTCTATACTGTTCCAGTCATCAAACAGAAATACACGTTTGTATAATCCGGTACCTTGTTTTTATATTCCATTAAAAACTTCCAGTCGTTTCCCGGGGTCCCAGCTTTTGCTTCGAGAGAGTTGTCGAGGCTGAGAAAACTGAGACGGTGCAAGAAGGAAATGAGGAGATCTGTGCCATCAGACTCGAGAGTTCAGGTGGGCTGTCCGGCACAGGTCTCAACCAGATCACCCAGGACGCCGAGACAAAGCCAGGTTAGAGAAGAGTCCAGGATTCTCTTTGTGTCCAGTTCAGTTTCACATTCTCTCTCTTTTCTGCACACTGACAACTATTTCAAAAATTATGAAAAAAGCGGGAATTTCTTGAGACTACAACTTTTGTAGTAATTGATTAAGTCATTGAGCCTCACTTCCAATTTTTAGATGCTCTTTTTTTCTCACTTAACAGTTCTGCTGCTGGAACCAGCGAGCGAAATCAGTTCACACGATGATAACGAGGAGGAGGAGGTCTTGGGCTTAGATGACATGCAAAACATGAAGGATACTCAAAAAGAGAAAGCCAAAGGAGAAGACTGGGAGGAGGTGAGCTTTAAGTTTTAGTGTATGAAGTGGATCAAACGCTTGAGACTTGATGAAGCTAAGAGCCAGTCTTTGTCATGTGATGAAGTCGGTAACTGTCACCATCTCTCCTGCTGTGTCTCAGGTCAGCAGCCAGACCTCCTCAGTCTCATCCTGCGATGATTACATCATTGTCCTACCAGACTGCTTCGACACCAGCCGGCCTCTGGGAGAGTCCATGTACAGCTCCGCCGTGTCGCAGCCCGACGCTCCTGCCGCTGCCGGGACCTCGGCCGATCCGGGCGGACGGGAGGAGGATGAGGAGGAGGAGGAGGACGAGGAGTCCGGCAGGGCGGCGCTGCTGACAGAGAGACCGGAGAGGATGGACGCGGCCGATGCTGAGGAATCGGTGAACACGTGGCCTCCGCCCGTCCTTCCCATCCACAGCAGTGTGAACCAGATGCTGTGCACCTCCCAAACCCTGGACGCTGTGACGCTCACCCCTGAGGTGGTGGCACCGGTGCCACTGCTGCTGCCTGACCCCCTGCTGGCTCCACCGGCCCTCTACTCCCCCAGGTTAGATGGGTCAGATGGCCCCAGCCCTGTTCAGAAATCTGTTACAAATGTCTTAATACTGGTATGATGCATATTACTATATATATATATATATATATATATATATATATATATATATTTTATGAAGTTGAATACAGGCTTGTTCAGGGTTGGGTTTGGGTAGAGCATTTTAACGTGATTCTCATGCTCAGGTGTTAACAGTATGCATTGTGAAATATACCAAGAGTTGGACGGGAAGCCCAATGAAAGTCCAGTATTAATGTTCATCAGTGTTTTGCCAGGAAACATCAGGGTCTGATCAGCATCCTCTTGCTGTGAGGCAGCAGCTTGGAGTATAATTTTGGTAACAAAAAAACCATAATCAGCTAAAAATGTTAAAATGGTGTCTTTGTCATCCAATGTTCACAGTTTCAATACAAAAATGCTAATTAATTTAGATTTCAGTAAAACCAAGAAATTATCCTCATACATTCATTTTAATCTCCCTGCTCCATCCTTATGTGGTTTAAATGTGTAAATGCTGTACTTATATTATCCTTACCCGCTGCATGTCATTTCCATTCATGTGCAATTTCTGTTAAAACTGTGAAAATGCTATACAACTTTTGGCAGTATATTTTTTATGGCAATATTTTTTATAGTTCTTTGCGGCTATTTCTCTATCCTGTTTTTCTACTGCTATTGCCTACTATTGTCTGTAACACCTGAATTTCCCCAGCTGGGGATTAAAAAGTCTTATCTTATCTTGACTCTTTAGTTCTTCTTTCTTTACTGAATGTTTCAGGTCTGAGGCACTGTACCTGGCTGAGGACCCGAGTCCTCCAGCCTGTGAACCATATGAGCCACATCAACCAAGGGTCCATCTAAATGGTGAGTTTTGTTATTTTAATAATACGTAAGTGCATTATAGTGTCAGAGTGCATACTGGCACTGAAGACATTTACCATTCATGCATGTGTTCACTCAGAGGCAGCACGGTACACATGCCACAGCAGTTTAACATCTTTACCACTGTTTTTAGGTGTTACATGAATACTGTCCTCCTGATTTAAACTTGACCAAACCGTAGGTTGTTAAAGTCGAGTTTTGGCTCACAGGCTTCTGTGTGACTCACTCTGCTGCCCTGGATTAGCAGCACTTTGAGGAGTTATTGGCTTGTTGAGGTGAGAAAGGGAACATATTCTGCACTTTGCCATCTTACTTCCTGTCTTTTCACAAACAGGCTTTCAGGATTCGTTGCTTTAGCAAAATGCTCAGTTCCTCCTCTGGTTTTATGCGTGCTTGGTATGTGTTGTTATTTCCTTTTTTGTCTGCTCCACAGTATCATCTGGTTTGTCAAGATCAGCGGGCTCAGCATCCAGTGCCTTTGAGACATATAACCCCAGACCAAGCAACACTTTGCAGCCAAGGTGCAATACAACAAAGAGGAAAACTTGAACTGAAATGGTTCATTTGTGGAGAATATTCCTGCACTTTAGTGTCTCTTTTATCTGTGTTCATCAGGTTTTTATCTAACAACCTGAACAGCACGTAAAACTATTAGCTGCACCTCTTAACCTGTTGGTCCTTTCTGATAAAACAAGTCTCACTGGAGCACATTGTTCTCTGCATTATTGTTATATGACCCAATGTAACCTTCTTCTCATCAAGGGGCCAAGGAGGCATCACAGAGGGACTCGTCAAGGGGGCCCTTTCTGTGGCAGCGTCCGCTTATAAAGCTCTCTTCACTGGACCAAACTGTTCAATACAGGTAACACCACACAGCAACACCTTAAAATCTAGCCAACATGCATAGCAAAATTACAAGCTAGATAAGTAAGTTGATTACTCCGTAGAGCTAAAAACAACTACGTTACACAGATAAACTCAAGAGGAGGTCAAGGTTAACATCTAGCTGGTGACTCCGTGAGTAGCTGACAAGCCAAATATTCCCCTCAGGAGTTCGCAGAGACCAAAACACAGCTAAAAGGAGAGTGGATGTCATTAAGTGGGCTCAAACATGAGTTGAAATAAATGCTAATGTGGTTTGTGTCGGCTGGATTTGTAAATAGGTGAACATTTGCTAACAAGTTCATCGTAATAGCTTTTATGAGGTGAGAATATGTTGCTGCTGCTGCGTGATTGCAACTGCAAAGCATGTGACTGTTCAGAGAACCTGTTGATAACCATAATACTTAATCCAATGAGGGTAAAACTGTGGCTGTGCAGTCTGCAGTTAGACAGGAAGTTCAATGTTCAGTTAACAACTTAACCTCAGTTCTTGCTGCCAGACTGCACAGAGCTGCCAACAAGTTCTATTCACCAAATGCACATTTGTTTCAGGTGTAAAATGTCAGTTTTAGTTTCTTTAGAACAAAAGGGCGAGTGCTGCCTGACAACATAAGTCATGGGGCAACAAAGTGTTTTCACTGCTGTTACAAAGAGGTTTGTTTCTGAAGTTTTTTTTCATTTTGGCTCGTAAAAGTGTCGTTAAATAAAATCCTACTTATTCAGAAAGTCGTGGCGATGAAATTGGGAGCTAGTTCCAGTGTGACTGCGAGCTGCAAGCTTGAATTCACGCCAATATTCAGTGTAAACTAGCCACTTTAACACAGCGTGAATATGCACCAACCATGAGACAAATACACGATAAAGTTCACTGCTCAACATTTACTGTGTCTGTGCTTTGCTCCTCCCCTGCAGCGAGGCATCGACCCGGCCACCAGACAGGACCCTTCCATGATGGCGATGCTCCTGGAAATGGGCTTCAGAGACCAGCGGCTCAACCAGCGGCTGCTGAGGAAGCACGGCTACAGCCTGCTGCACGCTGTGAACGAGCTGGTGCAGATGGCCGAGGACAGCCAGAGCAAAGCTGTCAACACTCAGCAATGAGGGGGGGAAGCTGGAAGGCTGGAGGAGAGCCACAGGAAGGATTTATTTGACTTTTAAACCTAATGTAAAGAGAATATTTAGACAGTGACGTGCTTATCTCTCTCTCTCTCTTCAGTGTCTAGATTTGAGTTATTTAAAAAAGATGAGACAAAGAAAACGTATTTAAGATTGATGCAACTGATTTTCCAAAGGGTGGCTAGTTTATTTGGACCAACAGTGATGCTGATAAGACACCGATGTCACTCGAAGTCTAAAATTTATTTCTGGAACATTTGAGTGAAAGAGATGGATGCTTTCTCCTGCCTCTGCCTTTAATTCAGCTTCAGTGTTTTGATGAAATTAACCCATCGGCACACTTGTACATTGCTATGAATAGTGGTTAAAATGCCTTGTTTACCTGGAACACAGAGCCTCTGCTGTTGGTCAAAAGGAGCTAGTTTTGACAGGACAAAATTGTGCATTTCAGCTCTTCATCGTAGTGTTTGTGTGGCTGTCGTAGCTGCTTCCTCGGCACTGAAAAATAGTTGTCTTTCGATAGGGCTTGGCCAGATTCTTCTCACTAATAGCGCAGTGAAAATTAATATTGTTTAATGTCATAAAAAGAAATGTTCTGAAAAGCCAGCTCTCGTTTAAGACGATGCTACTGAAGCTACGTTCTGGGCGTTAATGGTCAGCAGTGCAGTAGTAGGAACAGCAGATATTTAAGACCTTTCTCAATAATCGTAGTGAAATCTGCCTAAACAATGCAATCTCTTTCTGTATCAGAGTACTGTTATTTTAGATGTTGACATGTGGAATGTATACAGATCGTCTGAACTGATCACCGTTCAGACAGTCAGATGTTTTCTACTGCTTTTTAGGTGACACCTGCATGACAGGTAGAGGCTTTAGAGATGAGTTGTGTTCTTGTGGTCTTAGCGCAGTCACAGTGGAAAATGTCCGCTTTGCGTCATAGTTTAAGAACCCTCCTGCCTGCATCTTCACCGTTCAACCACCAAACCCAAACCTAGCGTCAGTCATTTCGCCCTAATCGAAGACACGATGTCTCCGACGACACATTCCTCAATCTCTTCTTGGAACCAAGTGTGTTTTATTTCATTACGTTGCCTTTATGAAAAGCGTTTATTCGTTCACTCAGATATACATGTGCTGATTTGACAAGTGTGGTGTGAGTGTGCAGGTTTAAGTTAATGTACGCCTCTGTTCCTTTAGATTATTCCTCCTGTGTGTGAGTTTTCAACCATATTTTCTTATGTCGTGTTTTAAAGAATCATGCTCTAGAGAATAATTCTGAATATATCTACTATCGTATGCTTGTCAAATTATTCTTCTGTCACAGAATATATACATTAAATACCCTTCTACTATCAATCCGCCAATAAACTATTTGCACATCTCTCGTCTCTTTTCTCTGTGTCTAAGTCTAAATGTAGGTCGCCGTAATGCACACGCTATGTCTTACACAGTATAAAGTCCGCTCTGCACTGGGTTAACTGGACACTGTCCAAAGTACAGAGGCTCATAGGTAAGAGTGTAGTGATTATACGGCAGTTCTGACAGGCATATTTTAATAGTACAATATGGACAAGAGGAAGTAAAATTACATCATTGTATTCTCTCAAGACTTCACCTTGAGCAGGAGCTATGAACTCGAAATCTCGTTTTAAGAGTTAATCATCAAATCATTAAAATGTGTAACTATTCCTTTATTTTGAAACACTCACTGCACGTTAGCTTAATTTTATTATTATTCTTTAACAAATAAGCAAAAAAGATTTTCGAGATGGTTGTCATGGTATCAGTCTTCTCACATAATATTAGCTTGGTAGCTGGGCCAAAATGCCAAACTTTTGGGAACGATGGTGGCTGTTGTTTAAAAAAAAAAAAAAAAGCAAAGTCAACGGTCAACAGGAAGTGACGTACACACACACACACACACAATACAACAGGCACAGGGTGTGTGGTGGGCCAGAGGGGCCAATCAGCAGTTTTTTGCCCCTGTGGCCCCGTAACAGGTGTGAAATAACTGAGATGCCCTAACCTGCACTGCTTCTTACATCTAGATCAGCTGCAATGAGTTTTTTATTATTGTGCATGAATGTGTCGCGGTGCTGAGGTCCATAAACGAACCGAAGTTAATGAAAAGCAGCACATGTGATCTGCAGCTGCTGCAGGGAGAAGGAAGCGACTCAGTTCACACGTTTCAAGGCGGCGGATGTTTGACATACCTGGATTTTAAGCTCAAGTCGTGTTCTGAGGTAAGAATTTATTTCATCTGTCAGCTGAAGCTGAATTTTTCCGCGACAGCGTGAAGACTCACGTTTCATGCGGAAGTTTGTCTGTAAGTCTGTCCTGAGTCGCGTGGTGTGATAATATGTTAACTTTTTCAGTATGAAGTATTTCAAATATAGAGGAAAAGAGCCCGTTATTGTCAAACTGAGGTCTTATACACAGACAACAGGTACAGGAAGTACTCAGAGAGCACTACTGAAAGTCCTGCATTAAAAATACTGCACTACCAGGAAACGTCCTGCATATTGTAATCATCAAAATATACTCTATAAAATAAAAGTACTCTTGAAACAGTGTTTAACTATTATAGCTGATGTTTTTGGATTATTATTACTGCTCCATTAATGTGTGTGTTGAGCTCATTTTAACTATTTTATATACAGTTGGGTTGATTAATATACAGCAATGCATCATCATATGGTTATAAACTCTTTATCTGTCAACTAGTGATTATTGTAACTGCAGCTGTCAAATCAATGTAAAAAGCAGATTTTCCTTTGACTCTAGTAGAAGCATAAATTAGCATACAGTACTTGAGTACTTGAGTAAATGTACTTATGTACTTTTGACATGTTAAATATTACATTAGTCAATGTAAAGTCAGTAAATGTAGTCCTGATCGCCAGTTATACAAATTTTAAATTGTTTCGCTTTTATCAAACAGAAATTGTTGAAAATAAAGTGAAAACGACTGTGTATGTTAGGCATTTGACTTTTATGTGGGTCTACTTTATCTTTGGGAAACCAGTTCAGCACATTCACTGGAAAAGGTGGGAAGAGTTTAAACCTGTCTGTTGGGGTCACATTTGTTTTTATCAGGTGTGGCAAACCAGACCAAACTTCACTTAAATAACTCAATGAGCCTCAGGTGTTAGTTCTTGAATTCTGGCATAGCATGCACGCGTGGCCACAGTCATCTACAAAGACATTAACACGGTTAAACTCTGGGTCAAAGTTTGTTACCCTTACCTACCCGGAGCTATCGGGGGAGTTTGGTACTCCTCCGAGGCCCGTGTTTTCTTCACCTCCAGGCACCCACAACATTAAAACAAGTGTAAAGGATCTTGGGGCACTTTAACTACCATGTGATCAATGAATCCAAATATTCTTAAAAGACACAGATTCCAACACTCCTTTATGGTCAAAAACATTATCCAAATATAAAGTCCTCTTTGTTTTTTACTACATTTAGCCATGACTAGCCTGCTGTAAAATGAGGTTTTGTTGGCTCAGATTTGTTCCATTGTGACAGCAGGATGTTAAGTGTGTCAATCAATACACTCCTGGCAGAAACTGCTTCATTACAAGAAAATGCTGGTAGAAATCCTCCACATCTCTGTCTCACAGGAGTTGGGAAATGAAAGCAGATGTACTTTTGACTATTAAAAGCCCAAATCCAGACTAACAGAATAACCTATCTATCTATCTATCTATCTGTCTGTCTGTCTGTCTGTCTCTCTGTGTATCTGTCTGTCTGTCTGTGTATCTGTCTGTCTGTCTGTCTGTTTCATTTCACAAGTTTTGTCACATTTGAGCTGAGGCATGAAAACCATAAAATCGCTGCTCATGTAGCACAAGAAGGAGCTTTTATTGGTCATTTAAAGGTTTGTGAGAAAGACTGACGTTGTAGGTCACTCTGCTGGCTGACTGTAATTTGGCTGCTGAATTTGATGAGTGTGTGTTTTCGGTGGAGGTTTCAGGCGCCTTGCTTTTCTTCTTCAGTGTCATGGTGACACCAGCGAAAAACCACAAAACCACGGAGGGACCTGAGCTGACAAATGGGACGGAAAAGGTGAAAACACTGAGGCATTTCCCTCCGTATGGAAGCGTGAATGGAAGCTCATCAGGAGACAGCTGCCCCACATGTCGTGGCACCGGGCGAATTCCAAGAGGTTGTGTTTCCACAACACAAACTTGTGACTGTCTATTTTCTCAACTTTGACTGTATTTTAAGCAACTTCCGTGCCTTAAACACAGCCAACGGAGAACATGCTGCATCATTGGTTTCATTTCACATTGGACAACTTGTGTGTTTAACCACATTCACTTTCATGTCATTTTCATGGTGAAAATATTATTTCAGGTTTTCTCTTTTTTTTGATTGACAGGCCATGAAGATCAGCTGGTTGCTGTAATCCCATGTAATGACGTAAGGCTGAAACCCAGACGCACGTAAGAGATGTGTGTGTGTGTGTGTGTGTGTGTGCTTTGTTAGTAGTTTTTAACAGGTTTGCATAATAGTCACAAAATGTTTTGTTAATTTTTTGTTTGTACTGTTTGAATATACTTGAATATAAATAGATGTTTGTTGCAGCATTAGTCTGACTATGTTAATGTCACATGATTATGTCATTTGATATCAACAATTTTGCATGTTTGTATTGCATTCAGGAAGCTGTATGTGTGTGTCTCCATGGCCGTGTGTCTCCTCGTTTGCTGTCTGATCCTCTTCTTCCTCTTCCCCCGGAGTGTCACCCTGACGCCTGTGTCTGTGCTGTCAGTCATGGTCTACTTCACCCCAGATACAGTTGAGATGGAGGTCATAGTAAGTACCAGGAACACAAGAGAGCAGCCAGTTACATGTAAACCTGTGCCACCTCTTTGTCACTGTGTCAGTATGAAGATGTGCAGGGATTACACATCCAAAAATGATTATTCCTAATAAATGTGTAACTAATGAGAAAAAAATGAGTAGTAAAATTAGCCTTAATAACAAAACATATCTCAAAACTAAGTAAAACACATTTACTGCACACTGGATCTGTAATCTCACCACCAAACAGCTTAAACAATAAAGCTAACTAGCATTTGTTAAATCAAAACTAGCTCCTTAGCTAGAGATAGTTAGTAATTTACTTCACTCACCACATGCTGCATGTTGCTAACATTATAGCTAGACTAGCTAAGCAGTCACATTCTGACTCAATTCATGTGATTTGTTGTTTGCTCACATATTTAAATGTCTTCAATTACATATTAATTTATTATATTAAGTAGTTATAAAATCAAACTGACAAGAAAGCTAACAAAACACATTTTCTTTGTAGTTACTGCATATTCTCTGCCACTTTTAAGGTTGTTCTTTATTTTAAGCTAACGTTAGATCTTAAGGTCTATTCTTTTTTTCATAAAATGATATGTAAGAATGTGTCACAATGCAGTGTACAATAATTTGACTAACTACCCTCTCAACTTCTGTTTTTACATAGTATTTACATAGTATAGCTAAACTAGCCTAGCTTTGCAGTCACCCTATGACTGTAGTGAAATTATCATCTTTTGCTGTGGTTAAACGACCTATTAATCATTTCTTTTGATACTATTCATTCACAAATTAATTTATTATTATATTACCTAATTCAAAGCTGACAAGAAAGCCAACACATTTTCTTTGTCCACCTTGAGGGAACTTATTAATTCCATAAACAAATGTATTAGAATAAATATAATCTATAGAAATATAGTCATATAATATGTGAAGGCCAAAGTTCCCCGAGACTTTTTAATGATAGGTCTGTTGCCCCTGATGGTCGTTTGTCTCCTCTCTTAGAATCTCATCAACATCAGCAACGAGAACTTCGTCCCAGTTCAGATTGTCGAGTTCAGCGTTCAGGGTCTGGTCTCTGATGCCGTTGTGGGTAAGACCAAGATCTCTAATATGACCGCCCTCCAGTCCCGCTCACAGAAATCGGTGAGTTTCACGCTGGTTGATTCATATCAAAATTTACAGTACTTTAATATACTGTATACTGTGAATATCTTACCTCTCTCAAACGTTTGCAGTATACCATTAAAATTTACCTGCCCATCACTGATAAAGGCTTAAAGTAAGTTCAGATGTTGAAATGATTTCATTCTACTTCCATCATTAGTGTTTATACGTCTGAATTCAGCACATATCCAGACATCAACAGCTTTATCTCTTTCAGCTCTTACTGCAAGTCGAGCACTATCAAGATTCACACGTTGTTTCTGGAGCTGCAGTAAGTGATCTCAATCTGTACAATCAACGGAAGAGGCAGGCGTTTAGCATATCTCTAACCCACGGGGTGCTGAAGGCATCACTTTGTGCAGGGCTACTAACCAAAAGTGCAGAACAGCGTGGTCTTATCCGTCAAAGTCAGATCTTTGAATCTGAAATGAAACAAAAAGACGTCGCAGCAGAGACACTTAGATATTACTTCATAAAAAGGTTTTAACCACAGGAACAAACTTTCATTTCTTTTTATCTTCCATGAACATATTTCTGCTCGAGATGTTTTTGAGTTTCCTTCAAGGATCTAAATGGATCACATTTGAACACAAGATGCAAGTAAATGCAAATAAATGGCAGCAAACCTGTTTAGAGGCTGACTGCACGAACAAGGGGACTGCCCAGAGCAAGCACCACGACTGAACTTAACATGACATTACATTCAAGTGGCAACCTCCAGTCATCTTACATTTGCCAGATATGACCTGCAAGAGGCCACGACATTTATTCAACAGATTTTTATTCATTTATGACACAGTTGGACCTTCATGCTGCATTTTCTTGTTATATACTGTACCGCTGGCGATGACATTGTATGTGTTGTTGAACAGTTGAACTTGTTTTAAAACTTGAAACTACATGAATTGATTTTTTGCCCACTTGAAAACACAACATTGACATTTTATCACCTTATAAAGTTGAATGTTCTAGCAAACAGTAATGAATACACCCAGCAGACACAAAAGCATTCAGCCTTATTTTTATCCACTTGGTGAATGTCGGTCCAGTATCGACTCCTTTTGTGTCTCTTTGGTTTCAACCGACTCTTGAGAAAAATATCTGGCTCTTTAAAACACTCTTTACTTTCCACACAGTCTTTTTATCCATGTTTGATAGAAAGGATTTCGACTAGTGCTGCTTTAAAACATTATGAAATCATGACAAAGCAGATGCTGACCCCAACTGTCTTTGTTCATGTTTTTCTCCCCCCCCCCCCCCTAGAATGACAATGAATATTTCCTATCTCTCCCACACGGAGCAGCTGTCTCTGGACACGTTTGAATATATTGACTGTGGCACCAATTCAACAATCCCACATCCTGTGAGATGATGAAACCGAAATGAAAAACACCCACGTGGACCGTGACATCATGAATATTCTGGCTGCATCGCGCCTTCTCTCTTCTGTTGGGATGTGAATTTGTGAATGATGACTACTGTGAAAATCCATCTTCTCATATTCTGTATGTTGTTTTAGCATACCTTTAATCAATCACTACAATATTATAGTTTAAAGCTATTGATGCTTCAGATGCTCTTATTTGTATGTATGTGAATGATTTCTGCTTTCTTATTTGTTTGAAATTCACCTGCAAATCTATATTACAGGCAAACACACAATTTCTTACATGCAATGTATGACTAATGCTAAGAATTTAACTAATTACACAATGTTTTTGGAAACATCTTATTTTTTGACAGATATTGTGTAAATAGGATGATAATCTCTGATCTGATGATCTTTTGTCATTTGCACTTAATTCAACTGGAATTTTAGGTTCTGTATGTGAGATTTTCACTTTATAAAATGTTCCTTTCATTTGCTGGTACGTTTTTCGACACCATTTACCATAAATCCTCCTCCATCAGCACACTATAGCACATGAGGACGAAACTGTTCCTCTTTGTGTTAAAATGGTCCTGAATTAATGGCTGCTGTGTGTCTTGATGTGGAGCCGTTTTCCACCGTATAGACGAAGTCAGAACTGTGTTACAGTAACCCACAACAACCTCATGATGGTCACAACCATCATTTATACAGATATGTCACAATTTAAGATAAGATAAGATAAGATAGAACTTTATCCCCAGCCAGGGAAATTTAGCATGTAGCAGTGGGAAGAAAAATAGCAGCAGAGGTAGAGAACATGAAAAAAACTAAAAACAAAATATTATACAAGCAAAATGAAATTTGACTATTTAAAAGAAATATAAAATATGTAGAAAGTGTGTACTGCCGCAATCGCTGTGGAAAAAGAACAATGTAAGCTGCGTTCGGATTAAAAATAATAATAAATAGTGTTACTACTATTGCACAGAGGATTAAATATACAAAAACAGTAAATGATGTGTAATAATGCACAAAATGTTTGAATATGAGTATAATATGTCAAACAGCATCAACACAGTCTGATGTTCAGTGATGCTGGAGCTGAACTCTGACAGCTGATGGTATGAAGGACCTGTGGTAGCGTTCCTTCTTACAGGGTGGATGCAGCAGTCTGTTACTGAAGGAGCTGCTGAGGGCCCCCACTGTGTCATGCAGGGGGTGGGAGGGGTTGTCTCTGATGTCAGCTTGGCTAACATCCTCCTCTCACCTACATCCTCAGTGGTGTCCAGAGGACAGTCCAGGACAGAACCAGCTCTCCTGACCAGTCTGTTCAGTCTCTTTCTGTCCCTCTCGGAGCTTCCACAGCCCCCAGCAGACCACTGAGTAAAAGACTGCAGAGTCAACCACAGAGTCATAGAAAGTCCTCAGTAATGTCCTACAGACTCCAAATGACCTCAGTCTTCTCAGGAGATGGAGACGACTTTGGTCCTTCCTGTACAGGACATCAGTGTTAGTGGACCAGTCCAGTTTATGGCTGAGGTGGACACCAGGTATTTGTACTCCTCCACGATCTCAATGTCAAATCCCTGGATGCACACCGGTGTAGTCTGTGGTGCTCTCCTGCAGAAGTCAGAAGTGCAGAAGTTGTGTAGGCAGATCACTTGTTTACAGTTCTGATAGAAAACACATTTTGTTCTGGCAAAGTGTTGAATTGAATGCTCCAGGAATCAATACTCAAAATTACCTTCTAATTATTGTTTTTAGGGTCACCTCAAGAGCACCAAAAACATCTGCAGACAGCCCCCCAACAAGACCATGATTAGCTCCAGTTCTTGAAGTGGTTGAGAGTGGACACATGGTGGAGCCAATGCTTTGTTAGACCGACAGTGATGTCAATTGTGGTAAATTTCATGATTTTCTTTGGATCAAGAAACCCTGTCACCATTCATATTTTCAAGAACATACAGAGTATACACCCAGGAAATGTTTGTTTTAGTCCTTATCTTTATCCACTAAAGACTGTATATGCAAATGAGGCAATTTACCAAAATATCAGAAGTAAAGAGTTAATCTGCAGAAGCAGCAATGCCATCCATCCATTATCTATACACCGCTGAATCCTTTGCAGGGTCACGGTGGGGGCTGGAGCCTATCCCAGCCGTCTCTCGGGCGAAGGCAGGGGACACCCTGGGCAGGTCAGAAGCAGCAATGGCTCAACAAAATACCGAGATACCGTTTACTCTCACCAGTGGTGGGGTCGAACTAAGTCATTTGGATTACATATTTGTTTTTTACATTTTGTGTTACTTTGCACTTCTACTACTACATTTCAGAGGAGATTATTAGTATTGTAGTTTTTACTGCGCTATTTCTGTCTGACAGTTATAATTACAAGTTACTTTTCAAATCAAGATTTTATTCATCAAACTTTTGAGTCAGTCAGTTTATTTAAAAGAGCAATGTTATAGCAGCACAGTATTTACACTTATTGAAATTAACCCTGCCTTGGCAACATTCACATGCTGCTTATATTAGAATGAATTAGGCATATAATTCCAATAATAAAAAGGCTCTATTCCTGTTGTAGCGATACCGCCGGTCATTCATTCATTCATTCCTCCACTGTCAGACTGTACAATCCAATGTATAGCTATTATGTACAGCAATTAACATTAACAGTATAGGTGAATCTAGCTTTATTGTCTTCTTCTGTTCCTCTTAGCAGGTAGCGGTTAGCACGTAACATTAGCTAAATGGTAGCATCGGAACTGTATTGTCTTCTTCTGTTCTTCCTAGCGGTTAGCATTAGCATTAGCAATAGTTAAATGGTAGCATCGGTACTGGCCACTACCTGGAGCATCTCTGGGTCAGTTGAACGTGGCGGTGCTGTTTGGATTGTGTAGGAGCAGTGTGAACTGGCACTAGGGGGGGTGACTCTGGGACGCCGGAGTTCACTGCCTAACCTCCCGGAGGTGTAGTGGGACTAAGTAGGCGAAACACTGTTGAAGGGAGGTTTCCACCTGATGACCCCCAGAGACGTGTTAGGAATCACTGCTCTTTGGCAGGTATAGAGGCAGATTAGAGCTCCAAGGTTCTTCACTGAGAATGAATCCTCTTTTTGAGCACAAGTATCTTGTGTTTAAATTAACTATTCTTCTCTGATTATAAACATCCAGATCCACTGCAGGGAAAAGGTCACTTAAACTCTTACAGTTGTAATTTTTTTGCTCCGTTGTTGCATAGATAGATAGATAGGTAGATAGATAGATAGATAGATAGACTTTATTTATCCCAAGCTATATACATAAAAATAAAATAGCAAACAGTAGTCATGAAAAGTATTGCACAATATACTTTATACTCTTACGGTTGTAATTTTTTTTGCTCCGTTGTTGCTTATTTGCACCTTGTTCTAGTTCTTCCTATTGTTTTTATTTGCACCCTTATTGTTCCTATTGTTCTTATTTGCACCTCCATTTGCTGTTTGCAAATTCCGAGTACCCCCTCCACCCCTGATTCTGACCCAGGCGTAGCTGATGGATGCGACACCGCAGATCCTGCAGTTCACCTTTGGGGACGGCAGGGGGGGCACGGAGCAGCCTGTTCAGGTGGCCGTGACGTCACCGGGCTTTCAGTGCCGTGCGCTCGAGCCTCCGGAGCTCCTCAGTGCTGCTGGAGGAGGACCGGAACGGAGGAGACCGCCGGGACAAATGTTCAGCTATGGATGTGTTTATTGCTTTCGGATGACGCCGCACATTTAAAAGGTAAGCGTGATATCTGGGCACAAAGGAGGACGGCTTGTATTTTGGTGATTTCATTATGTGTTTCTGTTAAACCTGCGTGCGTTTTCGTATCAGTAGCTCTCATCCTGGCGGCTTATAAACGGGATAAAGTTAATCTGTTTTGAAGTTCTTTAATTCATTTGCACAGTACATGGTGATAACATAGAATACAGACTATAGATGCATATGTTTCGTGCAAGAGCAGAAGAAAACACATTTGTCTTCTTCCCAGAAGAATCATTTCAAATACAGTGACGTATTAGAAACCTCGATTCACAAACATGAATGTGCTTTATTTTCTATATAAACTATAAACGTTGTTATATGCAGCATCAGGCTCCTGAGAAAATCACAAATACCCTCTGGCAAGTGTGCAATGACTGTATTCTGTCCAATGACAGATGTTTGATGGGTATCAGGATGCCAACAACAACAACCAGATTAGTGCTGCTGCAGCAGTCCTCATAGTCAGTAGGCAGAGTGAACACAGTGAATACATCCATCCAGCAACTGCATCGAAATCAATCTGCCCCAAGAAAAGCCTTTCGGTCTTAGTAGTTTTAAGAGGATTAGGCTCTAGATAACGTCAGCGATCAAAATTAGCTGTTGTTTGGCTCTGTAATGTGGCACTGAGAGCCCAAGACATTTATTGTTTCATACAGTCAGAGAGGAAGTTACTCAAGTATGTATGCAGGAAAGGATGGAATAAAGTGTGGGACAGTTGGATTAAAGTAATAAATCGCAGGAAGCACCATGTTGATGAAAGTCAAGCACTGCTGACAATTATCTATTGTTTTGCATTCCTCAAGTGACACTGTGGAATACGGACAAACACACATTCCTTGAGCACCCATTGTCTTTCATTAACGGTAACTCTGTGTGTGTTTTCATAAGGTCTTTGGCACCATCTCACCCCATCTGCCTCTGAGGACAGGGAACAAATGACAATCTATTGAACCAGGATTAAATCAGGAATCTGTCACCTCGTAGGTGTGAATTGCCGCTGCAGTCATGGGGAACCAGCTGACCGATATGGCTCCCAACACCCCGTCGTTCCTGCCAAACTTCCAGTCTCTGCACGTGGTGGTTATCGGGCTCGACTCGGCCGGCAAAACCTCTCTGCTCTACAGGCTCAAACTGAAGGAGTTTGTGAAAACGATTCCCACCAAGGGCTTCAACACGGAGAAGATCAAGGTGGCTGTGGGAGTGTCTCGGACCATAAATTTCCAGGTGTGGGATGTAGGCGGCCAGGAGAAACTGCGCCCGCTGTGGAAGTCTTACACCCGGCGGACAGATGGGATGGTGTTTGTGGTGGACTCCACTGAGCTGGAGAGGATGGAGGAGGCCAAAGTGGAGCTCCACAAGATCACCCGCACCTCAGAGAACCAGGGGGTCCCTGTGCTCATCCTGGCCAACAAACAGGACCTGGATTCAGCCTTGTCTGCCTGCGAGGTGGAGAAGCTGCTTTCTGTCCACGAACTGAGCGTGTACACGCTGCATCACGTGCAAAGCTGCAGCGCGGTGGACGGTCAGGGACTCCAGCCGGGCCTGGAGAAACTTTATGAGATGATCCTGAAGCGGAAGAAGATGGTGAAGCACAACAGGAACAGAAAGAGATGAGCTCTCGGCTCACATGGCGGACATTTCCTGAGGAGATTTTTCCACTGTTGAGACACTTCCAAGCCTAATGGCCCCTTTTAATGGGGGAGAGATTTGTGCCAACAGAACAACAATTACACGGGGCCTCGGGGTCAGGAGAAATGGATTTGCTTATAACATCCGAAGCAGTACTGACATATTCTTTGTACTGCAAACGTGCAGCTGCCCTTTGGAAGATTAAGTTATAGATTTAAAGGGAACCCTGATCGCAGTTAGTCTTCACAAAGACATTTGCCTGTTAGCTGTAGGACTAATATATGAACACATTTACATCCACGAAGCAGATTTGTAGTGAATAAAGATTTCAAATACATTCAGAAATATTCCTATAATCCTTGTCTTGCCCTCTAAATGGTTGTTTGTGCTCGGATGCTCTCCCAAAATATTTATCCCACATTCTTGTGTTTGTGTGGGACGGGACTTTCTTTTGTTATTGATATGAAATGAGCTCAGTGGTGATGCAACACCAAATGATATTAAATTTCATTAACATGAACCCAGGAACCCTGCAGTAAGTGCTTTCCCTTCATGGCCACAGGGGTGAAGTTTCAGTTACCATGACAATAGTGTTAATTTGTATATTTTTGTAACACTGAAGACTTAATAAATCTAAGCACTGGACAGAACATTCGTCGCTTTCCTTGTACTTAATGGAGGTGAACGAAGCTTCGTATTAAAACACTGAGACAAATTATCTGCAAACATCTACATCAAGATCCTTGAAGCTGCTGTCATCAGTAATAAAGGTTTGTTAGACTACGTGCACGTGGAAGGCCTAACCCCTAACCCTACAGAATTATTATTGTTGTTATTCAGCCCACAAGTTTGCTGTTTTTATTCACTCTGACTGCTCTGCAGCAGGAAGCTTGTTTTAGTTAAAAAAGCTTTTTTCCCCAGATTTTCCCCAGAACCAAACTGCAGAGGGACAAAGTTAGCAGTTAGCTGGTGAAGTTCAGGAAGCTTTTAGCAGCTAAAGACCCAGAAAATCTGTCTCCAAATGATTGTTAACGCTGCTCCGAATCTGTTGCAAGTGTAAATTCAACTTCACTATATGAGTCAAGAAGTGATGATAGTAAGTGTTGTTTCCAAAGCTTGTTTGTTTTTTTGGTTCTAAATGTTCACATTTGTTGGATTATAAATATCCAAATGATCAAATTTATGTTTTTATATCCAAATCATATATCCAAACGTTGAAGTCCAGAGTTGTGACCCTCCTCTAGGTTCATGGCTGAATCAGAAAATGAGGCAGTCGAAGACGGGGAGTCCTCCCCCGCTCCTAGACGATCCATTCACTTTGTTTCCCAGCGTCCGGTGTGCCAGCTGCTGACATTGTGTTTGTGGTCATGTTTATATGTTTGATGACCTCAGGTAACCACAATCTGATCAAAGAGGTGTCCAGATATGACTGATCCGTTGATGAATCTCCACCCAAGAATATTCTGTCACAGACACATCTCTGTGAACTGAACAAACATTATGGCTGCTCGCTATCATTAACAATTTTAGAAGGTTGATATATGATGTGTCATGTAACAGCTCATTATCGCTGCATCATTTCATGACCAGTAGAAAATATTAAACCTATTCCTGGAAATCATGCAACTGTTCTCGATCAAGGGTCTTTATCCACTTGCTTTTTCACAAATCTCTTAAGTTGCCACTCAAATGTGACATTATGCAACAAATACAAGGTCACACATTGTTGACCTGCATACTGTCTGTGTGCATGTTTGCCCCTGCTGCATATTTGTCTTGCTTGAGATGAGATAATGACTTGTTACCTATCCAGATGCCTCCTGCTGAGTGTAAATGCTGAATGTCAAACATATATAACTGTATGCACGCATGATATGAACAGACACACACGAACACGCGCACACACCTTGACTTCTGTGACCTCACCGTCCCGGTTATTAACGGTGAGCTCATTAAAACTTTCAAGGATGTCTTTTGCAGAATCATCTTGACACAGCAGCTGGTCCCTGAATAAATTATCATCACGATGTGGCATCTTCAACAGCTGAGACACAGTGTGGGCATGCGGAGATCGGCCAGCCACCAAAAAACATTCTGTGACTGAAAGCTAAAGGGATTGCAGCTGAGGTAAGGTGACACTATCCTGCACACTTTACTGACTTGCTGATTTGGAGCTGTGATTCACCAGTGGGGTAAAAACCTGAGGGAGCTGCATGTGCATTGTCTTTTTAGCTTTTCATTGCATGTGTCTGTCACATGCGGTGCAGCCTCACTGTTAGTCTCTGGCTTGCCTCTTCTGTTTAGGCCTGATGGTGGCTGAAGAAACACACACAAGAGGGAAGCCTTGGGGATTGTGTGTCATGGATTAGATGAGGGAATCATTTATAGCTCTGTCTATCACCAGAATCATCTGACATAAATCAAAGATAGTTCTACCAACAGGCAGCAATGAGTGCACAGCTAAAAATGCTACAGACAAGCCTAGCAGCTCTCTGAGGCTATACTTAAGCTAAATGCTAATGTCAGCATGGTTAATGGTGACAGCAATAACATTACTATATTTAGCAGTGTAGGGTTTGGACTGTGGTAAACCTCTACAAACAGGATATGAACCAGTGGAGGTGTAAAGCATGGTGGTAAAGATTTTTCTTTACTTGAGTCCAAGCACCAAGACCCCCACATATCCCTCATGAACAGGAGCAGACTCTTGGTTAATAAGGAACCCTCACAGGTGCACAAAATACAGCAGCCCAGCTGCTCTCACCTGACCTTCCCTGCAGTGTCCACCCACTCCTTACCCAGTGAAAGCAGGAAGACCCTCCCCCTCCGCTGACGGTAAATCTACACACAATGCACATGACTACAGACTAATACAGGTGAAAGAAAATGCCTGATGAACTCAAAATGACCAAACAAAAAAACACCAAAACTCCTTCATCTCCTCCCCACTCTCTGATCACTCCTCAGCCTCAACAAGGTAACTAACAGCTGCGGGTGTCCTGTAGCTGCATCCTCAGGTGTGCACTCCATGAATGGCTGAAATTCAGACTAAGTTAAGATAAGACTTTATTAGCGTTACGTTCTCTGAAGCGCGATAATACGAGAACATTCAGTTTCAGTGAAATGTATTTAATCCACAGCCTGTTCAGTTCTGTTATAAATGTCACTAACAGCCTCTGAGCTCGTGTGGAACATATTGATCACACAGACGACAGCTCTCTGTTATTGATCAAACTTCACGAGGCCTCGTTATGTTTCCAGAACCGTCTCTGATATATAAACCAAACACATCGGCCTCTCTGTTATCTGAGTGAAATAATGTGCTTCATCTTCACTGACAGATCTGGAGTCTGTCTCATTGAACAGGACAGAAGACACAGCGAGGCTGATAAAGTTCAGGTAAGTGAACACCTGTTCACCTGAAGAATGAACTCATTAACTCTCATGTGTGTTAATAAAAGTGTTTCATATTTATTTGCTAGTGCTGGAGAATTTTTTAATAATGTAAATATAAGTGAATGTGTCTAAGTGGAGTATTGAGGGCGGGGGGTGGTGGGGGTGTGAATATAACAGTAAATGCAGCAGATCCAGCTGTGTCGCATCATCAGAAACAGACGTTGCTTCAGGTGACGCTTCAGAGGAAAGGACGTCTCAGCTCTCTTAAAACATATTTCCTCATTTCTTCTCTTTGGTTTCCTTGCAGCTCTCCACGCGTCCCCGGTGGGAGGGGCTATGATGCAAGTGAGGGAAACGTGGATGCAATTAAAGAGAACTTATCACACCCTTGGGCTCGAGGGAATTTTGGACTTAAATGCAAGAACAGAAGCACCAAGGACAGATGACGCTCTGAGGCGGTATTCATTAACAAAAGGTCTTTAGGTCACTAACAAGGCAAAAAAAAAAGAGCTTGGTTTACAAAGTACAAACAAAAGGCGCTCGGCTATTCAAAGTTACAGAAGACGCAAGGTTTCCAAAATACACAAAACTACTGATGCAAGAATAATCAAGGCACTTAACTAGAAGGCAAGGTTTTCAGCAAGGCTAGAATTGGCACGGCAGGGTTCACAAGACAATCTGGCACAGGACGGGGGGAGAGGCAGACTATATACACAGGAGGTAACGATGAACAGGTGGAAACAATCAGGGCGGGGCAGACAGACAGGCGGGAAACACACCAGGAAGTCAAGCGTCTGAAACGAGGAGCGTTAGGGTTAGAGTTCTCTGAAATATGTAATGCAATGGCTGCAAAGGGGGGCTGCCATGAAACCAGATACAAAATATCCAGATAAATAACACTCTGCTGCAGCCTCTTTAGCTCCTGTGATGAAAAGCAATAGGGTGCTGGGCACAAATCCAAGCCTCTTAACACATCCAGGGACTACACATGATTTTCTGTCACCATGGCAACCTGAAGTCAGCAGTCACTTAAGGGTGACCTGTGAGGGCAGCGGTGGGGGTCAAATTGCTTTTTGTGGTTGGATGTCCAATCCGGCTGACGTTACAGAACAGGCAAAGAGATTAGAAAAAGAAGCTCAGATCAATAGTGGAATCCTGAGACCACCACCTCACACTGTCTGTCCCACAGGAAGTAAAACAAAAGAAGACACATAACGTGAAACCTTCAAAATAAAACAGGACGTGAGAAAAACAGACTGACAACACAAAAGGAGAATCTTCAACATAAAACAGGCCGCACGGATCATGACATGGAGCTTTTACCTCTGAGGTGATCTTTCACCAGAACATATGGATATGATCATCTGTTTCATTCATCTTTTGCTGTCGGCTAAAAGACAGCAATCAGTTTTATTTTGTCTGTGAATAAAGAGTATCACATAAGGGGTCAGGGAGCTTTTATTCATATCCAGAAATACATTTTTTTTTTCCTGCTACTCAAAGTTAAGGATGATTCATTGCTCATGGGAGCTATGAGGAAATTATGGGCCACATATTCACTGTGATTTCAATTTTATGGCCAAACTTTTCCATAACTTCTTCAACTGCAAGGGGAAAATAAATCTGACTTTATGGATGATTTCATGCTTCCACACGGACTCTCAAAGGGTTGGAAATAAATCACTTCTCTTGAAGTTCTTGGGCTCTGCTGATGGTCAGTTCTCATGAAGTGATGCATAATGATGTAATTTTAAAACATCTGGCAGATCATGCTGCTGTTGATTATTACCAAACCAACCGGCAGAATAAATGTTGGCATTGTATGTTTCTGCAAAACATGGTTATTGTCATGAACCGTGCTGTGCACGCCTGTTTTTTGTTGAAGATTCCCCTTTGTGTGTTGTCAGTTTTTGTCACATACTGTTTTATTTTGAAGGTTCAAGTTATGTTTCTAGCTTTACTTCCGGGGTTTTCTGCTTTTGTGATTGTCTGATCTGTTTCACCTGTGTGTCATTAGTTGGCCCCCCCAGAAAAAAATGCTGGTCAGCTCAGATCTCTACATCATGAAGCGGTGGAAACACACACGGGGGCCACCTAAGTTAAGTCAATACGAATCGAAGTTCCTTGTAATTGTTTTAACTTGGCAGCGATTGATCTGGTGTGGATTCCGCACACCCATACCGCCACCCTGGGTCTACCTCTGATCCCACGCTATAGGATTACCCACAAACCTGGCACATGCCAGCTAGTGGGGCACACATGAGCAGGGCCCACTGGCCACAAAACAGCAGCTCTTACTAATCCTGATTATTGCTGCTGTTTAAAAGCAGACAGGCCTCTGAGCTGCATCCAGATTACTGTTTGTCTGATTACTGGCTGTGAGCTGCTATATCAAGATCAGAGCTGTTTATTTGTGTCACTCTGGCAGTGGGTGGATCTGGGAATGTGCTGACTTGGGAATTATGTGGCTTGATTGGCAGAACAGAATGATTTAATGTGATGCAGTGAGACATGAATAATTGCCACTCAGAGATCACAACTTGCAGCACAGAGAAGTCAAGGATTGTTAAGAATACATGGAGTCTATGAAAGTGCATTTATTTAAGTGGCTATAGTCCATATTTTCATGCTAACAGTGTGAACGCAGAGGATTATGACCTGAATCAGCAGCTCCACTCAGCTTTACAGAGATATATCGTCACAGTGCCTTCAGTCTCTTACCTGCTGCCGTTCCATTGGTCCATTCACCTGCCCAGCCAGTGCTTTTCCAGCCACGTCCACGTGTCCTTTCACCTGATCCTCATTCCCATCAGCCCAGTATTTAAGATGCTCACCCACACTAACTCGGTTCCAGATTGTTCTTCACATCCATGCAAGACTCTTCAGTTTTCAACTTTGGACTGATCTCTCTCCACCGAACCTGCCTGCGTTTGACTACGCCTGGCTTTCTGTTCCCCGGTAAACTCATCAGTCTTCTGTCTCTGGTTAAGAGTTTTGCCCATCACTTCCTGGTTCCTTGTTTTTCTGTGTTTGTTTGGTGTTAGCCTCACCAAATATTTCAAGAGACTTTGAATCCGGTAAAAAGGACTGAACTGAGAAAATCCCTCTGCACACTTGATGCTTAGCAGTAATAAATATTGTGAGTAAATTAATACTCTAACTGAACTTTGAACTGTGTGGCTGCCATTCTGTCTGGGAAGAAATCAGCAAAGGGTCCTAAACCAAACCATTATACAATAAATGTTTTTTTAAAAAGAGCATCATACACAGAAAATCCAATAAAACAGGGATATCAAGAAGCTGTCAAGCCTTGAGGGATAAAACATTTAATTACCCAATGTAAAAAAATATTATACAATTTCTCCAGGTGTTAAGGCACTGACTCAGCTGGTCTGACACTGATGGGAAATTTGCTCCACAGTATTACAGCTAAAACAGTAAAAGCATGCTTGCTGCGGTAGATGAGCAACTGGCGCACCGTTTTAAGTAAATAATAAATGACAGTACTCCAGGTAGGAGGGAATGAGGGTGTGGAGAAGTTGTTAAGCTATGTTTTAAAGGAGTAAAATATTTCCCTCTGGAATGGAGTAGATTATTCTTTAGTCTTTATTCAGACGCCCCTTTGGCTTCCACAACGTGGTTGATAGTCTACATGGAGTCAGTACAAAACAAGAACAATAAAAAGACAACAGTGTCACATCATGTCAACAAAAAAAAAGCACAAAACAAGCAAAATACACGGTCAGAAACCGAGCAAAGCGACTTCTCACATGGCAGAAACAAAGAACAAAACTGTCACACATGACGGCACAAAAATGTGAACAAATAAGATTGTAAAACACCAACTATGAAGTGAAGTATGAAACCACTGATACCAGGCAAAGTTCAAGTACCTCAAGGCAACTCAACCTCAACGGTACTCGAGTAAAGGACTCTGCTACCTTCCACCGTTGTTTCAGAGTAAACCATTTAATGCTTATTGTGTATTAATATTTATGAGGGGAGAGCTAACAGCTAACTCACACTCAGGACACTCTGTGCCTTGTGAATGTTTTGAACCACAGCTGAAGACTCAACCCAGCACACACTCCTTTCTCCCCCCACACAGCCTCCTGCCTGGCAGATCACAATCAGGTCTCCATCAAGTGTGGGACCCCTGGGCCGGGACTCTCCCCCGGATGCAGGAGCAGCTGCGGCGGCCGGCACGGGGGTTTGTTTGGCCTTGTGCGGACAGGAAAAACACGTGGGAGTGGGGGCGCACGTGAACCACAGAGGTCGTGGCAAAACAAACCGCGAAGGACTGAGCGTTGGCGTCGGGAAGGTTTTTCTCTACTTGTGACGAGCCGCGTTCATTGTCAAAGAGTGGTGGTTGGTGTCTTCCCTCTCTTCTTTTTGCACTTGCTTTCTCGTCTAAATCATTTTCCTTCACACCAAAGAAGGCAGACAGATATTTGCAGAACAATTTTGTCATAGATCTACTGCAGGGAAGTTCTGATTACAGTAAATTTCAAATTACAAAGATGCCAAATAAATTGATTTGAGTTGGTATCGTGTTTATTACTAATTATCAGTCTTTCTAATAACTTGTTCATCAAACATTGTGAAACTCACTCAGTTAAAGAATATTTCAGTTATGAATGCTGGTAACTCTCATTAAGTGGATGCAATGGACTGAAAACCATATTGTGGAGAAGAACCCAGGATTCTTGACCAAGGTTGTGAAGGGGAAGCCATGCGGATCAGATCTGGTATTTGGGGCTTGGCCTCCTAAATGAGGTACCCATAGTGGCCTTTTTGTTTATCCGAGCTCATGCTCTGGTCTCTCACAAGCCATCACGACCTTCCTTTTGTTGCTTTCTCATTTTATTTTATCAAAGATTTCACTGTGTGAAGCTCTCAAGTTGGCCAGGCTACCGTTCCAAACCGAGTACGTCAGAGCAGGCATCATGCTTCAATAAAGACTGTGCTGTGGGCGGTTTTCATTGAGAATCAGCAGTGAACTCCAGTCCTCCAATGGTCATGACTACATAGGACAATCCAACCAAAAGTTTTGATTGACAAGTGAGTTCATTCCCACAAGGAGGTGTGGTCATCCACTCAAATCTATATAAACTTGGATAAAAGTTAGTTTCTAATGCACAAAGAGCAATGATGAAATGAAAATGAAATTCCATTTGCTCATATTTTGGCCTCATCTGCCCATTTAAGAAGCCAGTGCTATGGTTTGAGCTGTATATTCCTGCTGCTCCTTAAAAAGACAGTTGACAAAAGAGGACTAAAACAATGAGACGTCTCCTTTTTAAAAGTATATCTCATCCTTAGTTTGCTGTTAATCCCATAGTAATTCTACTTTTAGTCTAAATGAGGATGAAAATGAAATGAAATATGAGCACAGACTTTACAGAAATCTTTAACCATAATTATCATGCAACACTGGAGGATCAAGCTTACTCTCAATATCCAACTCCTTCAGGAATAGTTCAACATTTTGGAAAATACACTTATTCACTTTCCTAACAAGAGTTAGATGAGAACTGTTATGCTTGGCATAAGAAATGGTTACAGGAGGAAACAACTCTGTCCAAAGGTAACAAAATCTGTTTGCCAACTGCTCTAAAGCTCACGTTAAAGTTTTTTTAACGCACACAGACACTGAAGTATGTTTGAATGCTGGGTGCAGTGACTTCAGGAGGATTTCCATCACCATCAAACAACTTCAGACAGAGCCAGGCTAGTTGTTTCTCCCTGTTTCCTATCTTCATGCTAAGATAAGCTAACAATCTCTCATATCTAGCTTCACATAGACAAGTATTTAATTAAGTACAGAGATGATAATATTGTAATATCACTTATGTAGAGAAGAAATGATACGAGGACCAATGACTGAGTGTTTCTTTCTGTGTGTGGAGAATAAAACTGTATCTAACGCTGCTGTACATAATGCATCAAAGGCACTGCAGCTGTTTGTTCAACCACATGTATCCTGACCCCATGTGTGCATAGGTGGCATACACACAGTCCTCCAGTATTGCTTTAATCCTGTCAGACAGACCTAAAACTGGGCCTGTTGCCAGGAATGACCAGTGGAATGAGACCAGCGGGTCACAAATAACCTTAAGTCATGTCTAGACAGGAGAGCTAATGGATGGTAACACCCTGCATGTGCAGACACATGCCCTGCCAGATGATCAAGAGAGGATGTGTGAAAGAGTAAGACATGAGACAGGTTCATGCACCAGGGACGTTTTAATCTACGGTATCAGGTAATGTACCTTTGCATTGGCTGTGCACATAAATATGAAGGATTTTCTTTCAAGGGTTGGTGATTAAACAGACACATTGAAGCTGGAATACATTGACTGCCATGCTTGTTCTCATAGTGTTACACTCGCTAACAGCTGAGTGTGGAAAATGTTGTATGCTGTTGTGTTGGTGCACAGACGAGCACAAATCTCTACAATAGCATCGAGCATCTGAGCATGCAAAGGCAGAGTGGTTAATGCAAACAGCATGCACGCTGCTTTATCAATGAGGACCAGAACGCATCAGAATACAGTTCCAACCTTTTTTCAAAGGATTTTCAAAGAATCATCAACACTGTTTGTGGCAGGGTGTCATGTCCCGTCGTGTCTGTTGAGGCTTTGTTCACTGGCGTCAGGTAGTTGTCGAGCACTTCCTGTTTTATTGTGAAACCTAACTTCCTTCTCGTTTCAGGCCCTTGACTTCCTAGTGTTGAGGGCCTGAAGATAATAATGAAAGTAATCGTTAGTTGCAGTCACATTATTTTTTATAGTAGCTGACTTGCTAACTTTTTCAATAACTGCACTTTAAAGTTTACAGGATGACTTCCTTGGTTAAATGCTTGTGAGGACGCTGTAGTAGTGAAGTACTTTTTATTAATACCTTTACATTTGTTATGTCCCGACATGTCTGTTGAGATTTTGTTCACTGGCGTCAGGTTGTCGTCTAGCACTTCCTGTTTTATTGTGAAACCTAACTTCCCTCTCGTTTCGGGCCCTTGACTTCCTGCAGTGTTCCCGCCTGTCTGATTGTCTGCCCCGCCCTGATTGTCTCCACCTGTTCCTTGTTGCCTCTGTTTCCCCTGTCCTGTGCCAGATTGTCTCGTGAACCCTGTGGTCCTTGTCAGTCCAGCCTTGTTACCTTGCTTACCTTGTCCAAGTCTTGAGAGTCTTTTGCGTCATCATTTTGTATTGAAGAGAATTATCCTTCCTTATTAATTTCAGCTCTACACTGTTGATGAAAGAGTTAGCATCAGCACTGTTGATTTATTTTACAATGACACCCAGGTGCAGACTTGAAACCATCAATGCATTTCCCAGCTGAGGAGGAGGGGGCTCCACCACTGTGCTTTTCTTTGTTTGTTGCCTGAGACACCCCCACGTCCATTACTAGAATAGCAGAGGAGAAGGAGTGGAGTAAATGTAAAACCATTGTGTGAATGCTTTTTGGAATACATCCCATGGCACATGTTTAAATCACCTGATAGGGGCATCTAATTATCTGTAAATGTGCAGATTGACTCAACAGCTTCTGCCTGCCCTCTTTCATAAGGAACTTATTAAACCTGAATGGAAACTCGGAGAGTGTGACAGTATAAAAAAAAAACAACAGCGCCTCAGGCATTAGTTGAATGCGACTAAATACCCTGTCACCCTGTCAAGGGCACACTGCAATTTTAAGGAAATGCAGACAGGATTTGAGACTACAGCATGGCATTTACTTTCACTTGGATGTAGCTCTGTTAAGCCAGCCTGGTTTGTCATTCCATTCATTATTCACCGGCTATGTTAAAGCACGCAGACTGGGACCTGGAACAGCTGGGTGGTAAACGGCAGGACGTTAGAAGGGAAATAAACTGAAAGTCTAAACATTTATTAAGAAGAGGGAGAATCTCATCTTTCACTGCTCATTCAACCATTGTTCCATGAGTGTTTTCTATTCCAAGAAGCAGAGAAAAGGGCAAAAGCAGGACTTTCTCATTGCTGTGAGCTGCAGTGGAAAGCTCATAGCTCAGTGTGTGTCATGGGAAATGAAGCGGGGGGGCAGTGAAAGTCGTTTGTTGCCTGGCGGTCTGTACACGGGGAAGAGATGACAGGCTGAGGCCGGCGATGACATTCGGTGCATGTACTTTCCTGACAGCTTCAGATGCTACAATGCAGAGACAGAGAGAGGAGGCGGGGGGAGGACACAATTACAGGTGCATGCTGACACCAATAACTCTCATTCTATGGTGTAAAATGACTGTTATTAGACAATCTCACACTGATGTGATTGAATAGACATTAATAATGCATGGATGGTTCCCAGGAGGAGAGATGTTCAGCTGATGGCAAGTTACAGTATGATGAGTAATGGAGAGGTTTGAAAATTAAAATTATTATCTTCAGTTTATTCACATCATGGATAAAAATGTCATACTCTTACTTCTTCTTTTTATTATTATTATATGTGGATTATCTCCTATTTCCACTCATGGGTCATGCTGTGCAGCCAAACTTCATTCTCAAAGTTTGAAAAGATGGCTAGATTTGGAATAAATTATGTAATAGGAAGTAAAAATGAGTAAAGTAAGTTGATTTGACCATTTCACATAATGTCAAGATCATAGAGAATATACTGAACTTCAAGCTAAGGGGAAACATGCCCTCCTACCTTTAATGCAGTATTTCTTTGCAGACTTGCTCACATCAAAGTAATCAAACCAGCGTTAAAGAGACACAAACTGCTGAACAGAAAGAACAGATGACAATAAAAAAGAGAGAAAAAACAGAGTTTGGTGAACTTGTGGCCTATTCATACATGTCAGGGACAGAAAAGCGAGCCTATCACATGCAGCAGGCCAATCAAATCATCAATCAGGTGTGGGTGTATGCTGCAAAGAATTCATGGAACAAGGTAGAAAACAAATAGGAGATACAAACTATATTTTATTTTATTTAACTATATTTATTTTACTGATTTATATGTGCAGGTGTGTGAATCTGGCGACATTTTGGAAAACATGCCTGTTCATTTTCTTGCCGAGAGTTGGATGGAAAGTTTCACACCACTTTTATATCTGTACATTAAAGATGAAGCTAAAGCTAGCCGGTAATTAGTTTAACTTAGCATCAGAACTGGAAGCAGAGGGAAACAGCTAGCTTGGCTCTGTTTAAAGATAAGAGCTCACTAATTTGCAAATAAAGCTATGTCTTGTTTAATCTGTACAAGTGTAACAACAAGTGGAAAGATCAATCAATGAAGAGAAACCAGATTTTCAATTAGGAGACGCATCATCACCTCATTCATCCAATGCATTAAGGATATTATCAACACAAAATTGACATTCTAAGATTCAAAAGGGGAATATTTGTCAAGGGTTTTTTTTTTAAATTATTCTTAAACCTGTATTCAACCAGGGAGCTCCAATGTGTCATGACCCGTGCTGTGCACGCCGGCTTTTTGTTAAATTTCCCCTTGTTTGTTGTCTTTGTCTGGTTTTTGCCACGTCCTGTTTTATTTTGAAGGTTTATGTTATGTTTCTTTGTTTACTTTACTTCCTGTGTTTTCCCTCCGTGTGATTGTCTGATGTGTTTCACCTGTGTGTCATCAGTGTTCCTACCCTGTGTCTATAAGTCCGTGTCTTCCCCCCAGCCATGTGTTTTTCCATGTGTCGTTTTTGTTCAGCCCCCCCCATTTCAAGTAAGTGTTTGTCCGTTGTCTTTTTATGTCTTCTGTGCCGTGTTTCAGGTGTTTATCCACCGTGTTCTGTGTTAACCACATTCCCTAGCCACAGTCCCTGTTCTAGTCTTCTTCTTGTCTTAATCCCCGCCACAGCTTAAGTGTGTTTTAGTGCTGTCTTTGTCTTTTGTATGCCACAGTCCGTCTGTATTTAGTATTTGCCTTTAGCCATATCACAGTCCAAACAGGTTTGTTTCTAGTCTTGCCTTTGTCTTCAACCACGCCACATCTCATGTAAGTGTAAATAGAGTTGTCTCTGTCATATTGTGTTTCTTGTCAGTATTTTCCTTGTGTTGTCTTTGTCCATGAGCCATACCACAGTCGTCGTCTCAGTCTTCACCCACCCCCGTTGTATTTTGTGTTCATGTGTTGTCATACCCTGTGTTGCCTCGTTGTTGTGTGAACCCTTTTGCCTTCGTGTGTCTTTACTCCCCCCGAGTTTTGGTTTTCTTTGTGTTTAATAAATTTGTTTATTTGAGCCAAGCACCCCCTTCTGTCTGCATCTGGGTTCAACCCACAGCCCCCTTTAATCCCCACATCCCTGACAGAATGGAAAAATTAGACTGTATTGTTGTAATGAATCCCTCACAAGGAACCACATTTGTTTTTGTAACAGTTGCTGTAAAATCAGAAATCCTTTCTTGGAAAATAGTGAAAACATTGGGCAATAATACTGCAAAATCAACAAGCTCTAAACATCTTGTTTAGTATATTTTATTGCCTTGGTATATTTTCATTCTGTTATATTTTTTAATTGCTTTATGAATATTTTTATTGCATGTTGGTTTATTTTATTGTAGATATCTTAATTTTATTCTTTCTAGTCTTCTTATATTTCTTACTATCTGTTCCTAACATGGGGGTTGCAATGAAAATTTCATTGACATGCGCAATGACAATAAAGACTCTTGAATCTTGAATCTCTGAACCAACTTGTGAATTACTAATTAAAAGCTGAAATATCAACACTCAAACAACCAGGAATGCATTTTCCCAACAACAGCCCATATGCATAATGTGAAATACAAATGTACAATAAGATGCAGAGGCACTGGGCCATTACACACAAATTATAACTGGTGTAAGCAGAGTTTGGTCTGAAGCGAATTCATTTATTAATAGTGAGTGTACTACTAATACATTTTCAGCCAATAGGAATACACGTGTGTATCCTGTGAGGCCCATAGCTTATAACTTGCCTTCAGGCAGGAATCAGGGTCGCTCAGGGAACGAGAGTAAGTCTTTCACTCTGCAAACATCAGGCTCATGTTTTTATCCCAGAAGTAGGTTGCTTCCTCTAATCTGCCCAGTAACAGTGATGCACTGTGTATATGTATATTACAGTAGTGTGTGTGTGGGGTTCGGTTGTGTGCAAGCATGCATAAGTGTACATGCTAGTATGTGCAGCCAACAGTGAGTGGGCTGAGGAGAGTGGAGGAGCAGGAGGAGGCCAGTGGTAAAAGCTTCAACAAAAGCTAAAGATAGCACAGTGCTTGCAGGCACTCAATGAAGCTTAGCTTTCCCTGACAAGGTTACACACACACACACACAGAGAGAGAGAGAGAGGACAGCGAGGTCCTGGTGCACAGGTTAGTGAGTGTTTCTGGTATAATGTGTAATGTTGTCCTTAATGCATTATACTAATGTTCAGATCAGGCTCATCTTCCTGAAATGTGAGGATGAGTATTTATGACAGTTTAATATTCTGCAATGTTGGTGGTATTGTAGTATGGAATGTTGCAAGCTAAGCAAATTTTAAACATTTGTCTGATTAAAAACCCCAAAATGACAATGGTGTTTTGATGGTGGTGCAGAGCATCATCTAACATCCCAAATCTCCCAGAGGTGCTCAGGTGTGTCGAGACCAGGGGACTATGAAGTGCACAATATACAATTCACATCTTTTTCACACTCATTAAAACATTCAGAACATCTGAATTTGTTATGTTCTCCTCTCTGCACAGCTAATATGGCCTTACTCAGATTCCAGTTATCTTGAAAAAGTGTTTGGGTAAAACTGCATTTCCATGTTTAAAAGTGGGAAATTTCCGTTTGTCCCTCACAAACCATCTGACTCATGATGCTGCAGAACACAACAAAGGCACGGCAGACTTCATAGATTCCCATCAGGGCTGTAGCAGCGTCACTAAATTTCAGTTTGTAATCTGATGCTGGTCAGCAGTTCACTGGTCTAGTGGCCTGACTTCATCTGCCATCAGGGGTCGATGATCGAGTGGCTTGAGACGTCCCCGTCCAGCATTATAGTTACAGAAGATTCTAATTGATCACGTTTAGCACGCCAAACTCTGCTAAGCTTGAGCATTAAGTGGTTAATTAGTCAGAGATTTCATCAGCAGCGGCAGTGACACGTTGATCTACCTCCCTTCAGCCAAATGTCAATACGTCTCGCCAACTCCATCCAGCTCACTAATAGGTTGGGTCTAAAGATAGAACTGAACTAATGGACATTGTCCAAAAGACTGCACACAGCCATGAGCTCCATTATACAGGCCGGTTAAAGTCTCTGAGGAACTCCACATTGTAGATTTGAAGCTTTTCTGTGATCTCAGTGGCCTTAACTACCAGCTTTATTTAGGAATGAGATCAGATGCTCACAAGTCTTGGATGAGGTAATAAATCTCAGATTACCTCGAACACATAGACGTAGGTTTCCATGCAAAAGACTTTTATTTTGACAAACTGCTAGAACAAGATGAAGAAGAAGAAGAAGCTATGCACAGTTAATGGATGACAATCACGGATTAGACAGCAGGGAAAATTAGGAGGAGTGGTTGTTATGCCCCGGTCTAGGGGAACCTTTGACAAAACATGATGAGGTGCTCCCCCAGTCTTCCCACTCCAAGAAAGCCAGCAACCACAAGGCAAGTTCAAATAATAAGAGCAGTTTTATTGGCTTCAGAGGGAGAAATAACAAACAAAAACACTCTAGATAGCCCTAACTTACCTAACCAAAAGAAAAGGGAAATAAATGACAACTGATAAGCCTACCTCCTATAAATGAGGAAACAGGAGAAAACTGGATTAAATCAAAGGCTTCTCCCTCCTACTACTGCTCACTTTCTACTTAAAGGAATTTAATAGAGTTTGACAATCACCATGATTCACACTACACACGCTACAAACGGATCGTAAGATGCTGCCGTTCACAATGATGACCTGGCATTTCCTGGTGGTGGAAAGGCTGGAGAGGAGGGAGCGCGCAGTCCGCTGGCTGTTCAAATAGTGCGGGGGATCCGCCCCTTGACCAATCAGGCGAGGCAATCACATCACCCAATGGACACACCCGCTCCTCGTTCACACATCATTGACACACACACACACACACCTAGAAGAGAGGGGAAAACTCAAACAAACAGACAAAACTAAAAATATGAACCACAGGGTCATAACACCCCCCTACCTAAAAATCGGACATTTACCCCCTAGAGTAAATGTGCGATTCAATGCGATCGGGACAAAGCATCAGCAATGATGTTTTCTAATCCTTTCTTATAACGAATCTCAATGTTGAAATCTTGAAGTAGTAATGACCAGCGCATAAGGCGTTGGTTACTGTTTTGCATCCGAGTCAAGAACATGAGGGGATTGTGGTCAGAAAACACGAGGATTGGCACCGAGCTTGAACCAAGATACACTTCAAAGTGTTGCAAAGCCAACAATAAGGCCAGTGCCTCTTTTTCTATGGTGCTGTAGTGTAACTGATGCGTTTTGAACTTTTTGGAGAAGTAGCAAACTGGATGATCAACGCCATACTCGTCCTCCTGCAGGAGCACCGCGCCCGCGCCGAGCGCGCTGGCGTCCACCTCCAGTTTGAAGGGGCGCACAAAGTTTGGAGCTGCGAGCACCGGAGCGCTGCAGAGAAGAGCTTTGGCAGCTTCGAATGCGGCTTGACATGTTTCTGACCACCGGAATGGCGACTTAGGGCTTGCTAAGGTAGTGAGTGGAGCAACGACGTCAGCGAAATTTCTGCAAAACGCCCGATAATAGCCAGCCATTCCCAAAAAACGGCGGAGCTCACGGTGGGTCTGGGGGACTGGAAAGTCAGCGATAGCCTGAACTTTGGCCATGACAGGGCAAACTTGGCCCTGACCGACTTGTTTACCTAAATAGGTAACAATTGCCTTACCAAATTCACATTTGGCCAGGTTAAGCGTCAGAGAAGCGGCGCGCAAACGATCAAAAATCTCACGCAACGTTTCTACATGCTCAGTCCATGTCGATGAATATGCCACGATATCATCGAGATAGACCTCACAGTTTCTGATGTTACACAGAACAGTACTCATCAGTCGCTGAAAAGTGGCAGGTGCATTACGCAGCCCAAATGGCATGACTGTGTACTGTAAAAAGTGATCAGGAGTGACGAAAGCGCTGATCTCAGATGCGCGTTCTGTCAGTGGGACCTGCCAGTAGCCTTTAAGGAGATCTAGTTTTGTGACATACTTAGCAGAGCCCACACGATCAACACAGTCATCCATTCGGGGTAGCGGGAATGAATCCGGTTTGGTGATGGCGTTAACCTTGCGGTAATCGTTACAGAAACGTGGAGTCTGATCAGCTTTTGGCACAAGCAGCGAAGGAGAGCTCCAAGCGCTACAACTCGGGACAGCGAAACCATGGTCAATCAAATATCTTACCTCGTTTTTCATCATAGCGCGTTTCGCCGGATTGACGCGATAAGCATGCTGCTTAATAGGCTTGTGATTTCCCACATCAACATCATGTTTTAGTACATTGGTCTGAGAGGGAACATCACCAAATAAACTCGAATATTCTCGAATGAGATCACATATGTCGGAGCGAAAAGAGTCGGAAATATGTGCCAAATACACATCCAAATTTGACAAGATCTCAGAGTTCCGAAGGCGCGCACAGGACACGGAGTGATGCCTGTCATCCAGCCCATCGTCACCGGGATGGTACGGGGGCTGAGTGACAGACACAGAAGCGACAGGTGCAATAGCTGAAAGCGAGTCGGCAGAATTTTTACGGTCAACATATTTTTTAAGCATGTTGATGTGACACACACGGGTCTTTTTCTTGCGGTCGGGGGTCTGGATTAAGTAATCCGTTTCACTGATTTTATGATCAATCACATAGGGACCTGAAAATTTCGCCTGTAGTGCGGAACCAACAACGGGCAGCAAGACTAAGACGCGGTCGCCGGACTGGAATGTCCGCGCAACTGTCTTTTTGTCAAATCTCGTTTTCATTTTCGTTTGGGCGACACCCAATGAGTTACGAGCCAGATCACAGGCATGGTGCAGTCGCTCACGAAAAGAACTGACATAGTCCAGAATGTTAAATTTGGGGCCAGACTTGTCGGCGAGCCATTTTTCTCGCAGAAGGCGCAGTGGACCGCGCACAGTATGGCCAAAGACTAAATCAGCAGGGCTGAATCCAAGCGCCTCTTGTGGGGTTTCTCGCGCGGCAAACAACAACAGCGGCAAGCCCTCGTCCCATTCACGGTTTGACTCAGTGCAAAACTTACGAAGCATGCTTTTCAAAGTTTGATGAAAGCGCTCCAATGCACCCTGGCTCTCTGGATGATATGCGCTTGACGTACGATGTTTTATTTTGAGTTCGGACATGACCTGGGCAAAGATTTTGGACATGAAATTAGATCCTTGGTCACTTTGGATGCTTTTCGGGAGACCAAATGTGGAGAAGAACTTCACTAGCGCTTTCACGACGGCACGGGACTTTAGAGAACGCAAGGGGACAGCCTCTGGGTAACGTGTAGCAGCACACATCACAGTGAGGATATACTGGTTACCGGATTTCGTTTTTGGAAGAGGACCAACACAGTCCACAATCACATGCTCAAATGGTTCACCAATGACAGGGATTGGCTTCAACGGAGCAGCCGGAATCATCTGGTTCGGTTTACCGGAGATTTGACAAGTTGGACACGAACGACAGAATTTCACCACATCAGACTTAAGTCCCGGCCAGAAGAAAAAACGGAGGACACGATTATAAGTTTTCTTAATTCCTAAATGGCCGGACATGCAGTGATCATGAGCCAAACTCAGAACTTGAGAACGGAACGGCTGTGGGACTACAATTTGTGACACAGATTCGTGCGTAAAACCAGAGCTAGGAGACCAGTGGCGCATCAGGACACCTTCATCAAGGCAGTAAGACACAGACTTTTCACACTTTGGGTTTTCCATGAGAGAAAAACAATGGGACAGAGTAACATCAGAATTCTGAGCAGCAATCAGTTGTTCTTTGTCTATTGACAGTGTAAGGTTTTCAATGTCAGGCTGAAGTGCGACAGAAACAGGTGCGTTTACTTTACACTCTGAAAAGGTTTGTGTTGGATCAGAGGAATTCAGAAAAGAGTCACTAAGATCCACCAAGTCACCAAGCTTTCGTGTCTGAGCACGAGTCACTGCACACACGGGGAACAAAGGTAACACATCTGGCCCAACCGGGTCAGAAGCACGCACATCCGCGCACGGATTTTCGATTACTTCAGGCGGAGGAAATACTTTTCCACCAGCCAAGTCATTTCCGAGGATCAGATCGACCCCAGCTATCGGTAGCTGTGGTCTTACGGCAATTTTAACTTTGTCTGACACAAATCGAGAGACTAGATGCACAAAATGTAAAGGTACGCGTACCACACTCATTTTAACTCCCCACGCTAACACATCTGAGCCGCAATAAGACTCATCAGAGAAAGGGAGAACATCACCACGAATAAGTGATTGTTTCGCTCCAGTATCCCGCAGGATAGTGATGGATACGGGCTCTTTATTTTCCCCCAAGCTAACAGAACCATTTGAAATAAAGGGTCTGAAAACATCGTCAATTTGGTCTTCTTTCGGTTTTGCCAAATTCCTGCTCTGCGCAGAGGGTGATTTATTTTTGGTTTGAATTAAACCGATTGGAGACGGTGTTTTGACATTTTTGATTTGCTCTTTTCGTTTAAGAGTGGGACAGGAGCCGATCAGGTGTCCCTGCTCATGGCAGTAAAAACACTCGCGGGTTTCCATAGCGGTGGAAACAGCAGGGTTGCGGCGGTTACTTTTAGGAGATCTGATTTTGCGGTCAGCGGGGACCGAATCACGACGAAAAAGTGGAGAGAAAACATTTTTGTGCGTCAAAGCAAATTCATCTGCCAACACAGCGGCGTCAGCGAGACACGTAGTCTTTTGCTCATTCAAATAAATCACGATTTTCTCAGGAATTCTATTCTTGAATTCTTCCATCAACATAAGCTCGCGCAGATGCTCAAAAGTTTGAATTTTGCTGGCCTGGCACCACTTATCAAACAGAACACTTTTCTCCCTCGCGAACTCAACATATGTTTGGGTGGCAGTTTTTTCACATTTCCTAAATTTTTGGCGATATGCCTCTGGCACTAATTCATACGCACGGAGGACGGTGGCTTTGACAATGTCATAATTCATACTGTCTTCAATCGACAGAGAGGTGCACACTTCTTGAGCCTTACCCATGAGTTTACATTGAAGCAAAAGAGGCCAAACCCCTTTAGGCCAATTCAATGTAGCAGCGATACGTTCGAAAACATTAAAATACGAATCCACCTCAGACTCTCTGAAAGGTGGGACTAATGCGATGTGCCGACTAACGTCAAAGCTGTCATGGGGCGGACTAGTAGGTGGTGACTGTGAGGTTGAGGGAATGGCAGCCGCAGCCGCTCCCCGCTCTAGCTCCAGAGCTTTCAACCTTAAACTCATGGCTTCCACCTCCAACTCCCGATTTCTCACTTCAACCTCCTTTATGCGCAGAGTTAATCTGAGCTCCTCTGCCGTCATGACAGGTTTAACGGGGGAGGTATGGAGTGGGGCAGGAATACCAGATACAGCACCGAGCTCAGCTCCCTCGATGGAGGCTGGCTCACCGAACAAACCCCGTTCACTTAGCTTTTTATGCAAAAGCTCTTTCAGCTCCTGCTTTTTAACGTTTAGTGGCACAGTCACATCAAATGTATTGGCTATGAAAATGAGATCACTTTTATTATATCTCTCAAGTTTATCCACAGTCGGATTTGTAACAAAATCCTCTAATTTAAACTCCATAATCGCCACCCCACAAACGAAAAACTGCCAACCAACAAGCAGAGATAATGAGGAAGAAAAGAATCACACTTACCAGATACTGCGAAGAACTACGAGACAAAAAAAAACGGACGAGCCCCCAAATCATGTTATGCCCCGGTCTAGGGGAACCTTTGACAAAACATGATGAGGTGCTCCCCCAGTCTTCCCACTCCAAGAAAGCCAGCAACCACAAGGCAAGTTCAAATAATAAGAGCAGTTTTATTGGCTTCAGAGGGAGAAATAACAAACAAAAACACTCTAGATAGCCCTAACTTACCTAACCAAAAGAAAAGGGAAATAAATGACAACTGATAAGCCTACCTCCTATAAATGAGGAAACAGGAGAAAACTGGATTAAATCAAAGGCTTCTCCCTCCTACTACTGCTCACTTTCTACTTAAAGGAATTTAATAGAGTTTGACAATCACCATGATTCACACTACACACGCTACAAACGGATCGTAAGATGCTGCCGTTCACAATGATGACCTGGCATTTCCTGGTGGTGGAAAGGCTGGAGAGGAGGGAGCGCGCAGTCCGCTGGCTGTTCAAATAGTGCGGGGGATCCGCCCCTTGACCAATCAGGCGAGGCAATCACATCACCCAATGGACACACCCGCTCCTCGTTCACACATCATTGACACACACACACACACACCTAGAAGAGAGGGGAAAACTCAAACAAACAGACAAAACTAAAAATATGAACCACAGGGTCATAACAGTGGTGTTTGCTAATCTTAAGGTATTGTTGCCAGTTAAGATAGCAGCAGGCAAGCTAATTTAGCATCGGCTACATATTAACTGTTCAGAGAAGTCACATATAGCCTATAGATTCATACGAGTGTTAAATAATAGATGTTAGAAGTTGATCTACAGGAGAATATATACACATTTCACAGAAGCCTTACTGAATTATATTCCATTATATTTTGAATTGTCAGCTAGCACCTAAATTTTGTGTTTTCCGTTACATAAATAGACATTTCTGCCCTAAATTCATGCAGAAAAAGTACAAATGAATGCATAAAATTTCAACACCTACATGTATTTCATTAAAGTCCTGAAAACAGTCAGCTATGACTGCTTTGGTTCCAACGTGTAGTCCGTCATGCCTCTCGATCAAGACACAGCATAAACAAAAGACACAAATGTTTAGTGTACAGTCTGGTCCTGGAATGATGATGGAGGAGCTCACAGGTTCACCGGGACGGGTTCGACACCGTCTTCTGGGAATATGCAAGCCAAATTTCATCACAGTCTGGCTGGGACTTGTCTAGAGCCTGTTCTTGTGTGTGGACAGACCAACTGAAACAAGAACTTCTCTAATTAAAGTCAATTAAAAAGGAAAAGTTTGACATTTCAGAAAAAAAGTTAATTTGCTTTCATGAGGACAATTAGATGTAAAGTTAGAGCCAGGAGTAAATTAGCTTAATTTAGGCTGAAAGCAAAGGGAGACAGAGACGAAAACTGGATCCTAAAAACAAGTTGTGGTTTAACCTTCTGTGTTTTGTATAAATTGCACAAAACAGATAAAATGTGTTAATTAGTGAGCCGTCGTTGGACAGTGCTTCCAGCCTTTTTGCTACGCTAAGATAATCACCTGTTGGCTGCAGCTTCATAGTTAGCGGACAGACATTAGAGTGCTAACTCTCAGCAAGAAAGGGAAGCGAAGCATTCCTTGAATAAGTTGAAATACACTCTCCATCTTTTGTATTTGGAGAAAAACGACAAAATAAAACCATCCATCCATTTTCTTCCGCTTATCGGGCCGGGTCGCGGGGGCAGCAGTCTCAGCAGGGATGCCCAGACTTCCCTCTCCCCAAACACTTCCTCCAGCTCTTCGGGGGGGACCCCGAGGCCGTCCCAGGCCAGCCGAGCGACATAGTCCCTCCAGCGTGTCCTGGATCTTCCCCGGGGCCTCTTCCTGGTGGGGCATGCCCGGAACACCCTCCCAGGAAGGCGTCCAGGAGGCATCCGATATAAATGCCCGAGCCCCCTCAGCTGGCTCCTCTCGACGTGGAGGAGCAGCGGCTCTACTCTGAGCTCCTCCCGAGTGACAGAGCTCCTCACCCGGTCTCTAAGGGAGCGCCCCCCCACCCTGCGGAGGAAACTCATTTCAGCCGCTTGTATCCGAGATCTCGTTCTTTCGGTCATGACCCAAAGTTCATGACCATAGGTGAGGGTAGGAACGTAGGTTGACCGGTAAATCAAGAGCTTTGCCTTTCGGCTCAGCTCCTTCTTCACCACGACGGACCGGTACAACAACTGCATTACTGCTGCCGCCGCACCGATCCACCTGTCAATCTTACGCTCCATCCTTCCCTCACTCGTGAACGAGACCCAAAGATACTTAAACTCCTCCACTTGAGGCAGGAGCTCTCCTCCAACCCAGAGTGGACAAGTCACCCTTTTCCAGTCGGACTTGGAGGTGCTGATTCTCATCCCGGCCACTTTGCACTCGGCGTTTGGGCCTGCCAAGTCTGTCCAGCTTTCTCCTCCGCCAGCGGATCCAACTCACCACCAGGTGGTGATCAGTTGACAACTCAGCCCCTCTCTTCACCCGAGTGTCCAAGGACAGATGACCTCCGGCCTAGAGTGTCCTGGTGACACATGCACTGTCGGACACTCTTATGCTTGAACATGGTGTTCGTTATGGACAAACTGTGACTAGCACAGAAGTCCAATAACAGAACACCGTTCGGGTTCAGAATGGAGGCCGTTCCTCTCAATCACGCACCTCCAGGTAACACTGTTGCTGCCCACGTGAGCGTTGAAGTCCCAGTAGAACGACAGAGTCCCCAGTTGGAGCACTTTCCAGCGCCCCTCCCACGGACTCCAAGAAGGGTGGGTCCTCTACACTGATGTTCGGCCCGTAGGCTCCTTTGGGCTATGCCCCGTGGGCGAGGGCCCAGCCACCAGGCCACCAGGCCACCAGGCGCTCGCCTGCGAGCCCCAACCACAGGCCTGGCTCCAGGGTGGTCTTTGTTTTCTTTTCTTTTTATAGGGGCTGTGGAACCGCTCTTAGTCTGACCCATCACCTAGGACCTGTTTGCCTTGGGAGACCCTACCAGGAGCAGTAAGCCCCAGACAACATAGCTCCTAGGATCATTTGAGTACTCAAACCCCTCCACCACAATAAGGTGGCGGTTCAAGGAGGGGACAAAATAAAACATTCACTCAAATTGAGACTATCAAATATTATCCAGACAAACAAAGCAAACATGCAACAAACACATCAGCTCTGAAAAGCAGGTCATGAAATTGTGGGTTGACATGTTCCTATGTAAGCACTTTATGAGAGGGCTGCTGTTGAATGTGAAACAATGCAGCCTTTGTGCTATAACATGACTTATATCCAAGTGCATAGAGCTCTGCCAGCCTAATGTAACATTAAAAGGAGTCAGCAACATAACAAATTCACATTGGAAAACATTATACACGAGTTTTATACGTGACATTGGCGTCACAAATCGCAGGATGCTGCTCAGTTTCCTCCAGACCTCCATGAAAGTGATTAGTGACCGCGGCCTTGTCAGCTCGCCACGTCTTTATACCCTCAGAGTCTTTTCCTGGGGGTCATTATTCAATCCCGTCCAAACGCTAATTACCTAAGACAACAAAGAGTGGCTGTGGTTATCACATCATCACTCGGTTGTAGAAACAACGTTAAGCCTAATCACGGCTCGACAGAGAGACCATTGTGAGCGAAACACAAACACGCTGGCCGTAAATCGCATTTCAGAAACTGGGAGAAATCCTTTGCTCAAACATGCCACTCTGCTTATAAGACTGGGGTGTGTTTGTGGTGGAAGATGTTTGTTGTTGGAGGAGATTTCCCAGGTGTTAACGGGTTAAGCACCGAGCAGAGCCTTGGAATCACTCTAAGCTTCTACTGGACAGTGTTTAATCACTATTTCAGTGATTTATCCAACAAAGTCCGTTATGAAACTGTACATAAGTGGGAGGAGGCTGCAGTTAGTGTTCACTCTACTCTGTTTTATAGGGTATCTGCATAATATGAAGGACCTTACTAAATAATGCATTCATGTGCCTTCATTTATAATGTTAATAATTTAGATGGGGGGGGGGGGGGGGGGGGGGGGGGGTGAAGGAAAGAAGGGTAAAACGGTTGCTCAGTCATCTGAGAAAAAGTGCAAAACAGAGAGAAGAATAGAGAATTATCTTTCACACAAACACAGAATTACTTCTTCCTTTAAATCTAAACACTCTTCCTCTGAAGGGGCTGGGTTAATATAAGGGTGAGCATTGGACAGACAGCAGGTAAATGTCCAGCTGTGTGTCTCCACCAGTGTTGTGGTGGGAAAAGGCTTGTGCCCCAGAGACAGTGACCCATTGCGTATTTCATGGAGAATTAAATGGCTACTTTGTGTACATGTTGCAAAATCATACAGTAATATAGTTTTAATGATTGATTGATTGTTTCTAAGCAAAGTGTGTCAACAACTTCTGGATGGACCGCTGTGCTCAGACCTTCACGTTTCCCCACAGGATGAATCTAAATAGTTCTGGTGACACCTTCGCTTTTCATTAATCAACAGGTCAAAACTTTAACTTGTCAAAGACTGTCTCATCAGTCTCGGCTGGACTTTGTGCTTAGTGCTAATTGACAAATGCTAGCTCGCACATAAAACTGAGATGTTTACCATGTGAAACATTACGTGCTAACAAGGGTTAGCACTGTCATTGTGACAATGTCAGTATGCTGATATTCGCAAATGCAAAGCACTAATATGTCACTGAGTACAGCCTCATATAGTCTCTGTAGACTCGTTTCCAGTGTTGGGATTTAAGTAAGTACATTAACTCAAGAACTATGATTTTGAGGTACTTGTACTTTACTTGAGTATTTCTATTTTATGTTAATTCACACTTCTACTTGTCATTATGGCATCACTGTCATGTTGTAATTGTTACCACTAAGAAGTTCTAGAGCTGAAAGTATTTATACTGAAGTATTTTCATAGCTAATTAATAATTTTTATTATTTTTCAGTCAAAGATGACAAATATGATCTGGTGCAGCTGCTCAGTTGTGAGGATTTCTTGTTTTGTTTGTCTTTTGTGATAGTAGATATAGTATCTTTGGGTTTTGGACTTATATATTATATATATTAGGTCGAATCATCAATGATGAAAATAGTAGCAGCCTTATAAAAATCATTTTTTGACTCCTCACTCAAAAAGCTGTGTATAATTTATTGGTTTGGTATATGGGCAGCATCTCAAAGCTCCATTACTGTCTTCTCCATCATTCAATTTCTAAGCTTTTGACTTAAGTTCTTTCTTTCTGTTCAAACCATCCAAATGTATTTTCATTATCCGGCAGGCTGTGATTTTAATTAACCACAGAGGAAACACACTGTCTGAAGGAAGGCTGCTCCTTCACCAAACTCAGCATTTACAAGTGAAAGTGACCTCCCCTGAAAGAAAAACACCCGAGGACCACGTCTCTCAACTGTGACATTAGAGTGACCACCCGGAAGAGGCACGGATTCACCACCAACCAGACCAGACAGGCTGATCTACACACAGATTAATCCACTATGTGTGCAAACACCGAAAGGCATCCCAGTGAATTCATAAACGAAACTGCACCCTGCACCTTGAGACTGTTGATTAATTTCTCCCATACTGAAAGTTACTTTGTGATCCCGAGGCGTCAGCATTCAGCTTACACTTCTCTCCTTAAATTTAATCAAGGTGGCCAGTCAAGCAAATGGTTAAATTAATCACACTTTACAATTCCCTTCCTATAGAAATTCCCATGGTTATACATCCTCTGACATAAGACAAATAAGCTTCTACTGACTGGCTACAAAACTTCTGGCTGAAACTTGACCGAGCAGTGGTCGCTGTAAAAAAAAGGAACTGGATTGATTGAGCTGCACCGATTCTGGTATGAAACGAGCTCAGGGCTAAAGGCACCATGTGCAGATATGCATAACAATGGAGAAAGCATGTAGTGAGGCAGCTTTCAGTGATAGAGAACAGCACATGCAGAGGCCATCTGGATAATTCAGCAAATGGCTGCTGCTGGATCAGATCTTCCATCTAGAATTAAGAGAGAGAACTTTGTTTAATATTTAAAAGACAGTGGCTTTTAGAAAGTAGATACTGAGAGTATAAAAGGGAATAGTTTCTTCAGCCATTGGTCATAAATGTTCCTAAAACTCAATTTCAAACCTGGAAGCCACCAGAACTGGAGTTACTGTGTTTTACTTGCTCAAATGTAGATCTCTACTGGTGTTTTCTTGGACAGTGATGCATGTAAAAAGGGGAATACTATCTCAGTCATATTGAGAAGATAACAACTTAAGAGGAAAAACCCATGCAAGTTTTGACATAATATGCAAATGTATCTGCCCACTGGATGTGACTGTGGAAAGGAATATCTCACATTAAAGTGGATATGCATATTATAAAATCAGTTTCCATGTTGATAGTGATCCATATTCAATCTGCAGTAGCACGTGTAACTGTGATGATTATCAGGCTTTTTTATTTTTTATTTTTTTGGTAATAAAGAAAATGGAAAACAAAATTAATCCCCCCTACAATCCCTTCCACCAGTATGGAATAAAATGAAATCATGCATGACCCTCACATTCTAATTATAAATTAGCATTAACAAACATTAGCAAGGGTCTAATATGTCATAAGTTCTGTCAGATCAAATTAATATATAATCTAAGCATATCAGTTTTTCTACAGATACACAGGTGGGACTCAGATGATGTTGCTGTAATTAGCCACTCACAGACTCCAGGGATTTTTATATTAACATGATAAAGCTTATATCAGATATTAGTCGAAATGGGGTCATTTGAAATCAGATTTGAGCGTGCAGTGTGACTCCGCTGCTTTCACTGATAGCTGATTTGCAGAAGGACTCAGCTGGTGGTCATCCAATGAACTTTTCTTGCAGCATTATGATGCAGCATGAGGAAGGAAAAACTGTCAATGAAAATGCTGCTAAATCAATTTTAAGTCTTGACTTCTCTCAGCCAGATGGGGCTCATGCATCTTCTCTGTCTGTGTTACATTATCGCTGCAGAGCTTGCTGCTGTCCATTCTCTTCTTGAACGGGCTATAAAAAAGGACTCATTCGGTAGATTGTAATGCAAAACAGCTACTGAAAACTAAAAAATGCAAATGAGGACAATGAAATGTTTACTACATGTAATTCATAGTAATACATCCCCATCCATACATACATGGTACTAGCTATAGTAAAACTATATAAAATTAGAATAACTTGGCCAATCATGAAGCCCCACCCCTCTTAATTATTGTAGCTAGGCTGCCGTCAGTGGCAGATTTGATCTGTTGCTAGCTAGCGTATTAAGCTTATGTTAGCTTCACAATTTGGTTGAAAATGCTGTTTCTGGCTGACTTTATGATGTTTCCAGCTAACTTGTTTTAAATCCTGTAAAACCTCTAAACTAAAAACTAAAACTAAAACTAAAACTAAATATGCACTTAATGGCTACATGAATGATTTTGTACTTAATGACTGAAGCTAAAGCTAGCTACAAAAATGTCATCCACATCAGCTAATGATCCATGGGGCAGAATAAAGAGTAAAGAAACAGCATTGTTCCCTTATTTTTGGTATAATGCTTGTTAGTCCCAGTAGTATAAGTAGGAAATATAAAACTGCAGGATCAGACTGCTTGATGTTAACATAATCCAGTTCAGTTGCTAATTACACTGGTTTGGATTTTCAAAAGGTATGTTTTCACTTTGAATGTGGGATAAGGAGTAGCAAATGAGTTTGATATCTCAGGACTTCAGAATTGAGGAACAAAAGGAACATACTGCATGGTGGATGTGCCTGAAAACAACACGTTATAATGTAGAAATGATGTGCTCATGGCCTTGGATGTAACACTGTGTTAAATGTAGCAGGCTAGTTAGCTGGACAAAAAATCCAAAGCTTGTCAGGTGTGCCGTTATGTTTGCTATGATCGGACAAGTTGAGTGATTTAGCAAATAGTTAATAGAAGCTTGAAATAATTAACTTTAGGTACCATTCTCCCCACAAGTGATCTGCAACACTTTACAGTAGCTCATTACTTCAGATTAAAACATCTTTTGTGCAGATGTGAATCAATGTCAAGTTCAATTGATTTACCATCACAAATGTTAAGTGCAGGCCTGCATTACAATGAACACACACATACGCACACACACACAATACACAGGTGTGTGCACAACAGGGAGCTCAAATTTCGTTCCACAAGATCTGTTGTTGCCATGGTATTGCACTGCATCTCCTTACATTGCCATGGAAACACAAAACTAATGCCTGGCACGGGGCTTTAAGTGAAGTGGGTCAAGAGCATTGGAGTCAAGTCAAACCAAATTTATTCGTACAGCCCAGTACGAAATGTCACGGTGGGCTTTACATGTCAACACCAGCCGATATCTCAACCAACCTGGTCCAGGATCTGTGAGAACCCCGAAATCCCTCAGTGCATAGAGATGCGAAGGGCATGTGGGGTGAACACATGTTCAGACTGCATATACTCAGGTCAGACAGGTCGTCTATTTGTCCAGTTGATCCCCTTAAAATAACTCACAAACTCTGCACTCACTTGAAAAGCAGTTGTGTCAAATGAAGACTTGCACTTGAAAGAAGCTGACACATGTTGTCCAAAATCATTCAGGTAAAACTAAACTTGTGCACAAATATGTGAAGGAGGAGGTGACATAGAAACCCTTTAATCATCTCATGTAATTCAAACTGGACCAGTCTTTTGTGGGCTGAACATGACTAAATGCACCTGAGTTCTTATGACTCATTAACCTACTTTATAAACCCTCATAAGGGGTTACAGAGGAGAGCAGCTTTCACTCCTTAAGCCCCCCCAACACACTGCTATATGAGCAGTTAAATATAACTCAGCATCATTCATTACCTGTTTTTCACTCTTTGCACTGGTATCACTAAACCGACCCTTGTTGTGCCTCTTAAAATGACACTTTAATATGTTTAATTGTGTTGCCAGCGTGTTGATTTGCTAGAAATGTGGCACCATCTTGTGGTTGAAGGTATTACAGTAAGTTCTATGCAGGCCAGTCGAGCACGATCATATCTTTTTTGGTCACAGGCACATGTATTCACTGCCCCGCTGTTTGTCCTGCAGCAAGCACAGAATCTGCAGAAAAACCAGCACGAGTCATTAAACCAAACGTCTGTATCATCAGTTTGATTGCATATCCAATTTCAATTGTTTTCTGGTTTGCATTAATGTGACATGATATACTCGACAAGAGCTAAAAATAGCATTTCCATCCCAGCACAGGAGCATCACGACCAAAAGGCTAAATAAAGTGCCCACTGAAGGCTTGTGCTGACATCTAGGGGTGAGCAGAGTCCATACATCTACCAAGATGTTAAAGAAGCTTGAAATGATTTACTCCAGCTGTACGACAAACAATAAAGAACATAGCAGTTATGCTGTTCTTCAGCTGTTATCTGACCACTTTTATTATTTTTGTTGTTAGTATTATTATAAGGTGTTGACTAGGATGGTAGTAACTTATTTTTATCTTAGATGTTTTGCTCTGTACCGCTCAGCTCTCACATTATCACTATCACACACTTACACCTCTGTGTGTATCAGCACACTTAACGTAGCATGCTCTACATGCACAAATGCATATTCCAAACATCTCATCGGTAACACCCTGGTTTGCTCGGCACATCACATCCATCTCTTGCTGTCTTCATGTTTTTTTGGTCTTGTTTCTTTTCTTCCTTTGGTCTCATGATTTAATTTTCATATTCTTTCCTTTCCTTCTTCCCCAAGAATTAGCATCAACATCGGGCCCCCACCTCAATTCTGTGAGGGTTATGAGAGTAGGGGCTATCTTAAAAAACACGCCTTCTTCATGTTGTTTAATAAGACTGGAGCAAGGAAGCAAGAGGATCTGCTCGGCAAAAACTGACCAATAAATGAGGCCCAGATAAGATAATAAGGGGCAAAAGCTCAGTGTTTACAGAGTAAGTTATGCTCCAGCACTTGAAATATAACCACTTGTTAACCACGTGTCAGCACAGAGAAACCATCAGTCTGACTCCAAACTGTAGTCATATGGTTTATATTCACAAAAATCCAGAAGCAGCTGATCTGTAAAGCAGGGACTTATGGGTACTTATTAAAGGCTGCCTATTTTGTTATGAAACCCAGCCAAACAGGGCGTTGGTGGGACTAATTTTAGGACCTTTCAAGCAGCACCTGAAGGCAGCACGCCGCCCTCTCCTGCTGGTGCCTGTCACTATCGTCCTCCTCCGGTCCAGCTCTGTCTCCGTAGTGTCTGACTGCCGATGGGGTGTGTCTGATGGAGATAGTGGTGGCGACAGGCAGCTGCGTCAAGCGAGCAAACAGACACAGAGTGATACCGGAAGTTGAAGGGTTTTGTCTTAAAAATAAAAGCCCTGCATTGCCTGCTACTGTCAGTTCCTCTGCACACGGGCAGTAAAGAAATATTGGAATGTAAAACATATTGACTGCTGAGAATAAAGAAAATGTGAGAAATTCCAAGTGGTGGAAGGATCATTTGACTTTCTTGTGGTCGGCCTCTGATGTTGGCCGATAACATCATAGTCAGTCTTCCGGTCCATCTCAAAGCTGATGGATTGGGTTGAGGTTCAGGCTCTGTGGGGGCTTTTGTTTGAATTGATAATGTTTCCTATTCCTCTGCACCCATTCCCTGGGCAGACAAGAAATGGCAGCATTGATTCAGGTTTGATATTTGATAAGCAAATGCTAAAACACAAAACATTTTCCACTGTTGACACGAGACTCTGGCAAAGTCACCAGTAGGTCACAAGGGAAGATGCTCATATTATGAGTCTACTATTAGTATCTTAAGACCCATCTCTCTTCTTTAGCTTTGTAGTAGTCATCAAGAAGACATAACTGGTATTAAATTAGATCTTTGTGCCATGCACCTATTCTGTTTTTCATCTGAAATGATTGATTCTCATGCTTTTATGATTACGTATGAATTCTTTCGGTTGAGTAGGCCTACTTTGCGCTCTACTAATAATTACTTTCGTTGTCAACTATTTTCTTGACTAATCTCTCTCGCTCTGTCTATTACTCTGAAAGTTTTGACCGGAACTGTATTTTCGAACTCCCGGTCATTGACGTTGATGGGAAAAGCTGTAGAGCTCGCGCTTCACCAGACACCTTGTAGACGAGAAGACAGCGCGCGCACGATTTACGTGCGCAGGTAAAATGCAGCTGGATACTCGGACGAGGCTCACGAGTCTGAAGCAGACTGTCATCTAACATTACTTTGGGAGAAGAAGAGCCATGAAGAAACACCTGAGTCCTACCAAACAGCAGCAGCAGCCGCCGCCGCCGCCGGCTGATGTCCCGGCTCCAGGCGGCGAGGTGACCGTCCAACAACTCAACGAGCTGCTGTCCAACGGCAGCGGCTTCTACAGCTTACCCACGCAGCACTTCAACGAGGTCTTCCCCAGGATTTACATCGGCAACGCGTGAGTCATCTCTCATCAGAAGCGCTGAATTAGGCTGTGGGTGTCGGTGTGTGACGCGGACAGGTAGGACAGCTTTTAACACTCTTCCTCTTCATCCAGCGACCAGACGCGACGATGACAACAGTGTCGCATGCCGGGCAGCACGCACGCAGGGCGGGCTTGTATTTTGGTGTCTCCGGTGCCATCGCGGACAAAGCGACAGCCTGTTGTTGTCAACAGATTGTGTTCCTGGAATAGCAGCCCCCACCAGCATGCTTCAGCTGGCAGGTGGATGTTGTGTAACAGCGTCAAATAATAATAATAAGAGCAGAATTTGGAGACATTATCGATTTTTGATTCAGTTTAAAGAGGACAAACGCGCCTGGATTGAGATGTGAAGGATGCACACAAAGAGCTGTTTCCCCCCAGTGAGCCCCTCCATCATTAGTATCACGTCTCCATCGAGCCGCTCCCATTCCGAGCCGGGCTGCAGGGGCTCAACAAGCATCCCCTCCACATGATGTTCATGATCATCATCAACAAGCGGAAACAAACAAAACTACAAACAAACAAACAAACAAACAAACAAACAAACAGGGGCGGGCGTCTCGTGCGTTCCTGCAGAACAAAGAGGCGCACGTGAATTTGGCGTTGAGGTAAAGCCGAATTCACAGCACAGGTTAAATCAGTCAGCAGAACCGAAGAAGCAGTCCTGATGGTGGGGGTTTTCCAGAGAAAAGAGAAAATAAAGAAAAAATAGACCTGTAGCTGACGGTTCTCATTCACTGCAAGCTCAAGAAATGCTTTTTTACTCAGGAGAGGAAACCTTTAGTCTGTCAACAGAAGACTAATCTACTATTTTCAAGCAAAAATGACAAATATTAAATTGTCCAGCTTCTTAGTTGTGGGTATTTTTCTTTCGGTTTATGTGGTAGTAACGAGGATGAGATTTTCACATTTGTCTCATTTCTCAGTTTGTTTTATTACAATTTCACAAAATATAATTTCCTGATAGACCTGAAAAAAATACAGTAGAAATCAATAATGTAGAAAAGCAAATGTTGGTGGTATCATAACAACAAGCTATTCTCATCCATCTCAAATCTGATGGACAATAATCAGCAGATCAATCGATACCTCAAAGTGATCATGTAGATGTTGTTTTTGTGTAATCATGTTATAAATTTGCTACATGCTTAATTTAATCTTAGTTATTACTAATATTTATATCTTAAATTGATTACAGCTGCAGCTGACAGTTATTATTGGTTAATCTGGCAATTATTTCTGCTCATTTCATTTTCTCATTAATCACAGTCCAAAATCCAAAAACAATCAATTTACAGTGATGCTAACAAAGAAAGCTTCAGCAAACTCTCAAATCTGAGAACCTGGAACCAGGATATTTTGGCATTTTTGCTTGAAAAATTACTGAAATAATGACTTCATTAAATAAAAGTGTTGTCATTTTCTGTCAGTCAACTAATGGTGGCAGCTCTAAATCAGAGTGTATCAGCTGTTATTAGCATCTTGGACGTTAGGCTTTTAACAACTATATTGTGGGATCAATAAAGTTTTATCTTGTCTTCATTTATCTTAAAAGATTTAAGGCTGCAGTTAACGATTCCTTTCATTAACGTTGATCTGCAGATTCTTGATAAATCAATAAATCATTTAGTCTATAAAGTGGTGATGTCCTCAAATAGTTTGTTTCAACAATCCAAAACCCTAAATTATTCAGTTTTACTTTAGACAAAGGAAGACTGACATACCGTGTGCAATACCAATAAATGTGTCATAACATGGGACTCCACCAGAGATCTCCTTATATTAGTGATAATAAGTTGTATTAAGGCCAGTATTAACCACTAAGAGCTGACTATACTGTGACTGCAGAACTTCTAAGATTGAACACAAAAAGTTTGTTTTCTTTGTGTAAATCAAATTAGGAGACAAACAAACAGCTGCTATGTAATTTAATTCCAGCACCGATAGCTGCATGAAGCACACAGACACATACAGTGTATAACTGGAACATGTATATCAAACACAACAGAGGCTGAACTGTAAATCCATGGCTGTCGGGTGGCTGGATGTTATTGACTTTGTAATGAACATGCTGACCTTTTAGGAATTTACAGCTCGATGTTCCAGGAAAGTCACTTCTGGTGTTTCCTGCACAGATATACAGACGGTGTATGAGATGAAAAAAGAGATAAACAGATACACGACAGCCCCCACTGTTTGGACTATTACCGTATTAAGATGCTGCAAACTATGTGTTGTTAACAAGAAACAAAATCACAAGCAACATGTAAGTGCCAAAGCTGCAGTTCCTCAAATGGCCACTTGAGGCTCCAAAAGTGAGTCAATCCCCATAGACCTCCATATTAAAATGCCCAAATTTACGGATAAAACAAGATAAGATACAGCAGCATGTGAGAGCAGTGGGAAGAAAAATAGCAACAGAGAAAGAGAAATTTCAAAAAACAAAATAAATAAACAGAATAAATGTAGACTATATATGTGTACATATTATACAAGCAAAATGAAATTTTGACTATATAAAAGAAAAAAATATGTAGAAAAAATATATATAAAAAATATGTATTGCCCCAGTAACAGTGGAAAAAAAGTAAGCTGCCTTCAGATTAGAAATAATAATAAATAGTGTTACTGCTACTGCACAGAAGAACAGAATATACAGTAAAAATATGTAATATTGCACAAAATGTAAGGGTGCAAGTGTATGTTGGCATAAATGATGAGAAAAAATCAACAGATTATTTGTCAAACAGCATCAACACAGTCTGATGTTCAGTGATGCTGCAGTTGAACTCTGACAGCTGATGGTATGAAGGACCTGTGGTAGCGTTCCTTCTTACAGGGTGGATGCAGCAGTCTGTTACTGGAGGAGCTGCTGAGGGCCCCTACTGTGTCATGCAGGGGGTGGGAGGGGTTGTCCATGATGGATGTCAGCTTGGCTAACATCCTCCTCTCACCTACATCCTCAGTGGTGTCCAGAGGACAGTCCAGGACAGATCCAGGTCTCCTGGCCAGTTGTTCAGTCTCTTATTTTCTTAATAACTCTCTTATTCTCTTTATTACAATTTCACTAAATATTATGTCCTGATAGACCTGAAACTTGATTTTTTTTTAGAAATACAGTAGAAATCAATAATGTAGATAAGCAAATGTTGGTGGTATCATAACCTTGATTGGACAAAACAAGCTTTTCTCATCCATCTCAAATCTGATGGACATTTGTCACAATTTTCTGTCATTTTATTGATTTCTAAGTTTTATTGAGAAAACAATCAGCAGATTCATCGATAATAATGTAATCCAGAGAATTTAATTAAGTCACAGAGCAAAGTGATCTTACATCTAAGATATCCTAAATTGCACAAATAGAATTTATTTAAGTGTCAAGTCCGTCGCCACACCCAGTGAACACAAACAAAAAGGAAATGTATGTTTTGCTGTGCTCTAATGTAACACGAGCTTTCACTGAGCAGCTCTTAATTGCACTTTTATGGATTCATGGTGGAGGAGCGACTCAGGGATGCCCCAGAGAAACGTGGTGTCTCTGTGCAGTCCATCATTTGGCTCCAGCTGCAGCTGAGAGTGGTGGAGGAGGGTGAGCAGGACGGGATACAAGCACATTACTGTACCTCAGCGCTACAACAAACTCAATCTGAACATGCCAATCTGCCCGGCCAAGTCTCCGAACAAAGTGCTGGCACTCGGAGCTCCGCTGAAGTTGATCAAACGATGCTGCCGGCTTGGAAGAGATACTCCGGTGTGCTCTCAGCTTCTTTTGAAGAGGAGATTTTGATTTCTGATGTTACGCTCACTGATCATGAGGAACAGATTAATTAGTCAAATATTTCACTATTAAAGTGTCTAAATGAGTGGAAAGGGCAGGGTAACGTAATGTGATATGAAATGTCTCAGGCAGGGCAAGGCGGTATTGATTGTTGATGAAAGCCTGCACTGTGTCCACTCTTTCTACGGCTGTGACCCACTCATCCTTTCTGCTGACGCATCCTGTTAGTTTAAACTCACTGTGTGGCTGCTCAGCAGAGTAAAAACAAACACGTTCACTGATTAGCACTTCATATATATATATATGGTGCAGTTCACACACTCACTCACAAACGACGGGTTTGTCCTTGAAAATATTCGTTAACGTCTTCTTTCATGGGATCCCAAAGGAGATTTAAAGCCCCGATCTATAGTTTCAAAAAACTTTCTGTTCAGGACAAAATTAAATGTAGGATTGTTTCTCTGGCACTCATGAAAATACACTATAGGTCAGTTGTTAAAGGACCTTCAAACCACTGAGAGAAGCACAGAAAAAAAAATCTCTTCTCAGCGCCTTTAAATAAAGCCAATATTCATGGAATAATGAGAATGTCTTTCTTTAGCACCATCCAGTGGTAGTAAGAAGAATGACACCGTGGCAGACAGTAATTCACGCTGATAAGTGAGTAATGATTTTAATTTAACGGGAAAAATACATCATCAGCTCTTGTTTCAGCGCAGTGACCTTAATGATGCTCTTTGTCGAGTGTCTCAGTTCAGTGTTTACAAGCCTCTACAACAGCTTCACTGACCCTTTGTGTCGATCAGAAAAAGTTGGACCTGCCTCAGCTTTCTGTCGCATGTTGCGGTGCTTCTGTGGTCAGTAGATATATTAAAGCACATTCCTGGTGTATGCCTTCGTAACAACAACACAGTATTTCTGCTGTTTACCCTGCCATTGTTGCAACCAATGAGAAACTAGTTGCCACCGTCATAACTTTTTTGTTTTGGAACTGTTTTGCCACCTGATTAGATTTCAGATCCTCTGATCTGTTGCTAAAACTGGATTTCCTGGATTTTCATGTCTCTCTTATACATAAAGCATCTCACCAGTGCAGCCCTGCTTGTTTATTACTGCATCTGTTTGCACTGTGTATCTTAAAGGTCCATTGTGTAGGATTTTGGAGGATTTATCAGTATAAATAGATATATGATATTTAGAGTTATATATTCATTACTGTATAAACACCTGAAAATAAGAATCAGTGTGGTTTTGTGACATTAAAGGATAACTTTCGTTTTTTACAACCTGGACCTTATTTGTAGCATTAAATACGCCCATTTACTCCCCCAGACAACTTTGGTGGCATTTGGAGTCGTTTTGAAGAAATTAGCCCCAGAGGAGCGGCGCGTATATCCGTATAATGCGAGCACTCGGGGCATCCATGCACAGCCTCTATAAACGCATAATCTGCAGAAACTCGTTCATATTCCAATATTTAGTTATGATATGCTGGTGCTATTCCCCTCTGAGCCCGTGGTGGCATGTTATCAACATCCGGCGTCTCTAGACAACTACCTCTGACGTGGATGATGTCATTACCGAACGCCGCGCGCTGCGAGCAGCCGGCCACAACACGAAAACACAATAATAATAATAAAATAATAAACTACAGCTAAACTAGCCGACCGCCGCAGAGTTAGCCATGTTGTGCAAACTCACCGCTACAGACCACTAAATCCTGCACACTGAAATACAATAAAAATTTAAATACAATACGATACTTTGAATACAATATAAAATTGCACGCATCATGATAGAGGACTTTATCCAGGCTCACCAGGTGGAACAATACATGCATGTCAAAGTCAAAGTCAAAGTCAGCTTTATTGTCAATTCTGCAGTATGTACAGGACAAACAGAGAATCGAAATTACTTTACTCTTCAACCCTTTTGTGACAGGACATATATTAAAAAAAAAAAGAAAAAAGAGATAAATAAAAACTGTACAATCTAAATAAAAACTGTACAAACTAAGTAAAAAAACTGTGCAATCTAAACAATGAAACATTGAGAATGTAATAGTGCAAATGTAAACAGTAGTGCAAAAAGAATTAGCTTAACAACTGGTGGTGAATAAAGTGACAGTGTGTTATTCCTACATGATAAGAACCAGCAACAAATTATCCAGAAGAGTTGAACAAAAACACATCTGGGAGAGGGACAGCACCACTCCAATAATTCAAAAATGAATCCATGTGAGGAGCCCCCAGCACTTTGTTCCCATGTTCTAAATGGATCATGACTGTAACCCTCACACTGTTTTCAGATCAGTCACAGTCAGCACTATGAAGCCATCATGTGCAGCTCAGGGACACACTTCAGGTGTGGCTGTTTGCTTTGAGGAACTCTTTGGCTCTTTGTGAAGCTGCTCTTTAATAATGGATGTTGTGAGACTGCAGATCCCAGGGTGAGGAGGCGAGGAGCGGCCAGGTAAACAGAGCAGAGAGTCACTGCCTGCACACTCACTCCAACCTGCTGTGCCTTTGCTTTGAATTGTGTAGAGGTACAGTAAATGTGAACAGTGCTGCTCAGATATGCCAGCACAGTCATTTTTCCTCCTGCACACACACGTGCACATGCTGCCATACAGCACATGCACACGAGCTTTGCAGACGTATTGTAAATAATATGAAAGTCCTGCACAGATTTGTGCCCTCGCACCTGAAGGAGTCTCCATCCAGCAGCTGACACACGAGCAGATGGCCTACTTCATCCCTCCTCCTGTAGCCGTAAAGCAAAATGGTGGCAGGGAGGATTTTTTATTAGTTCTTGCAGGCGGAGGCTTCGCAGGCAGCACCTCCAGGGAGCTGTCCAGGGTCACCTAGCCTTGCCTCACCAGCCTCATATTGACTGTAAGCACACAGTGCTGTCAGGGCGAGCACTTTGTATGAAGATTTATGAATCTTTGCTTTATTAAAAGTGAAGCAAACATAGACGAGACACTTTTTTTGCTTATAGCATAGCTTTAGCATTTTCAGGTAGTGACAGCTCTGGTGTGATTATAGTTATGTGCATCTTTTATGAAAGAGTTCACCTCTCTTCTAGTTTTTTGATGCATTTGATGCATTTTATCGTGAAAGACGTAACTGGAGAAAAGAGGAATACACTGACAAATGTTCAGTCACATGCGCTCAGTTTTCTTCTGCTCTGAAGTCATGATTGTCTGTTTCTGTTAGCTGCAGAGCAACAGTACCGCGCAGCGTTTGTTGTCTGAACATAAATTCTCTACAGCTAATTAGTGACACTGTTCCATAAAACTAATATAACATACAACAGATGCTTCTAATCTAGAATCAATGCCCAGAGCCTTTGGCCAGGTTGGATCATAGCAGTGGATCTAGGCGTTGAGCCAGGCGCGCCGCAGCAGCCAAAGCCCAGTATTCCTTTGGTTGAACGGATGGAGGCGAAGCTAGATGCAGAGAGCGAGATGAATCTCGTCCCGTGTGGAAGTGGTTATTTCCGTGTAAAATTTGTGGTTTGCATGCCTTTATAATCCGTCTCTTTCGCTTTCTGTGTGTCTCCTGCTCACATTGGTCCAGTTTCCCTCCTCCTGCCTTCCTTTTCAGACTTATTGTCACTTTGTTTTGTATTTGTACGCAGCTTTTAGCGACGTATAATTGGGTTGTAACGTCACATGAATGTGTGCATCCATTCTAGCAGTCGTAGCCTTGTGGTCCGGAGGATATATGGCCGATGGCTCTGCTCTGAATGCTCCATGTAAATCCCTGACTGATCACTGTGTTCTCGGCCATGACTGGACGATTTTATCATTCGTATGTGGCTCGAGGTGATTGACAACATGGTTAAAAATAAGGACGCGGACACCTTAACATGAGATTTTGGAACCTGGCCGCAGGGATTTGCTCCCTTTCAGCCACAAGAGCATAAATAAACACTGATGCTAGATGATAAGGTCTGGAGATGGCTTTCATCAGAAATATGTTGGTCCAGGTTCTCTCAGGTTGAAGTTCTTCCACTCCAAACTCTTTGTAGACCTGTTTCTAGACTTTGTGCATGCACCATCGTGTTTCAACGGGAAAGAGCCAAACACCAACTGTTGGAAGCACCTGGTTGTCTAAAACATCTTTGCGTGCTGTAGCATATCCTCTATTTGTTTGAGTAAACCATGAGAAACAGCCTCAGAACCAAAGCACACAGTGATGAGGGGGCGAGGGGGGTGTACAGAGGAAAGTGGCAGCAGATTAACTCAGTGGATACTGCTGTGGCTTTACTAAAAGGTAGATGTAAGAATAAACGTCTGTAACTGGAATAAACCTGCTAATTCACCTTCCCAGAGTCACCAATCAATCATCGGTTAATCTTAAAGGATGTTATTTATGAAACGTTCTCCACTTCCAGCTTCTCAAATGTGAAGATTTGCAGGTGCAATTAAATTTTGTCACTGTTTCTGTCAAACACACATCAGGTTACATTGGGTTATTTTGCCTGATTGGATGTCTTCTCAGGACTGTCAGCTGTGGACAGCCTGTGCTTCATTTACATTCCCCTCACTCTTAGGACAAAACACACCTTTATCACTTTTATATATATATATTTATATTATAGGCCTTTAAGATTAATTAGCTCAGCTCAACTGCAACCTGACATGAGGTCTAATCAGCCAGAGTGAGTGAAAACACCTGTGGGGGCTGCAAACTCGTGATGGACATTAGTTGTTACTTGCAGACTTTAAGGTGTCCCACAGTTTGGGACGTTTTTGAAAAGACACAATCATGCATCATTTTAAAGCAACAACATGCAGAACTGCCTTTACACCTCCCAGCAGATATAAAGAGATGCTGAAACACAAAGTTGTCATGAACGATGACACTTTGTCACTTTAAAATAATCGCTCCCCTCTGCTGTGTCTGGCAGGCGTCCTCAGTGCTGTCGTCTGTTGAAGAAGTCTTGTTCAGCTGCTGTTTGCTCCTTTTATGTTGTGAGAGAACAAAATCTTTCACCATCAAAAGAGCCACTCCAAGCTTTTACTGGTGTACGAACTTTGTTTCAGTGTCACAGACGTCAGCAGCTTTCTGAAGTCATTGAATGAATGTGTTTCTGATCCCGAATCTCCTCCCGCCCTCCCAGGTTCGTAGCCCAGAATGCAATGCGTCTGCAGAAGCTTGGCGTGACGCACGTCCTCAATGTGGCGGAGGGCACCTCCTTCATGCATGTCAATACCAGTGTGGACTTCTACACCGGCACGGGCATCATGTACCACGGCATCCAGGCCAATGACACAGAGCAATTCAACCTCAGTGCCTTCTTCGAGGAGGGGGCCGATTTTATCGACAAGGCCCTAGCACACAATAATGGCAAAGGTGAGTTTATTTTGAGCTGTGAAATGTGAGATGTGTTGACTGAACGTTAGAGCACATGACTGCTGGAATGTGAAAGTTACTCATAAGGAGGGAATAGCCCCCTGACTCCGCAGCCCCCCTCAGCTCTACAGAACATTTTATTGTCTTTTAGCTCATTGTTTTTGTTTTTCTGCACTTTCACTGCTCTGCAGCTAAAAAGCGGAGATGGAAAACAGTGCAGGGGTTAGTGAATATTAGCTAACATTGACATGACCAGAAAGACTCTAAATGAAGGTTAATGGGTGCGTAGATAAGCGCCTGTTCTCCACAAGTTGAGACACGGAAACAAGCTCCTGTCGTCGCCTGTCCAACAACAGACACAAGATTTAAGGGATCTTTTAATGATTCGATCTCAACGTGCTTCATCGCTGTGGATCTTAAAGTGAGGACAGGAGATAATGTGACACGCCTGAGCATCTCCGGCTAAATCTGACACACTCCTGAGCCCTGCTCCATATTCCATTATGAGATCAAAATGTTCCATGCATAATACACCTGTAGCACCAAAACCCAGTTCATGTAATTGGTTTCAGCTGAAGTGACACTTTGTAAAGCAACGATGTATGAGAAATGATCAAAATGCAGAAATCAGCAGGGAGTAATTTGAAATACCTGCAGTATACAGTTCTAGGTCAGGTGTACTGCGTTGTAACTTGGGTTGGAAAGTTGAATTTTTAGATTAAAAATCCATCGATCCCAGGAGGCCTCAGCCCTCCTCCACCTAAAATAAGAAATCTTTCCCCAGCTCTCCCAAAGCTGCAGCTAAATTTAGTTAATTTGTCACTGCACATGAGGGATGTGTTTAATTAGTGAGCTGAAGCCTGGGTTTTATGGCATGGATTTATTGTCAGCTTTGACACAGAAAAGCATTTAAATTTCCAGGCAGTTTGGCAACGGCGCACCAACGCTGCGGTAAATCAGCTACTGTAACGAGGACTGTGGAGGAGAGGAGAGAGAGGAGGAGGAGGGATGAAGGAGCAGGAAGAGGAGAAGCCTGCCACCTGCCAGTGCTGGAGTTTGACTTTGTGCTTTGTGCAACATTGTCTTTGACATTTTGTGACCCCGAGCTGCAAGCTCTGAAAAGTCATAGGTCAGAGATTTAATGAGGAACCACATGGATGAAGTTAATGTGTGTCCTGTGTGCAGGCTCACACTGCACGCTTTCATCTTAACATTACAAGTGGAAACTATCTACAAAGCTACCAGCACACTGCACAATAATTATTATATGAACAGTAACACACAGTTATCAGCTCTACAGAGCCTCTTTCAACAGCTGCCATTTAAATTCATTTTATATGATTTAACAATGTCTCGGCTGGTTTAGTCAGACTCAGCTGTTGGTAACCACAGTAAATAAATGCTGAATCTGTTATCTGTCCGGCTTGTTGTCTGGCTAATGTGTTTCTGTGCATTAAAGACAATTATAATAATACACATTGGGTTGAGTGGTTCGAAAGGTTTCAGACAGATAGCTAGTTAGCTCGGTAACTCTCAATTTAAGCCTTTAAATGTTAGTCAGAAGGTAGTTTGCCTCAAATAGTTCAGCGCCCCCTGCTGGACCACAAGACAAGCTACTGTAGACTGTAAATATTGAATTTGAACAGGTCAGAACAGGTTAAATATATACTTTTTTACACATTTGTGCAAAAATATGAATGACAGCCCAACGAGTGAGTTAGTGATGCAGCGACTGAAGATCCCGCATGTCTAACAAGAGGATACAGCAGAATCAACATTGATCTGTGGCAGGCAGGGTGATTAGGTATTGAAGAGGTCATTTTATTGGCAGCCGCCTGCTCTGGGAGTATGGAGGAGAAGTGGATAGAAGGACATTATACAACAGAGGAGTGGAGGAGAGAGAGATGTTTGGGATAATACTGCGAGAGGGACACAGAGGAGGTGTTGGGTTTCAAATAAAGTGACGAGTCGGCAGATCTGACCTGAGCCGCTCTGTGAAGCGAGATTCCTCACGGGGTTCGGGCCTGTCAGTAATGTAAGTGTTAGTCCAATAGAGATAGATAGGTATCCAGATATGAAAATACAGATGCAGTACAGAGGAGACTCATGTATTCTGTACACACACACACACACACACACACACACACACACACACACACACACACAGACTCTTTGTAGGATGTGGGTTCACTGGAGGATGCGGCTGCAGTGGAGATGATTGACTTTGCCGAGTCTGCAGCAGAGGTCAGGTCGTGTATTTGCATCTCCTGGCACAGAAGATGCTTCGCTCAGCAAGTTTTGGTCGCAGCATGTGTTCCCCAACGTCTCTGACTCCTTTTTGTTTTCTTTGTTAATTTTTTCCTTCTTCCTCACCTCATTTGTCTTCCTCCACTCCACAGCATTGGATCGAAAAGCCACCATAAAACAAAAATCACAAAACAGAAATGTCTTTTTAACTTTTCTGGTCCTTTACAGACAGCGTGAAATAAGTTCTGATCATTCTGATGCCCAACACATCAAACAACACTGAGCCGTTGGCTTGTGGCCTGTAGCTGCTAGCAAAGCAAAAAAAGTCTGATTATAACAATGATGATATATATATGTATATATACACACACATGTTTGAGAAATCCTCAGAAATCCATCACATTATGGAAAAAGAAGATGCCATTTGCCTGTGACTTTAAACAGAAAGAGGCCAACATTTGATTATCACATCAACAAATCTACATTAATTGTAGGATGAAGTATGAAATTCAGCAGAACATCCTATGAAATATAAATATTTGGCATCAGTCTGAATTGTGTTTAGTGGGATAATGCATGAAAATGATCATTTAGAATTTCTGAAATACTCATTTCTGCAGAAACGTGATCTTATTACCAACAAAGACAGTTAATTGATCCAAAGTATTCTGATGTATCTGAAGACTCTGCATCACAGGGAGCCAAACCACTTCAGGCCGGTAGCCTCAGCAGTCTTTTAGCAGGTCCATCGTCCATGCTGTGTTTCTCTTGGTGTTTTTCATGTCTGTCCTCTTCAGTCTGGTCAGTCTCTGTGTCCTCAAGTCTCTTGTGTCTTAATATCGCTTCTCCTGTCGGTCCAGCGTTGTTCTTTACTTTTCTCGTCTTTTTTGCTGGTGACATCATTCTCCAGCCACACGTCAAGTGTTTTGTCCAAACAAATCTAAAGTAATGTCTCCATATTTTGTCCCTCAGATCCGCTGGCTGTTTGTTATTGAGCTTGGTACATTAAGGGATGGCCCCTTTGGTCTATGAATGTTGCTACATGTGCAGCCGGTGGTCTATCAACAAATAAACACACAGGCGATTTGGCGAATCAGAATTGAGTATTTAAGAGTGCTGTGTTCTAATATATATATATATATATATATATATTTATATATATATGTATAGTTCTTGTATAAGAGTTTGTTGTATTTTGGTATTTCCTGCTGCCTGTAACACTTGATTAATAAAGTCTTATATCTTATTCCTGTGTGTCATAGAGCTCCATTGTTGTCAAAAGCTATTTCAAACAATGTTTAAAAATGTATTCCTTCATTATGATGAACAAACACGTATCTGGGGCACCGCCTGGCTCCCCCAGATACTTAATGGAGCACCACATGTGTATTAATCCACATCTGAAAATATAGTCCCCAACAAACTCGATATTATCTCCCGTTTGAAGGAAGTGGGGAAGGACGAACACATGTTGATTCTGGTCTGTTGAAGAATACTGCCGCACACATCACTCAACTTCCTGTTCCTGTTTGTCTGTTCGTGTCCTGCAGGGAAGGTGTACGTACACTGCAGAGAAGGCTACAGCCGCTCCCCCACCATGGTCGTTGCTTACCTCATGCTGCGCCATAAAATGGATGCCCGGCTGGCGGTGGCCACCGTCAGGCAGAAGAGAGAAATCGGTCCTAATGACGGTTTCCTTCGCCAACTGTGCCAACTTAACGAGAAGCTGGCGAAGGAAGGCAAGCTGAACGGGGAGGCGGGCAAACTAAAGACCAAATGAATGCAGGAGAGGAAAAACATGAAGAGACCCTCTGCCCCGTCTCCCCCCATCCTGCCTTTCACAGGCTTCAGCTGCTCCCGGAGACCGACCCCACCCTGACCAAACCAGCACCCATCCAACACACCAGGGGTATTCTTAAACACAAACATACATGCTTTTATTTGTGTAGATAATTACTCCTCATGCACCCGCAGGCACACACACACACACACACACACACACGCTCAGTTTACGTCTGTTCCTGCTGCTCTGACGGGGGACATCCTGTCCATCCTCTGCCTGCTCCTCCAAAGAGAGCGATCTCAAACACACTCCTCTACACCACACAGATGTGCAGATGTGTCGCTGCTAGAACCCGAAAGCTCTAAATTTCCAGCATTTTTCAGCTGAGCGACTTAAAGCATTCCTTCAATCCCCACAAGTTAGGACGGTGAAAACGTTGCCCTGACTTTTAAAATCTCGTTAAATAGTTGTATGAAATAGAAGATTATAGCACAATCATTCCATAGTTTTCCACTGCCGGGAATGTCCGTGATGTCTCCGTCAGCAGGAGTAGATATTAAAACGCCGATGGCCATGCATGACGCAGACAAATGACGCAGGAAGTGAATCCCAAACATTCCATAAAACAGAAAAAACGTTTGTTTGCCTCCTTAAAGTCTCTTCTACCTGGATTTAATGCACAAACACAAATTATTCCCACACTTCATGCAAGCTGTAGCTCTATGTAGCACTTCAGTCGGCATCCTCCCTCTCCGGCCTCTAGTTTGACCACAGGTAGCATTAACTCTGTAGGTCGACGCAGCGCGCTGCCTCCCTGAAGCTGCCACCAATGACGGCAAAGGTCCGGCTCATTAAAAAGCACGAGCTGCGCGGGTTGTTCACGTCGCAGCCGTATTCAGCCGATATGACTACTTTGGTTTGTCATTGAGCTGCATGCAAGACAAACCATGCTTCTACGCCTTTCACACGAGCTCGTTTAATGTGGATAGCATCCATCCAGTTAATTGATTTAATTTCACAGCCCTGTATTATATTATTAGAAAATATCTACTCGAGTGAACAGACTTGCGGCATGTCTTCACTTGAGGAGTTTTTGGTCTGGATGGATTCAAATCCACTTAGTCAGTCCAGCTGTCTACACAGGCCTCTAAACAGCTTTGAGTCTGTTTATCTCATCTGTTTTCTTCCGTTTTACATGTTTTACATGTGTAACTGCACGTGTTGGTGGTTATTTTCTTACTTTTTTTGTTCCGCTGTCCCTGACACAGTTTCCCGATCCACACTAAAACAACCCTTTCCAAAAAGAGAAAACCTCCAGGTCAGTGTGGGCAGACAGCTGAAATGAGAAGAAAAACACGCACATTCAAATTCGATTTCACCAGTTTACCGTCGTCAAACCAGAGGCCTTTAGTTTTAGCCGACAAACGTGTCAACAGGGATGGATGCTACTCGCTTTCAACGGAAAGTTCCAGTCATCACGCCAGAGAGTTGACCACTGCCAATTCCCTGACACAGCTATTTGACCAGTATCCAGTTCCAGTTTCAGTCAGAGGTCCATACACAACATGTCTCACTCCTACGTGTGTGTCATACAGTAATTTGTTACGCTGGGCTTTATGCACACACAGGGACGAATCACAAAGTCTGTTTTGGTTGTATGTACTAAAGCATTGCAATATATGTCAATACCCCATCAGATATATAGAATATAACCACATCTAATATGACTATCCAGGCTGTCGTTACGTATAGGCGACAGCAGTTAAACAGTACACTTTGTATTCATTACTGGGCATATTACTGTAAACTAAACCTAGTGCCAGGAAGGACAGTGACGGAGTGTTTTTCAAACCTGCAGCAGGTCACTCCTCCAGAGAGCTGCTTCTGAGACACATTCCCATGAAAAGTGTGTGTAGGCGGTTTGATGTTGAGCTGGATGAGCACCAGCATCTCTTCACTGTGCGTCTGTAGTTCAGACACTATGTCCCACACATCCGACTACATATTCCTCCTGAGCAAATGGCACGAGTCCGGGGGGGGAGTCGTCTCACTAGAGAAGATGGAAACTAGGTTGTCTCACCTCATTAATGGCACTATTTATTCCTCCTTTGATATATCTGTATACATATGAATATATACATGTATACTGTATATACATATTTAAGTGTTGACATATATGAATGTATGAGCAATGTGTCTATAACCTGTAGGTATCGTCAGTTTGTCTTAAGTCCTTATATATCATGTTATATTTGTATATGCTTCCCCATTCTTTCTGTTCCACAGTGGATTATATGTACATTAATTTTCAAATATAATGTACATGTAAAATGTTGTGTGTAATTGTGATATTTCTCATCACAATTGTGCAAAAGTTGCTTATGATAGCAGGGTTTTTCCAAGCTTAGCTGGAACACTGAGGCATGTAATTGTCATGTTTTTGTACAGTTTCCATGGTAATGCTGATTTGTTCATATACAGCAAGGTGCAGGTGGCAGCATATAAGATGGATGTGGACTATCCTGCATGTGACCTTTCTGCGTACATGTCACCACGTCCATCCCATCCCATAGCCCGTTCATCTCTTTCTTTCTGGACAGGAGTTCAGCAGCGCTCTATTAACATCAATATCCGGGTTTCTCTGGATGAGAGTGGACGGATTCTGTAGCTGCACTTTCCATTTCAATGCAATGTTTTGAGCTGCAAAGCACTCAGTGGAGCTGGCTCAAAACTCACTCACAAACATTCAGCAGGCTGCAGAGTCTCCACTAGGGGGAGCTATTCAGTCATTTTCTCAAGCAGGGGTCTGGAGTGTGAGGCCAGCCTTCGTTTTGCTTTCAGGCTAGTCTAATACAAGTTTCAGAGAACATAAAGACCAGTGTTTCCATGGTAGCAATTTACCCAGAATAGTCAAAGTCTGTCTTTATGAAACTAGCACCAGTTCTACACGTGTGGACCTGCGCCACCTAAAGGGAAAAAGAAGTAACAGCAGCAACTTGAGACCTGCAGATGTTTCAGTATTTGAGGCACCTGCAGGAAATTTGTTTTATAAATGATTTTTATATTTATTTACATTTCAAATCTATCCCTGATCAGACAAGTGATTTTGATGGTTCCAGCTTCTCCTATGTGCAGATTTGCAGACATCGCCCTTGGCTCAGGAAATTATAACGTTTATTTCCACTATTTCCTGAGGTTATATAGACCAAACAGTTAATAGATTAGTCATGGAAATAGTCGTAAGGTCAGTCAATAATGAAAATAATAATTAACTTATTTGCTTCCTTCCACTGTAGTATGATATCAGCTTTACATAACTTGGAAGCTATCCAGCCAAATGTGTGTCTTAACCACTGTGACCATTTACAGGGTCATTGGTCAAGTTCTGCAGACTCCAATTTAAATAAATACCGCCGGAAGAGGCAGTTTTGGGCCATGTGTTTATACAGTGATCTGATCCAACATCCAATTTTAAATAATATCTTGAAACATGCATTGAAATGTCAAGTGTTGTTGTAGCCTCTGACTCACTATTGGCCACGAAGACAAGTCAGAGAAGGGAATATTATCCCGGGGAGTTAGAAATGAGGGCCAGCGGTCTCAAAGTTTGCTGAGTGAGAACATGAGTGCAGTTGTGATGTCTCTCATGGGGGGTGTCACAAGGTTGCACTGATTCTGGCTCTCGGTGCCGGTTCATATGCAGGCTGTTCCTGTCCACTCCCGGCCCGTCATCTGGTCATCTCATGCACTTGAAAATGTTGCAGACCTGTAAAGCAGCTACACACTTGATTTCACACATCTTGCAAAGCTGCTTCATGTCGCAGGATTCCTGAAGTATCTGGCAAGATAAACCAGGTCTGAGAGCGTATGATTTAGCACATGTGTCACACTGAGTCCTCCCATCTCCTCATCGTGAACCCCAAACCACCAACAGTGAAGTTTGTTGTGAGGCTACAGGCAGAGAGAACCGCTTACCTCTGTGCCCAAACACAACACATTATACACCGAGACTGTCCGTGCCAAGTGACCGACACTGCTGAATTGTACGAAAGCCATCTGATCATTCGTCTTTCAGTCAGATTGGGCTTTCACTCATCTGTTCTACAGTACTGCCCCCCCTCTGACCACACAAAAAACAACTGACTCTACATAGATGAGAATTTCTGATTCAGTTTTACATACAGAAAACGTTTAAATTTGGAACTTATTGGGGTAAAACTCTACAGATCGGTCCAGGATGAGGGTATATACCAGAGGCCGGGTACTCGACTCACATGACTGCGTGCAAACCTGGCAACCCATGATGCAGCAGTGTAGCAGAGACCAGCGCACAAGGCAGCTGTCATGGAGGGGGGGCTTGTCCAAAACTGGATAACAGTAGTAAGACAGTGGTATGAAAGTCCATCAGAACATCCAGCCTCATCCGTCATTACGACACCCACAAAGAATGGTACATGAATGTGTAATGTTAGCAAAGCTAATGCTAAGTTTAAGCTACGTTTCAAATCGAGAAGACATTGTTCATGTAAAAGACAATTGGGCCATTTAACCACCTAAACTTTGACTCAGTGGTCGCAGGTGTCAGGTTAGCTTTAGGTGCCATATCACCTCTTTCTGTTATATCAGCTCTTTAATTCACCAGTAATTTCAATCATGTGGTCGTACTGCTCCAATAATTATGCTGCCAGTGTTGCTGCGTGACTGCTGTCATTTAATTGATTTAAATGTGGAAATCATCAGAATTGACTTGTGACAGCTTGACTTACAGCAGGGACTCGACTTTCTTTATTCTCACCGCAGTAACTGACTTGAGACCTGAGGATTAAGACTTGAGACTTGTTTGCGACCTACTCCCATATCTGGTGTGTCCTTTATAGCTCAACTGCCTACAACAGTGTGCTTATTGTGCTCCCTGGAGAGGGTCTGATAAGCACTCTGTGGTAGCCGAATTAGCCACTCTAGAAGTTTTCTGTCACCTTTTGTAGCAACTATTCACATAACAAGACTCTTCCTTTTTGGACGAGAACAAAGTTTGCATAAAAAGAAAGCGTCTAAGATGGCTACACTGCTGGCTTCACGCTCTCTTATGCATTGAGTAACAGATAAACACTGCCACCTGCTGTTCAACAAATCTAGTTCAAGTTCTTTTTAAAATGCTAATAATTTATGGTGTTAACGTCACAACATCATAAAAAGCTACAACACGACCACAAAGCCTGCTGTTTTCTTCCTAAATGTGAAACCCTGTAATGTCAAGATGAAGCAAACAAGATACCAGCATCATGTTGTGGGTTATCCTCCAGGTACAGACCATCATGTGTTATGTAATGTGAAATGCCATTAATGTATATTGTTATATATCCTGAGTATGTAACACGCACTGAGGCAGCTGTGAATTGCTGCATTTTACTGTCTTAACTGGCCTTCTGTATAAATAGGAAAGTGTTTGATTTTGGATCTAGTGAGTTGAAAACATAGATGAAACATAATTTATTTCTTTTCTCTTTTCTTTATACTTAAAAGTTGTCCTATTATGAGGACATGAGTTTATTATGGGTTCATTATTTTTGCTTTGCTAATAAAGACAAAAGTATTTTGTACAGTAGGAAACTAAAAAGTTCCTGACCTGTTTCCTACTTCTCCGGCTCAGTATGTCGTGATCTGTGTTGTTTTTGGATATAATGGTGGTCAGACCTGGAACAGATGCTGATTGTAATTCATCCAGAGAGGAGAGGAGGGTTGTTAATCACTCAGAGAGAGCCAGGTAGTCTGGTATCACAGAAAAGTACATTAAATTGACTTCCCTTCAAATTTGCAGTCCTATGTGACGACGTAGGCAAAACCCAACATGTTTAAACCTTCTGTGACTGACACCTGATGTCTTACATCACGGAAACTCATCTGGCTGAACTTATGTATCCCTGATGCAGTAAACTCCATCCATCTGGTTCGAACAAACACCGGGAATTACTTACAAATACTGTTTGGGCCAGGTGAGGGGCGACACCACAGCTGTCATCTTCTTCTTGCTCCCATCCTGAAAAATGGCTTAGAGCAGGAGTTTTTGCCAAAATGGGCCCACTGCCTTCTCCGGGAGTCCGTCACTCAGTCTTGTCTCATAGCTGCATTTCCATTCATATACACGTCACAGAGTACGTTGTTGTGCCGTTGGATTGGCTGTTTCTGGGTATATTCACATCACAACAAATGCACCACAAGAGTAATGACACAGCACCCCACCCAAAGCCTTACAGGAGAGATGGATCCTTCAGATTGTTTTTGAGTTTGTGTATCTCACTTCACAGCGCAGGAAGGGACAGCTCCCTTACAGAACGAGACTTTGTTGAAGTGCACTTGATTTTAAATTGCAATGTTATTTTTGTTACCTTGGAGACGCCCCTTCTTTCTTATGTTTAAGAAATAAATGGCCGAGGTATTAACATCTGATCACGAGTGGCTTATTCTTTCTGACGACATGTACTGTATGTTAATCTGTGAGAACAGGTGGAGGTCAGTATTTATCCACTTTACTCCAAAATACTCCAGATATACACGTTATTTATCCTCTATGTGTTTTCCATTCCCTCTTTTGTGCTATGCAGCATTATGTACATTTACACAAACATCTGTACTTGAGTCTTAAATGTTCGTAGTTTTTTAAATAGAGTCCCTCATCAATAACTACACTGCTGCCATGAATATCACCAACACTGTAAAGCATGAACAGCAACTATTCCTGCAGCTCATCATGTGTGCACAAATGAAAAGTCAACCAAACCAAGCGAAAGGATGAATGCTGAACTGAATAACTAACTAATCCAATTTATCCATTTCTCATGTCACAAACAAGAGTAAGGGGCAGGTGTGGCTCGGTCAGATAATGAAGAGCAGGTGTGCAGGGAGTAGTAGGTCAGGTGACCGACAGGAGCAGGAAATGTTGCTGCCGAATCAGTTCATTCAGGTGGAATCAGTCAGAGGATCCACTTCAGCAGGTGGAGTTAACCGCATCAGTTCAGTTTTGGTGAACTTTGCTGATTTCCATTCGGGGGACGGAGAGCAGAGAGGCCAAACTAGAGGACGCTATCTTAGCTAATTAGCTGTGTGCACCATCAACTTTTATTTAACCTCCTCTGGCAGAGTATAAACTGTCACTAAGGCCAGACACAGGCCCATTTTCACCACTAGGTGGAGGCAAATCCCTCTTCACACTCTCCAATAGAAACACAGCGCCGAGCTACAAATGTCAAAAATAGATCCACAGAGAGAGAAAGCATGAAAGTCAGAGGAGAAAGGACATCAATAGTGGGAACGAGATGACAGAGAGAAGAAGAGAAAGCCCTCCAAATCCGGGTGTGTTGATGCAAATGCTATTTCATGTTTCACAAGAGGGGACCGACACACCTGGGACGGATAGTCCCACAGCAGGGTCACTGGGGAGGCTCCAGCCAAGTGCCTCTCTTTACCTTCTGCACTGGTCTTTCTTGCCACACTCCCCTGCACAAGCAATTATTACAGACCAGCTGTGTGGTCCCTTATGGGCCCCTGTAAACCAGGGACCCCCCCCTTGCTGCGGCTGAACTCAAGCTATCGCTACAAGGAGAGAATTTCAATGGATGTAGTAAGAAAGCGGCCATTTCATTCCTGTTGAGGTTTAGAAAAGGTGGACAGTTAAATCATTTCTGATAGAAAGAAAAGAATCTGCTCAAACGAGACTAGTCCACATCCAGGATATCTGAGAAATGTGCCAGGTACAGCACTCACCAGAGGAGGGGGAGAGCCAGCTCAGGAAGTAGCTGGAGTCAAATGGAGGGATTACGTGTTGCAGCAGGTTATAGGTCCCTCTCTGCTGCTTATTTGAAGGAATCCAGGATGCCCCCCCCCCCCCCCCCCCAAATGTCATCAACAACAGCGGCGGCCTCTGTGTGATGAAGTGCCATTTATGTCGGCTACGTGCAGCGTGGAAACGTTTCGAGATGACTTTCTGTGCTCGGGAACAGTCACATGCTCAAAGGAAGGATGTTTAAATCTGAGATGGATTTGCTTCACGTTTGTTTTAGATGTTATTACATTTCCAATGAAAGAGAATTAAAAAGTCGTGTTTTCACAGCGTGCACTGAGTCACCGTCTCGTTCATACACGATGTCACATGAGCTCAGAGTCACTCGTCATGTTTGGATAATCCGGGCGGAAGCTTATGTTTGATTCTTGTTTCGGGGGGAAATGATTCATTGATGAGGCAGAGGATATCCAATCAGCTTTGGCCTTGATGAACTTGAATTTTTCTCCCATAATCTCACTGAATAAAGTTATCAGTCGCCTTTGAACATTTTATTGGTAGTTGACTCATTTATTCCTCAGGCTGTGTGAACACCAGTGAGTTGATTTTCAAACTTCCAGAGTCACTTTTCTTTTCTTTTCCCACCACATGTTTGGGTTCATTAGACTACTTAAAATATGATTACAGTCCTTAAATACGCTCGCCTATAATTCTCCACAGCTTTTTTTACTCACATGGCCCTTCAGCTTTCATCTTCGTCCTCAGTTTTAATGGCTATATCAAATAGAAAGCACATGATGCTCTCTTTAAGTCCTCCTCCTAATATCCCACATTCACATTCAGAGGATGAAGAGGGTGGAGAGGCAGCAGGGTGAAGAGGGAGACATGCACATCTGTGCTGCAGCGTTAATTATTAGGAAAAATTGAGAACAAGGGAAAAGGGAGAAAGAGAGAATGGGCTTTGGAGCTGAGAGATCCTCAGATCCTCTTCCAAGTGCCTGTGCCCGTGGTGGTGTTGTTTGTTTAATCTCTGTCTCTCAAGTTTTACTGCACTTGCTGCGCTGCATGGTGGACTGCGGGTCCGGTGTTTATGCATCGAACCCACAAACAGTAATGACGATAAAGCTGCCACGTCGGGCCTGACAGAGGACGGCTAGGCTGTGTTTGAGATGACAGGAATCGTTATGTTTCTCTTCACGACTGCTTGATTTTAATAATGATAGGAAACGCTGATTAGGAACCAGCCGATTGCTGTTAGAGGAACGTTGTCATGATTTTATTCTTGAACCAAAGCATCCTCACAGAGAGCTGTTTAAGCTGCAGAGTGACACCGAATACTCGTGGAAAGCAGTCGGTGACGTTGTTGAAACACAGGCCTCGTTCTCTAACAGCAAAGGGCTGCACATTATCAACCCATTGTCACCAGAATATGTGACTGTGCAAGCACAGTCTCACAAAATTAAGCATTCCCCAAACCATAGCCATGAAATATCTGTTCATTATAAGCATGCAAATACAATAAACCGAGTCTGCAGCCTTGCGACTGTTCCTGTCCTGTTACAGGAATCGTGTTTGACTGATGCATTTTATATAATCAGCTCCAGATGGGCTGTACCACTCAATTAGCATCACCTGCTCAAAGTTAAATACCTCATATTCATAGCACACTAACTACTCCAGCTTTATACTGTAGCAGGGCACACTTCATTAATAAGAGTGTTACTGCTTTTTTCATTAAGGCATGCTTTCAGTGTTTTCCCAGTGTGTATGTGTGTATGTGTGCAGCTTTTTAGGTTTCAGAGGACGTGAAGGGACATCCTGTTCATGAGAAATCATGCTTATAAACCTGAGCGAGTACACCTTATGTATTCTTACATCATATTCAGTATAGCACACTGTGACTGCACAGAGATCCACCCTGTTTATGTAGAAATCTGCCTCAGAAACATCTTTTCTTAAAATCCTCCTTCAGCTGAACCATAACAGTGCTCATATTTACAAAAAATCCTTTCTGTCCCAAACATCCCATAAACAAAGGCTGGGCTTTCTCAGGAAGCTGCACGGTGGGCGGGCTTGGAACTGACAGCAAGCTAAAGCACCTTCACGACGAGCTCTTTTAATACCTCTGCTTTTAATTAGGATTTATTAGATTAAATACAAAAGCGGCAGATTATCCTCACATGGTTATTTTGTTTTATTAATCTTGTAAAAAAAAAAAATCTAAGTTGTGGGTGATTCTCTGAAGAACCATCTCTGCACACGGAGAGCCGGTATGAGCTCTCACGGGCACGGCAGCTGAGCCTGTTCGTACTTTCATGCTTGATTAGCACACCTTGCAAAGTACTCTGGGAGATTTGGACAGTCAGGAAGAGTGTGCAGCTTTCACACTGAGGCAGCAGCAGAGTTTCATTCACCACTTTCATATTTCACAGCTGCTTCTGCTGAAATATTTTTCAGTCACTGCTTGGCCCCTGATAGTGCTATAAATGTATATTCTAACAAGCAAACATTACAGCATACCTGAATGATGACTTGAGCTCTTTATAAAGTGCAGTTAAAGGTTAAATCTGACTGTTTCACAGAGCTGTTATAGTTCAGCATTTTGACAAGTGCACAGTGAACTAAGATTGATACTGTCAGGAAGGGTGGGGAATTAGGGGAACTAAACAAACTTACAGGAACAGAGGCATACTAAAGACAAAAACTAGAAACACTTACATGGACGGTGGGAACACTGGGTAACATGGACAATACAAAAGACAAGAGGACAAACATCTGCACGAATGCAGCAAAAGCAAGAACAAAGAAAAACCAAGGAAACACTCGCATGAAACACGCACAGACATGAACAAAGATACAAAACATGCATGTGCACAGTCACCAAAACATAGTGAGGTCTTAAAAACAGGAGTTGTCCTATATCGCACATTACAAATAGCTTATAATATACAATGTATATGTATATGATACGTGTTTCTGGTTAGGAAGAGTTAATCTACAAATTCTATATTGAGTTTATGACAAAAAAAAAAACAGACAGCAGTCGTTTATCTGCCTGACCTCAGCAACAGTGTTAATTACCCTCTTTGCTTCCATATCTGCTACACAGGTTATATTTAGACATTTTACGGTGCTGCTGTTTGACAATATACAGCTTAGAATGAAGGGAAGGTGCAGTGAAGTATATAAGATGAGTTCACCTTGAGAGTCAGTCTTATAAACCTGCAAGTTTAACATAATGTCATTGTTGTTGTACACAGAAATCATGAGTTTGATTTATATAATTCATCCCACAAAGAAAACATGTGTTCTTGTGTTTGGTTGATGACCTCTTGTGTGCACTGATCTTTTCTGTAGAGGTATTTATATAAAACAGGATCCTGTAGAGGTTTTTAAACCAGAGGACTGTAGCTTTTTGGTTTACACCTCAGGTGCTGGTGTTTATATGTCCAGGTACAGTTTAGGCTAAAAAGAAGGTAAATGACACGTGTGTGTGTTTTGGAAATCCATCCATTCTCTTTCTTTTTTGCTTGCTTGCCACGAGTGAGATGAGAAGATTGATACTACTCTCATGTCTGTATGCTATATATGTAGCCAGAGCCAGCAGGTGATGAGCTTAGCTTAGCTTAGTGTAGCAGCTAGCTTGACTCTCTGTGAAGTTAAAAAATACACCAACCAACCTCGTAAAGCTCACTTACTGCAACGTGGTATCACATTAGTGAGCTTTAGAGCTTCAGAGGTGTGTTTATTAGCTTTGGACAAAGCCAGCAAGCAATTAGCTTAGCTTAGCTTAGTTTAGCATAAAAACAGAGTTAGCTGTCACCACCTGTTTTCAGTCTTAATGCTAAGCTAACCTAAATTCTTCCCTGCTTTAGCACTGTAGTTCACATACAGTCATAAGACCGGTATCAATCCTCTCACCTAACTCAGATCTTTCCCTTTAATTTGGCTGTATTATTTAACCTTTATTTGGTTTAAATATGCAAAAATATATTTTCTGGTTGGTCAAAAACTGGCCTTAACTGGTCCAGTTAATTGATCTAAAACCATCCTGTGCTACATGAGGGCTAAAGCACAGATATGACAAATACAGCACATGGATGCTTGTAATAAAAAAACAATGCACGCAGCTTCTTTGTGCGTGTTTGTGAGACAGCCGTCTACTTTGTGCGGTGAATCATTTGTTCGGTAATTTCTCTCACTACTAAGAATAGCGCCGGCGGCCGGCTGGCAGGCAGCACGCTGCTGGTGAGCGGTGTGCTGAGAGCCTCGGGGTGGTAAGCAAACAGCTTAGTGTGGTCTCTGAAGCCCAGCCAGACTCGTTCCCACAGTTTCTGGCTGAAAGGCTGTTTCGATGGGCGTACTTTCTATTTTGATGATTCTCTGAAGAGCCTGAAGACAAACAACAGAAAAGTCTGAATTACAACAGCCAGCCAGGGTTAACTCTCCTGTTCTCATGCGTGGAAACCACAAAAAAGATCTGAGTGTATCCCACTTTGGACTTAAAGGCTTATCATGTCTCTGCTTCAGCTTGGCCGGAGGAGTCGTCACCCCCCCCAGTGACTCCTGCTCCGCTGAAGAAAGCCATCCAGGCTGCCAGCAGACAAACAAATTGAGAATGAAAATACGAATCACAGGCAGCATCCTGAGCTTTAACCTCTTTTACAATCTTAAGTGTTTCCTCATTCTCTTCCTCTCATGTCCACATTTCTCAGAGCGAATCTGCTGCATGAAAACCAGGCAGCGTGTTTATTCTCGAGCATCACTGTTCATCTGGACAGTGATGAATTATTTTCATTATATGCCAGTGAGAGAACTGCGTGCTGAGTTAGCTCTGCTATTCTCTACAGAGGGATACACTCAGTGATACAAAGCAGAGCCGCTGTCAATAATGAATCCAGGGTCAATGCACAGCAATTGATCACCATCACAGCGCTCTTTGTAGTCAATGCCAATTTTTAGACTTTTCACACATGAAGCATGAGTGCAGTGAAAATGTGTGCACTTGTTTCTGATCAACAGCACCAACAAAGCAACAAACCTTTGACTGTAGCATCCTCTGCATGTCAAACTGACTCCATAAAGGGCCGTGTGGCTGCAGGTTTTCATTCCAACCAAGGAGCAGCACACCAGGCTGGAATCAATTAATCAGCTGATCTCAGTCTTCAGCTGATAACTAAGTGATCCCTTGATGTTGATTGGTTGGCCTGGTGTGCTCCTCCTTGGTTGGAACAAAAACCTGCAGCCACACGGCCCTTCATGGAACGAGTTTGACTTGCCTGCTCTATTGCATTTCAAATTACAGTCAGGGAGTTTTGTTAGGTTAGGAGAGAAAACTTATAGTGTTTAGATTAGACAGTGACTTGTGGAAAAAGCTGCTTGCATGATGGCAGCGGTTCATATTGTGTCATTTAGAAATGGAGCTAAATATATCCAGATGTGCAGCGGCTTGAATGAATCTACATTTCAAATGCACAAACATTGATAGGTGAGCTTCTGTGTCTGCTCTCCTTGACTTAGATTTGTCTTGTCACAAGTGATGCATTCTTGTATTTTTGAAGCCCAATTTGTGGGTAGGAATTTGTCCAATTTATTCTTAGAAACACAGAATATGACAGCTTTTCAGGAATTTTTCAAACCACACTGAAACACAAGGTCTTTATCACTGATCCACATCTGAAGAATACATGTCAACAGATTGTTTCGCAGTGTCTTTCAGACCACAGGGCACAAACATACAGCATGTGGCTCTGTCCTTGTTACACTTCATACAGATTTTGGTACACTCTGTATCATACCTAGATCTTGTAATGAATGTCACATGTAATTCATGAATCAACTTATTGTATTTTACAAGGCAAGCTTAAGCCTTTTTTTGCTTGACTGAGGTGGAAATGTTGGTGTATTGATCAAAGCAAAATGTGACAAAGTGCAGTGGAAACAAACTCAGCAGATAAATATGACATGCATGAGGTGATGATGACGTAAACATCTGCTGAAGAGTAAAAATAACATCAGAGTGAAGCCATCCTCAAATTAGTGGATGAAAGAATCAGAAAGGCCTCATTTCCATCATGTTCTGCACATTGTTTTCCATTGTTTCAGGTTTGGCATTGGAGTCATCTACTTAATTGCTCCCTCCTCTTCTTCAAAGGTTTAACAGCACCTGGCTGCAGAATTAGCGCCACCAACTGTTTGCTTGATGAACCAACTCCTCCTGATACTTTGCATCAAAGTAGTTGAAGGAAACATCCATTAACTTGCATTTTCTTTTGCTGATTTTGTGGGAATTCTGTTAAAATTTGATTTGTTATGGAAAACCAGCTATTTTGCCCAAAAAAGGAAATATTTTCAGCCCTGACACCAGGGTCCTAACCCATTTCAGTATAAATGCATAAAACAATCAATTTCTAATACTTTCTAATACCTTACTGACAAACTAGTGTAAAATTGGCGACGTTTTTGGTTTAAATTTGACCGAAAAGTCAGCCATACTAAATCTGACTGGACACTTAATGCCAGCTTTAATACCAATGCCTCAGCCCTGGTATGAAAAAAGGATTTTCTTTTTCAACTGAGTGGCTACAAAGACCAGAATGTTGTACGTGAGCATGGTGAGTTTTTAATACATGGCAGGGTCGAGGTTCACTCTCACATTTTAAAGCTCTTTCTGTAATATCTTCATGGATTGATGTGGGATGGACACATTATGAATAATTGATCTCGGACGGAGAGTTGAACATTGCAGAGTTTCAAACACGCAGCGCTGTAAAAAAACATCTCACCATCGGCCTGGAATCGTGTTGGGAAAAGAGAAACTCGGTTCAAACCTGTTTGATCATGTTGTTAACAAACAAACAAGCCGACAATGAATCACACGACCGAACAACAGGCACGAGGAGCTGGAATGGTTTGTTCATGGACTGAAAACTTTTCCATTAAAATGACACTCCGCCATCCTCCACAGTGCTGGAGAGCATCTGATTGTTATCTGGGCCTCATCGTACTGTTATCAAGATAAAACACTGTGCTGGGGTCCAAGGGCTCTTTAAAGAAACCCAGAGAGGTCTAAATTGAGACTGTGACTGACATCGGTCGCAATGAGAAGGCTGTAATCAGAGCTGGCTCCGCGTCGACGGCGGGACAAAAAAAACTGCGGCACATCTCAGAGCTGTAGACTGACGCATACAGAGGCCGTCTGCTCTCACTTTAAGTCCTCTAATCATGTTCCACTAATGTTACGACACCATCAATACCTGTGAACATGAACAACCTCCTCAAAGATTCAGACACTGGGGGTCCAGCTTCCATTCATTCTGACAGTTTAAGAGACTTAAAGCTGCACAATCAATGTTTTTACATCAGCAACGACAAACATTTCACAGAATTTCACACTCCGATTCATCCATTTCACCACACATAAACCAGGAAGAGTTGCTGCTGCTGAGTTGGTGAAAGTGTGGGGGCCTGCACGTTATGGTTTAATGTGAACCAACCAGCCTACAGATTTCTACCCACACGTTTTCTGCTCTGAAGGAAGGTCTTCCACCACTGGAGGACCACCGGAGCCTGTTGAAGAGCCGTAAGCAGCTCGCCCTCTTCAGCATGCCGCCGCTTACTTCTCCATCTTCTCTGGGTGCCATCACTGCCTCCACATGTCAAAGACCATCCTCGAACTCCATAAACGGATCTCCACCTTGTACCGGCTCAAAGCAGACGCGGTAGTCACTCTGGGAGCAACTCAGGGCGCCGCTGGAGGGGAACCGGAGCTCGACTCCACAATCCCAATCACCCAACATCCAGACCAGGACTGCCGGCTTCTCCAGGGAGCCAAGCCTAAGTGGCCGATCAGTTCCACTCCGGCGGAAATGCCGTGGTCCAAAGTCCAGAGGAATAAACGGAGCAAAAAGTCGGCATCTAAACCCTCCGTCTTTCCCAGGTGCCACCGTTACGGACATAAGGAGGAAAATTCCAGACATCAGGAGATCTTATCCAGAGGCTGACAGAATCATCGTCCACGCAGGTACGAATGATATCTCCAAACTGCTAAAGCAGGATTTTATTCACCTTTTCAATACAAACAGTTTCAGTCAGGTGTTTTTATCTCCGGCCCCCACCCCACCTGTGGCCGAGGAATTGGCAGTCTCAGCCTGAACACCTGGCTTTCCACTGCCTGAAGATCCCAGAATATGGGCTTCATAGACAACTTTGATGCCTTCTGGGAGAGGAGGCACCTTTTCGGGGCACCTGAACAGATCTGGCAGCCGTCTGTCAATTTGATAAACGGCATCCAGCACGCACATCGTCCACCTCTCCCCGCTGCAAGCCCACACCTGCTGACAAGCCCGTCAGTGATTGATGTCCCCCAGGTCCAAGTCACTGTTACTTTAGTTCCACTTTTAAAAGTGAGAGCTGCATTACAGGACTGGGACCCTCAGACTTCAACAACCCATCTATCCCTGTCATTATTACACAGAGAACACATGAAACACCACAACAAAGAAATATCCTCTAACCTCAATAACTGGAACTTTATAAACATCCACGACCCCCCTGCTGTTCCTCCCCAAACACGGCAGAGGTCACTGAAAATGGCTCTTTTAAATGCGACCTTTCCTGTAAATGACCTGATTTCAGAGAAAAATCTTGATTGTATGTTTTTAACAGAAACTCGGCTGGACAGTGACGGACCTGCAGCCCTCACTGAAGCCTCACCCCCCAGTTATGACTTTTCATATTCTATTAGAAATGGTAGAAGAGGAGGGGGGGCAGCCACAATCCTTTTAGCAGCACATGGTTTTAAAAACATTTTATTTTTTGAATACATGTCTTTTGAATATCACTCTTTTCTTTTTAGCAGCCCCCCCCCCCCCCCCCCCCCACACACACACACACACACACACACACTATGTTTGACAATCTGCAGACCACCCAAACCTCTTTTATCCCAGAACTCTCAGAACTCTCGATTATACAAGCTAAACATAACAGGATTATTGTTTGAGGTGATTTTAATACACATGTGGGCAATAAATCCGACTCTTTTAATCTGGATTTTTAAACCTTTCATGTGAAGATCTTGCAGTCCACTTCAGAAGCAAAACAGATAATCTTTCACATCGTCAGTCCAGCATTTTAATTTTTCATCGCTTCACTTTTAAATGAGGAAACACTGGAGAGGTCTGTCCTGGTGGACGCTGAAATGCTTGAGAAAGTTGTCTCCCAGTTAAGTTCAGTGACTTTTAAAATCCTTTTATTGTTTTATTGGTGCTTTTATATTTGAGTGCAGCGTTTGACACAGTAGATCATACCATTCTTTAATTAGACTCCGTAATTTAATTAGCATCTCTGGTACTGTTTTTAACTGGGTCAAATCATCTCTCACAGACAGGAAATTCTATGTCAGCATCAGTGAACACACATCTAGATTTATCAAATGAAATGCGGTGTTCCCCAGGGGTCAATTTTAGGTCCAACCCTTTTTAACCTTTACATGCTACTACTTGGAAATGTCATCAGGAGGCATCAACTTTCACAGCTATGCAGATGACACATAACTTTACATCGCCGTGTCTCCTGATGACAGAGGACCACTTGATGTCCTTTTTAACTGTATTTCAGACATTAAATCCTGGATGGCAGAGAACTTTCTACAGCTCAACCAGGACAAAACTCAGGTTTTGGTACAGGAGACCAGAGACATAAACTGGCTAGCAAACTACAAGCCGTCTCTTTTAGCCCATGTCAACAAGTTAAAAATCTTGGTGCAACATTTGACACAGAATTGAATTTTCAGGCTCATAAAAAGGACGTCACAAGAAAGGCATTTTATCATTTAAAGAACATTGCAAAAGTCCGCCAGTTTCTCTCTTAAGCTACATTTTTAATTTAATCCATTTTCGGTATTTTATTTTATTCTATTTCCTCTCCTCCTCTTTCATCGCTCGTTTCTAGCAGCAGCAGGCAGCTGTCTTCAGCAAAACAAATCTGATAAATGTGTTGTATGCTACCTTCCCAGCACCAAACTACAGACAGAGAAAGTTAGCTACTAGCTAGTGAACATAGTGAACATTTAGCAGCTAAAAGCCACAACACAAAAATCATGTCTCCAAATAAATGCTAATGTTGCTCCAATTCTTCCGAATGTGCAGGCAACTATGTGCTAATGTTAGCCATAACAACTTCTTAGGCTTCTGTTAGCTTGTCTTGCTGCCCCAAAGTGGCCAAAAACAAATCAAGTAAGAGTATGGATTCCAGACATTATACTGTACCCGACAACATGACTGCACAACAGCTCCAGGGTGACATCATTTCTTCAGAATAAGCAAGAACATACTGTTCATTCATACATTGTGAATGCGAGTATTGTTGTAGTAAGACTACAAAAAGGGAAATTAAACCAAAAGAATGAGACGTTCACTTGTGATAAAAGGCTGTGTTGCCTCTGCTCCTTCAGAAGACCACAATGATTTATTTAAGCTTCATCTTACAATATCATTATTTTGATTTAATGCCATGCCCGTTTATGTCCACCATTTTGAACCGCGATGGACGACCAGTTGGCCACAGCTGCACAAACCCTGATTTAGGCTTGTGTTACAGTAGATGGACCATAAGGACTACACGTATGATTATGGAAGCTACTCTGTGCCTCAAATGAGCGGGTACAAGATGTCTCAGAGCAGTAATAACGGCTGAGATATACAGGCTTTCCCCCAATTTTATTCATCTTTCATGCTATTGCTCTGTCTGTACATACCTGTCCCCACTAAAAGTGCTGGACAAAAAAAAAGACCCGTGATGAACCCAAATTCTCTCTTTTTCCCTCCGCAACTTGTTTGTTCTCCCTCAAGAGGGCAGTGTTTGAATGAAGGAGCCTCCATCTGTCAGCACTCATCAAATCACAAGGATATGAGGGGATGCCAAGAACTAGGAGCAGAGCGTACATGTAGTCCTCAGTCCATTTTATTTTATTCAAACCAGATACAAAAGTATAGAAAACTGGATTCCCATGTAAAACATCCGACTAATTCAAATCATGTACACGACACACGGTGCTGAAATGTATCTTACTGCAAGAGGAGGTAAGAGTTGATGTAGTTCAGCAGATTTCTCTAAACATTGGTTTGAATGTCTCTACTGTAAGCTATGCTAATGGATCATTAGTGCGAGAACTGAAGGATTAAGTTGTGTGCAGCCTTGTGTCAAGCAGGCAGGGTATAAAGCCTGTTTGGAGGAGTGTTGCAGGAGGTGCATGTTGCAGCAGCTTCATTTCTGCACATGGAGATGTGGTCCAAAATAAACCACCTTAAAAACGCTGAAATGCTTCTGAGACACTAATGATGAGGAGGTCGTTAAAGGGGGAGAAGATTTGAGTCAACAACAACAACACAGTAAGATGTGTAGGTCAGCTGCTACACTCCAACATTTAACCTGCTCCTCCATGATCTTCACCTCTCCTCCTCTCACCTCCCTTTCTCCTCTGTCTCCTCCTCAGTCATCCTCTACATTTGTTCCTCCTCTCACCTCCTTCTTCTCCTCTCCCATCTCTCACCTTTCACCTCTGTCTTATCACTTCTCCTCTCCCCTCACGTCTCTTATCATCTCTATTTTCTTCTCCTCTCCAGTTCTCCTCACATCTCTCCTCCTCTCCTCACCTCTCTCCTCCTCACTTATCCAAACCTCCCCCGCTGCAGTTTCTCAATGAATCTCTCTCCCAGGTTCAACCCCTCCCACTCTGTGTAAGCTCTTAATTGTCAGACTTGACGGAAACTTGCGTCGGCTTAAATACCGCGTGCGTCGCATCGAGGCTGGAACTGACCGACTCGTTGAAGCGGGCATCTCTCTCTCTCTCCCTCTCTCTCTCTCTCTCTCTCTCTCTGTCTCTCTCTCCCCCTCTCTCCCCCTCTCTCTCGTGTGTGAGAGTGTGTATTTCTTTCCTCTCCTCGTTCGTTTTGCCTTATTTCTGCCGCCGACAAGCATGCAGGTGTCTGTGGCGCTCCTCGTCTCCAGCTCGGCGCTCCTGCTGCTCCAGGGATGCTGCACCGGCGTGAAAGGATGGAAGGGACTAAAAAACGATGCCACGGAGATTTTACCGGAGTACAGAGAAAATACTGGGACACCTCAGGAGGCAGTAATACAGGCGACCAACGGCAGCCATGGCAACAACAACAACAGCAACAACAACAACAACAACAACAACAACACCATGAATAACAGGGCGAAAAACGGCGGAAGAGCAGCGAACACAGCCTCCTACAGTGAGTATCCTTTTACCTTCATTCACTGATCAATCAAAATCAATTAAAGTGGCTTGTTTGAGGTGAAAGCCCGACGGTTAATTCTGTGCAACATTTAAATAATTGTCCTGATATTAAATGTCTGATACGTAAAAGCGACAAACTAACATGTAGAATGAAATAACACATTTAAAGCGATGCATTTAGAGGTCAAACCGTGTTTTAGTGGGACCTCATGTAAACGACCACATGAGTATGAAAATATGTCGTTTAGATATAAATAACTACCTACAATTTATACACATCTAGACAAACGACTTTATACTCAAGTTTAAGATCTTTATTTTAAAAGAAATATATCTTCGTTTTTAAGATCGAATGAGTGATTTCAGGATTTGTGGGAATTTGTGCAGCAAACTCTCCTGGTGACCCCAAAATCTTTTATTTAATGCCTCAAAAATGTTGAATAGATTTGACAAGTTTTATTAAATTTAGTGTCTTTGGTTTTGTTCTTAAATTAAAAAATTAAATCTTAAATTAGACAAATGAATCTAGGCTGACCAAATTTGTGGATCCGGCTCATGAAAATGCAGAAAAACAACCTGCCGTTTCATTTTCACACCGAGTCGCTGACGAAGAGCAGCTCTGCTGTGTGGGAAGTGTGTGTTCTTGCCTAATTCACGCCAGAGTTGTGGGTGATGTGATTCTTGTGGTTTCTTCCTCGACTCAGATTGAAGTGGAGCATTCAGAGAGACATCAGGGCTTTTTCACTTTGTCGTCCAGGTTATTTCCTTCTCTCTTTAAACTATTAGTCAAGCTCTAGTTATGCCATAACTATTTAATTGCAACAACATGTCTCCAAGTGGAAGGAGCCCACAGTTTGTTCTGCAGGGGATGTGTCTTTTTTGGGGGGGGTTGGAAATTGCTTTTTAAATGCAACACTGCCTTTGAGAATGATTCCCACCTGTGGCCGTTAAAGGTTGTATGTTCTGATTGAGCAGTGCATGTAAGAGTCTCGCTCGTGCTCTCAAGGATTCACGTTGGGTGGTGCAGTATTCCCACAGTTTAATGATCATTTAATCACGGGCGCTCAAATTGCAGATCAGAAGAGAAGAGGACTGATTAGATTAGAAGAGAAACAGCTGACGGAGGGAATTAGCAAGTCAAGATCTGTTAGTGTGACTGATTTTTGTCTGTGGATGGGGGGGAAATCTACACACATACGGCAAGATCGTGCTTTTTTACTCTTTATTAGTCTCACCAAAAGTGGTGAAAAAAACGAAACCACTTGTTTTCATATGGATAAAGCCACATATGTGTTGAGTTTCACACAGGGAGGCAGAAATCTCCTGGATTATTTTCTTCATCTCTCAGCCCTCGTCCTGGGGGGTTACAGCAGAGGCTTTGACCACTGCCTGGCCTCCGTCCAGTCCTCTCCCAAGACTTGTCTCTCACCACCAGGGAGACGAGCAGCTCACGCAACTGTACAGTAGTCCAGTGTGTGATCCTTTTTTTCAGGCCACCATCATTAGTAATGGTTTTTCAGGCCGACAGTAGAGAGGAGAACAGGAAATACATGGAAGAGAAGAGAGAGGCTGGGTTCAAATAAACACTCATCATTGAACAAGACAAGATGACTTTTTGGGTGGTAATTGGTGCAAACCGCTGCCCAGTGCGTGCTGCAGACACTGTACACTACTGAGGTCCCTGCAGCCGCAGAATAACACTAGATCAGGTTCTCATGGGGAGGGAAAAAAAGGAAGTCACCTCACATAAATCCTTTGTTCAGCCCTTTTTGCAAAGAAAGCCACAGAGGAAAACAGATCCCTCTCTGAGTGTATAATTTCTTAACCCACAGTTCCTTCGCCCCCCCCTTTTTTTACACACAGCTTGTAAAAAACACGGGACAATAACTCATCCGTGTGGCTGTTAAAAAGCTGTGGCTGAAACATCGGATTACAGCCTGAACGCGTTGTCTCGAATCAGTCTGGCAGACGTCCAGTTTGTGCACAATCCTGTGTACAGTTGCAGTGCTGCCTTAAAATAACCAGACAGCTATTTACTCCTCCATCACCAAATACATTTCCTGAGGGCCGCTGCTGCATGCCAGCTCCGTCTTCCAGCCCGAGCCTCCATTAGGTTTGATTGAGCTGTTTAATGGCCCTCTGGTCTGGATTTGCTATCAGCTGATTGCTGCCAGATGGATTTCTTTATCAAGCCCCATGGTCAGCTAATGATCAGACCATGAATCAAGTCAGAAACTCTGATCTGATCTCAGTGGCTTAAATATTTACTTTAATGTACAAATTGTTGTGCTAAGTTGAATATAATGCTGCTGCCTGCTCAGTTTTTATCTGTCTTGTGTTTTTTAGTTTGAGTTTAAGATGACACAAATCAGAGAAATTAGCACGTGCCGGAATTAGACGCAGCTGCAGCACTGAAGCCGTTAACCTGCAGAATGTCCATTTCAGTGTGCAGCACTTCAAGGCGCATGTGTTGGTCTGAAGCCACGAGTGTAACTGTGATCTCCTGCTCTTCATCCCAGGTGCCTCAGAGCTGAGCTGCAGGGAGCTGCGTTCCACCCGTTACATCACGGACGGATCTTGCCGCAGTACCAAACCCGTCAAGGAGCTGCTGTGCTCAGGCCAGTGCATGCCCGCGCACCTCATGCCCAATTCCATCGCCCGCGGCAAGTGGTGGAGGAGTAACGCTTCGGACTACCGCTGCATCCCCGCCCACTCCCGGACAAGGAGGGTCCAGCTGCAGTGTCCCAACGGCAACACTCGGACTTACAAAATCCGCGTGGTCACCTCCTGCAAATGCAAACGCTTCAGGCCCCACCACAACCAATCAGAGGCCAAGGAGGTCCCGAAGCGGCAACGCAACAATAAGCACAGTCGTTTGTCTCAAGACCGGAGCAAGAACAACACGCCGCTGACTGGCAACTCGTACTGATGCTCCTCTTCGGCATCCAGGGACAGACACCAAAGCACACTCATACACGGGCACACGTTACACAACACACCAACCAACTTATCTCCTTCCAGTTGGGAGGAGATACAAAAAGAAATTTCAAAGAGAGCGAATTATAAGCTAATTGCTGGGCTGGTTTTTAAGTCATCAGTCTTTGTTTTTCAGCCACGTGTCAGCATATTTGTGAACTTTGCTTATTTGCATAAGAGAGCGAGTCAGTGCTAGGGCTTGCCAAACCTGTGACTGGTCAGGAACGTGGGTATGCCTGCACTCGCACAGATTTCATTTAAGCATAATGAGAAGTCCTCCCCGAGGCTTCAGGCCCATCTGTACAAACATCCGGCGGAAGCAGAGCTGCAATGCACCACAGCCCTGTTTGAAGCTGAAAAGGTGTACCTTCGCTCCAAGGTGGTTGTAATCTGTCTCCTTTTGGCTTTGTGTGGAGGAGATGGTGGCAGCTCTGGGGGCTCTGGGATGTCGACAGGATTTCGAGAGGCCCCGGCCTGTTCGGCGGTCTCACTCGCCACGACAGCCCGTCAGCGGGCCTGTCTATTACAGTACCGCCTTTCCCACGAGCAGATAGAGAGAGTCAGAAGAGGCAGAGAAAAGAAAATGAGGGGAGAAAGCAGTTTTGTCAGGACTGACACCACAGGGGCACTGGGCTGTCCGGTGACTCCTCTTAATTACTAAATGAGCCCATTCCTGTGTTATTTGAGTCATAAAAAGCCATTTCCTCTAGACGTAGCCAGTTCCTGTTTGCTGGAATCACACACAGGAAAGTGCACATGTGTGTACGAGGCATCAGAAAGTTGTGCGTGGTTGTGTTGTTACCTTGGGGCAGAGCATTCTCCAGCACGCCCACACCGGAAAGCTTTTGTAAGCAGCGTTCAAACATCCACAGCCAAAATCTGCCTGTTGTGCTAGCCTGCAGGATTCAAGACACCCCCACTCCCATTCACTCTCTGCTCCCATTCTGTAAATAGCTCGAACAGGAAAGATGGGAATAAAAACAACATGATGCAAACAATAATTCAGTTTTTATCATTATATTGACTGAGAGGATCCGGCAGGAAGAGGAAGTGGCGATACCCAGACTCCACCAAGAATATTCTCAATGTTTCCACATATTGTCAGCACCCCGTTGTTTTTCTGCTCACATCGCTTCCTGGTTTTGGTTGTCTAAACTCTACTGACAATGCTCGCTTCTTTTTCTCAACTGTATGTTTGAAATAGCAACTGGAGGGGGGGTTTGTCCTGTAAACTGAGAGCTGTGACTGTTCATATCATACCTGTGTGGTCTTCTGCAGTGGTGCCCCCACCTGACCGGGGGGTAAAGTGAAGCAGGGGGGGAGGGCTGTTTCCTACAGACACAAAGAAGGACATAAAGAATGAACTGCATATTTATTTTTTATTTCCCCATTTAAATTATTTATGCGACCTTTTGTAGTAAATGATATCCATTATTGTCATATAGTACGATAGAGACTTTGGAAATGAAATATTGTACAGTACATGAATAAAGTAAAGGCAGATATATTTCAAAGAGCTGGCTTATTTCTTATTATTCTCATTTGAATGTGTTGCTGGTGACACTTTAACCCCCCAAGTAGAATTTATAAGCAATATAAAAACTGGCTTGTTACACACTATATTATAGTTGTAAGCAGATATAAGAGTTTGTTCATGCATAACCAGCTCTAATGGACCTCCTGAGTGGAGTAAGCTGTTGTACATTAATAATGACCTTATATCTGCTTACTTTATAGTGTGTTATAAACCATCTATTAAATGTTTGTGTAGTGCTACTAAAGGCTAAATATGGAGACGATAATAAAGTGTTGCCTTTTCTTTTACAAGCATTCTTGGGAAATCTCTGAATTTAGATTTCTGTCTGATGTCTGCACTGCTTCACAAAAGAAGAAGAGGAATCTTTACTCCTGAGATCTGTGCTCAGTCACAGCACCAACATTTCTTTGTTTATGAGGCTGGATATGAGCCGCAGCCATCATTCAACCATTCTGCTCTGCATCTCCTCCCTCGAGGCTTCAGCTTGATACACTGCAAGTCTGAGAGTTCAAAACGCATCCATCTTTTTTCATTTGAGAGCTCTGTAGATGCTCATTATACCTGGAGCACACAGCGTTCCCAGAGATCAGCAAAGCACTGGACTCTTACGCAATCCAGGCACAGAAAATAGTTCCCAACTAAATGAGGTGTTAATGCTAACATTCATCTGCAAATGTAATTTTTAATTACCGGGACAAGAGCTGCCTTAGAGGGCCAAATAAGCTTAGCGTAAACACAAAACAGAAGATCACTGTGGCAACTGTGGCCGAGAGCTCGTCTTTTGTTGTGCCAATGGAGAACAGTAGATATAAAATTTCACTACGTCAGCCATAATGTGCAGTCATTATGTCATTTTCAGGCCCTGTTTTCCAAGAAAGAACAGCCGTGGCACGCTTTTACTCAGGCAATTAACATGGAGCAACTTTTCCAAGAAAGTCAAGAACACATACTTAAGAGCGGTACGTGAGCAGTACCTAAATATATTGATGCTGACAAAGCATCTGCACTGTGCCCTGCAGGTCACCCTCACACACCCGGGAAGGACTGTGGTGATCTATTCCCAACCAGTGCAACCAGTCCACGACACTTCGTTCAGGCCCCAGTCCGAGTGTCGTCAGTGAAGCTTTGAATACCAGGTGCAAAAGTCCCTGAGGATCCCTGCCCCGTGTAAGAAACCGGACTCGATCAGAACAACGCCAAGAGTTCGCACACAGATCCTGGTTGACTCATGGCCTCTATAAAGAATATTTATCGAATTGACGTACCGACCACAATAAATGACAACTGGCTTCCTTTGTTCAAATGTGGGAGAAAAATAACAGACTGTACTGCAGGAGAAGAATCACAGTGTTCATCAGACCTGCAGTCCTCCTGGTGCAGACTCGATGACTCGACAGTTCAAAAGAACATTTCAAAGATATTCACTGTTTCCCCACAAAGCTGGACGCTGCTCTCAGCGCTCTCTGCAGTCTGAATCTCCATCCTTCCACATCTTCAGTGAAACTCTGCTGGCTGAAGGAAAGGACCTACTTGGAGTAAATGTCGAGACGCTGCTGCATGTTTCTTCTTCCTCCTTTGAACTCACATAATGGATTGGCAAAATATCTCATTTCAGCTCAGTGTAGTGCAAGACTTGTTTAGCACGAAGCCAGAAAGCTGTCTAGAAGGCAGCCACTTGAATGTCTCGGGCGCTGTCAACACAGACTGAACTGATGTTCTGCCAAGTGCAGAAGAGACAGTCAAATAAAACAGTTTGTTTATCATCTGCAAATAAAGAGATGCTTGACTGGTGCCTGTTTTTGCCAGTGGTGTCTGTCTCTTCTGTTGACTGCAGAAAGCACCAGTGGAAAATGACTTGAGGTGACATTCATAGCATGTGAAACACTTTCTCTCACATGCCAGAAACTAACCCCTATAAAGTCTGTAATGTGCTGTGTTTCTGGTCAGCTGCCTGTGCAATTGAATTGCTCAACAATGTTGCAGGCCGTCCAAGACGTTTATTGAAATTGAATAAACTTACCGAACACATAACATTCAGGCCTTCGTCGAGGATTACATGAAATCAAAATGCTTCTACACCCCGCAGTTTCACCTCCGGGCCTTCCAGTCAAACCTTTCCTGGAACGGATATTATTGCTCAAGTGTATTCTGGGACGGATGTTTGTGCTCCTCCAACCACTCCCTTATCAGGTCATGGGCGCTAATAGCTTGAAACAAATGGAAACCAGAAGACATGTCTGGCTGCCTACAGGAAAGAGGAACACGGAAAGCACAAGTTCAGCTAATTTAGTGTTCCTCCAATGATGCAGGCATTGGAAGGGGGACAGTGTTTCCTGCAAGCTGAGAGTTTAATTTTTCAGCAGGGAAGGGAGACACTGGGGCCAGGACAGTTCTCCTATGTTAACTTCAGCAGTGAAAGTGATTCATGTTGTTCTGGGTCAATCTAGTGCCATGATGAAAACCTCCTCTGTAGGCGACACTTTTCCAGAGATGGACGGCAGCACTATGCGGGTCAGCGGCTTCCACTGAGCCATGTAAGCCGCAGTCTCTCAGCGGAGGCCGGGCGTGGAGCGAGGCGAGTCGACCATATGTGCTCAGGACAACAGCAGGTGCAGGTGACAGGAAACAGGGCTGTCAGCAAACACTTCTAAACAACCACAGCAAGCCCCAAGAATGCGTTTCCTTGCTTAATCATCACCTTATGGACTTGGTATCTTGTATACACATCAGCAACATTTTCACTTCAGTGTTGTTTTCACAGAGAAGATATTTGAGTTCTTGTATAAAAAACTTTTGCAAAGGTTTGGTGTCCAATTACAAACTTTTTCAGACCCTTAAAAGAGACAATTAATTATGTTTGGTAGGTGAATGTCATTTTGTGTGGGACTAAAGGGGCCCGTTAAGGCCAATCTAACACGTGTAGTATCAAGAGTTTACATAACCTGTCATTAGGTAATTAGCTGTAGGTCAATGGAACTGACATGAGCAGGGTCAATTCCTCCACATACAAAAGCAATTAAACGTCTGACGTCTTCATGCATTTGACGTGTTGTAAACTGTCATTCACGGACAGCAATAAAACTGCAAATCCTTATTTAAAAAGCATAAATGAGGATAGATAGCCAAAATATTCCCTCCCACCAACATAGAGAGACTTCTTGGTTCGGTTCCACATGTAAGAAAAGCTCAATAAAAATCCACATTGACATTTACAACAACAGCGACAACTAAAAATCCAGCCTTTTAACTTTTCTCAACATTATGTCAAATGACTTACTTCATATGTCCAGATAAGGATTTTTTTAATGATCTAATGTCATTCTTCACTACTTCACGTCACTATTAGCGAGGGGGTCACTATTAGCCTGGATACGTATGCAATAACAGCAGGACAGAGAGGAGTGAGTGCTGTAAAAGCTTTTAAATAGCATATAAAACAGGAAAAAGTACTTCAGTAGAGGTCATCATTTTTTCTGTGCTCACAACAAGGTTTCAGCTTAATGACAAGGTTTGTAGTCGATGCCAATTTGTCGTTGAATATTAGAAGTGAACCCCAGGAACACGCTTAGTTTTGGAAGTAAGATAAGATAGGATAGGATGAGATAGACTTTATTAATTCCCAGCTGGGGAAATTCAGTTGTTACAAGCAGCAGGGAAAAAAAATAGAAATAGAAATAGAGAAATACAAGATACAAAATACAAAATAATAACGGACAATATAATTGTACAATTATACAAAGGGCTTATGTGAGAAAAAAACGTATATATATACACACACATACACACATATATATATATATATAATATATGTATTGCCGCAAAGAACTGTAAGACAAATTGCCATAAAAATATACTGCCAAGGATTCTGCTTATTATTTTAGTGTATTAAGGCTAAAATGTTTGCAAAGAGGCACCTGCTACCACATCCAGCAGACACAGTGCAATATTTACATCCCTGAGTGATTATCTTTTTATGCATCCCGTCAAATATAAATCTAGTTTCCTGGTTACTTTTTTTTATGCCTGGTTTGGACTGCAAACTAAAATATCTCTAGCTTGTTAGAGAGGCAGCTGCTCCCATCTTGCTAGCTAGCTAACTCTTCTCCTCTAGCTTAATGCTACCTACTCCTCCCCAGTCACTCACTGTCATTTCGTGCTGGACAGGCAGCGTACACTGCTGATGAACGATGAGGAGAACTAGCTGAAAATGTCTAAATGCTGCAGACTGTGTTGCTGAATGTTAAATCTGAGCAACACCGTCAGCTTTAGTATTAACTGAAGCTTAATTATCATAATTAGCAATTAGTTTAAGCTTGATTACCTTGAGCTGTTAATATCAATTGCTTTATTTAATTTTAATGAACAAAACTTTTACCTGGTTAAATATTTTAAAATGCAATTGAATAAACACTCTCCTGGAACAAGCTGGTTTAATTCTTTTTTTTTTAAAATAAAATGTTAACCCCTTCACGGCGATTGTCGCGAATTCACATCATACTGCTTTAATCCACATTGCAGCCGAATGGCGCTGCGTTCCTCTGATGATGGTTTGTGCACATTCAACACACACCTAGGAACCTTTTGCAAGCACTGGTTTCTCGTCGGACCGGTCAAACTGAAAACTACATCCACTGTGTTGTTGTTACAGTCTAATGGTTGGAGGCCAATTTTGTGGCTGTGAACTAAATTAATTTTGAAAGGCTTTTATGAAGCTCATTTATGAATTTAATAATATATAAAAAAAAAAAAAATATTTGTTGCATTTAAACATTAACGCCTGTTGCATCGTACCTAAATTTATATCTATTGTACGTGCTACAGAAAAATGAACAAACTCCTCTTAATTTAGGATCAATTTGAAAGCAAAAATACAAAGAATTAATTTTTTAATATAATTCTAAATAAATTCAGGCGTCAAGGGGTTAATGCATCAAATGTGTTCAGGTGAAGGCTGACAGGACGGACCCACAGACAGCACGTCCAAGAAGAAGAAGAAGAAGAATTCCCAGTTTGCTGTTTGACATCCACACATTTGATCAATGTGCTTAAATTCATACAAAATGAGCTGACTCACTTCACTCCTCATTTTCCAGAGACTGTGACCCAGGTCTTGACATACCCCGACCCAGCACTCCCTCCCAGGGTGGAGCACAAAATGGCTTAGAGGTAGCGTAGCTGCTGCTTCTCATTATGTCTGAAAAAGTATGTCTGTTTCTTTCTGTGACATTCAGGAGTTTCTATAAGCAGCTACGTCACCTCCTGATGGTGTTTGAGCAAACTGGATGCATGTATTGAGTAATGTAAACAGTTGTCTTTTCATATTGTACATGTATGCACTTTGGCACACAGGCTTAACCTGTCGCTGCAGTATATGCACACACACACACACACACACACATAAAACTGATGGTCACCCGAAGCACTTGAGCTGAAGCATGTTTCCAATAAGACAAGTTAATTGAGCAGGCATTTCTGAAAAATACAACGACTGGAGGGATCGTTAAAGCTTGCCTCCTTTAAGAGCGCACAGAAACAATTAAATCTGCTGCACGTGATTTTTAAACAGGAGCAAAGTATTTGTGTGGGTGGTAGACATGGCAAGTTGGGGATTATGCAGCCCATGAGAAACAGATTTATGACAGGCAGTAGTCTGTCTCTAACCCAACCCCCCCCCCCTCGAATCCTTGCAGAAAAAAATACAGAGTGAATCAAACCAATTTTCTTGATGTCATCATCGCTGACCGCAGGGATGCTGATTGTATTAATGTGGTGGTGCCAACCAGACCGTGACTTGTGATCCATCCCTCCCTGTGCCCCTCCCTTTTCTTCCACTCATAAACTTTGGGGCATTATAGCTGATTGTGATCATGACAAAGCTCTGTGGACAGGAGCCCATGACAACAGCATCTTTGTCCTGTTTGAATTGGATTCATTTCTGTGGTAATATATCATCACACTGGCTCAGACTTAGCTAGTGGCAGCCCCCTCCCTGGAGGAGGATATCGTATCTAGCGTAGCCTATCTTGAGAAACCACAGACACCACGCTCAGTTCGCTGGCATAGACGGTGCAGGACTGAGAAGTAAACAGTGGCGTATTCTCCTTCCCAGAACAACAAACAGAGGGTTTATGGCTGCTTCCACAGACAGGCCGGTGCCTTTGTGCTTGTTTGTATGTTTATGTCATAGTTCTTCAGCTGAGGAGGTTATTTTTGGGCACTAGCGTAGCATTGCATTGCTGCATCTGTCACCCTGAACGTGATGTTACATATGTGGATGTAAACAGTTCAGCTTCGTCCCCACATGGAAGCTGTTTTATTTTCTGAGGCCCACCGCTGATTAATCAGGCGTCAGTCCCTTTTTTTCTTTTTGTTTCGCTCTGACCCCCATTGGACCAGCTCAATGCAATCAGCTCCAAGTGCAGAGGAAATTGCTTCCTATCCGTGTGGCCGTGGGTGCACGACCCAGGAGAGGCTGAGGCAGACATCTCCACAATCTCCTCCAGCTTAGGAGAGTTTAAGATCAGGATCAATTCAGCTCTGCAGCCCTTATCAGATGTCAAAGAGCCTCTGGAACTGTGTGCCTAATTCAGTGTCCCAGTAATGACCCAGGCTGCAAAGAAGGTCCCCAAAAGTACGTTCAGGTGGTCAGAAGAAATGCCCCTGAGTCAAGCTTTTTGGTGAGACAGATGATTCTGGGAGGATCCGTCAACCCTCACGCTGCTCTAATGTAATATTTTCCTTCGGAAGCCCGGACTCCGCTCAACAAACAACAGCATAATTGATAGCTGGGCAGGACCATCAAACGGTATCATCGCTTTTCTCATGGAAATGTTCTTCTCAGGGAAATGTGTGGTATGAGAACGGAGTAGTCCGATACTGGGGCGGGGGCAGGATTAGTGCTGTTATGACAGCTACAGCTAATTGTTCATAAAATAGTTCTCTGAGAAAATGTCTCTTTTTATGACTCACGGTCGACCATCTGTCTGTCTGTGGAGAACTTTTCCATTTCAAACATTAAGTGTTTGCATCATCGCCAAATTCTCAGTGCGATCAGTAGAAGCCTGGGACCGCACTCAAAAATAACTCGCAGCCTTTGTTTTTGCTATTTTTGATCATATCAAACTCACAATGATGAGCTTCTATCGCTGCAATAAAAGAGTGAAGGCGACAATCTCCTTCCTCGCTTTCCTGTTTCCAGGTTTGTGCACTGTTGCTTTTAAAGGCCTTGGATTGTTTCATATCGTTATCATAGAGCGCTGAGATTGCTTAGTCAGCAAATCTGACCAAACAGGAAGGAAAACGGGCAAGCAGTATGTTTTCTACCTCCACTGGGGAGGAATCGACAGGGAGGGAGCTGATTCACCCAGCAGATGCCTCTGGGCCCTTTTACAGACGAGCAACCAAGAGAATATATAGATAATTAAAGACATTACAAAACCATCTCAGGCCACTGTGTGTGGCACCTCAATCACAGAAAGTCAAACCCCCCCAACATTTAAAGGAAAATTCATAGCGTGTCATTGGCTTTGGCGGGAAACGTCTGCACCATCTTACAAAAAGCGATTTTTTCCCGACAAATCTGAATAACACTGCTCTGTGCCAGGTGAAATATGACTGCCAGACGGCAAGGCCAAACACCTGAAAGATAGCAGCATCAGTGGGGATGAGGTTTTTACGACATGATCGATCACAGTTTGCAGCAACTTGGCAAGAACAAAGAGAAAAATGTCCAGTAAATAAAACCTGATTGCTGCCGTGTGAACAGTTAATCACCCTGTGTTTCCCTCCGGTCTCTGGTGTATCAATGATGTGTCCTGTTGGTCAGACATGGCCTCTCTCAGTGATGGAACGCTTATCGAAGTGTTAAAACTAAAAGGAAAACACATCAGCAAGTGCAGCACAATTTACAATTCCAGTCATTCTTTTCTGATTAACTTTAAGTTTTTGTAATCTTGTACCCTCCGATGTTAAAAAGGAAGGAAAGGAAAGTGGAGACCCTGTTGTGCTCTAATCCTTCAAGTCACAAGAACACAGACCCTCTTGTAAAACCTTTCAGCCCAACGTCCAGACCCCCGCCCGGCTCGTTCACCAGACTCCAGGTCTGAAATGGCTCAGGTCACAGATTGAGGCACTGCTGGCCCACCCAGGACCTAGCTAGCTAGTTTGTTAGCAGTTAGCTCAGCAGTTTACCCACCGTCTAGACCTCCGAGCCTGTCGTACGCCCTCTTAGTGCCACCGCAGAGACGCGGCAGGTCAGCAGCCTGTCGGCAGCCTGTCAGCAGCCCGTGGATGATGAACATGATTGGAACAGCAGACCAGCTCAGGATAGTCCGGTGGTCGGCCTCACTTCCACCTCTGGAATTTAAACTGCAATCACTTCCTGTCTCCAGAAGAGCTGCTACCAGTCCGTAGTTCATTTCAATGTCAGATGTCTTTTTTTTCCTCTTTGTGAGGACAGACGAGGAGAGCGCTTTCTGCCCCCATAAATAAGGCCGAGGTAGGCTCCGGCCTGTTTCATCCATCACTGGACCGGAGCTGTGTTTGTAGAGCCGGGGGAGCGGGGGGGTCCAGATTCATCCGTGTTCCCAGCAGCCGGTCCCCTGCGGGAACTTCACACGGCCATTAAACACCTCGTGGCAGCCCGCTCGCTATCGGGCCAGCTGAGCTGAGGAGAGAGCTGCAGTCCCTCGAGCTCGCCCCTCGTCCCCGTGGACGTGTCAACAGGTTTTTCATTTAAAGTTTTAGTGCACATCTTGGGCACATAAGTGTGCTGATATAGGAGAAATGGAGGCACATACAGCCTCAGACTTACAGTCACATGGGTGTTAACGTGAAATTCAGGAAAAATAAAATGCAGTTTTCATTTGGTCCCAGTAACTGAAATAATTAACTTAATTATTGAACAGAGTCAGGAAGTGTTTTTTTTTATTGCAGCTGAATTATAATGAAGACATTTAGGAGAAAACAGTGCAGCTGATATGACTTTGGAGCAGGTGTTCAAAATGATCTGAAATCAGCTCTGATGGCTGTTTGAACTCAGTTTTATTGCACACTGAATGAAAATTGACAGCTTTTAACCGTCCAGCGTGGAATCGGTTTACAGCCATTCAGACCTTTAATATTTATCTCATTAAATCAAAACCTGCTTGAGAAAACATGACACAGTCAGCGGCTCTGTTCAACTACCTCGAGCCTTTTTCACCGTTCATCTCGACGGTCATCGTGAGGTCATCTCAAAGTCCTCAGAATCCATGACAACGGAGGTCCCTCAGTAAACACAGATGACTGTTGGGATGTCAGCAGGCCGCTGAAACCTGCGGTCGGAGTCTGAAGGGATGCTGCACCGTCTGGCGTGCCCTTAAGTCACCCTCGGGAGTGAAACAAGGTGGTTTTTATGAGGGAGTGGAACGCAGGTGTTGAAACTGACAGACCGCGCTGCAGATTCCCAAGCTTTTTAAAAGCATCTGGACCAATAAAGCCCCTCCATTTATGAAGACGGGGCAGGACCCAGATATGTGTGCGTTTGGTTATCATCACTTATCACTTTATTAAAAATCGAAATGAAAAACAGAATTAAACAAATGAAATAAAAACATCTCTCTCCAAAATCCTGACAACCAGTTCAATTCCCCAGCTCGAGTATTTTCCCCCACCCCGACGTGGGAGTGGTGCGTTTGATCTCACCTCGCTCTGATTAATTAAAGGAGAACGCCGCAGACTCTCAGTGTCTCCACGGGTTTCGAGTCGAGTCAGGCTTTGTGTTGCTGAACTGAAGAGGTGGCTGCTCCACATGCCAGAGATTCCTTCTGACCGCACGACCGGCCAGAAGCAGCTGCTTGATTGATGAATAGACTTCACTAAGAGTGTTTTCTTCATCAAATGACTGCTGTGGCTTTGAACTTCATCACTTTTATTATTAGGGTGATTTTACTCTCCAGCATCATAGCAGTGGAGTTCGGAAAAAAAAAAAAGATTTATACCAGTATAAGGAGAGTGTTTATCACTCTTTACAGTTTATATATATATATATATATATATATATATATATATATATAGAGAGAGAGAGAGAGAGAGAGAGCAATTTCTAATCAGTTGTTCTTTAGAAAGGGTTTATAAAGACTTTTTTAATGGTTAATTAATCATTTTTTAGTGCTCTATAATTCAGTTATAAACCGTTAATAAAGTTGCCAGCTTGTGAAAAATCTCTGGCTTTTGGGTCATAAATAAATAATAAGGTCAAATTTATTTGTAGCACATCATCTCGTACAGAAGCTTTGCGCAGCGATAAAACAGTGGAAAATAATGAATAATAAAATAATGGAATTAATAATGTGACAGAAAAAAGGGTCAAGAGTTTCTCTCTTTCAAAGCCATCAAGCCTGGAATTATATATTTAGTAATTAGTGGAAGATAACAAACATCAAGTCAAATAATGTCAATAAAGTTATTAGTAAAGGTCAATAAAAACGTCTGGGAGTTATTAGTCCAGTAATAAACGGTTACAAAAATCTAATAAATTATCTATCAACCATTAATGAAGTTGTTAGTCAATTTTCACAACTACTGAATGTTCTTATCTTCTATCCTTTTCAATACCTCTCTAGCTTTAGGATCATTTCACTGAGCTCTGCGAGGAAGCGCGCCTGTCTTTGAGATAGACTGCATGATTATAAAGTATCTCTCTCTGACAGGAAGGACGCGGCCCTGGACCGGTGACAGCACCCATAAGTCTCCAGCGGGGCCCAAGGAGGCTGTCTCAGGACTCTGTACAGGTGCCTCCTGTTCCTTCCGCAGTCGCCATCCAGTCAGCGCCTGAATGGCTCGACCCGCGTCCTCTTTAAGCCGAGCTCCATCCCATCACTCAGTAAGATGTTCCACAGCCGTGCACGACGCCATGTTTAGTCATTGGTGAGCAGGAGATCAAATGTCCCATCTGACGAGAGCATGTGTGTGTGTGAGTGAACGGATCAAAGACTCTGGTGATAAACCAGGCATGTCCAAACTATTCCACACAAGAGGCCACCTAATTATCTGTTGAAGACAGATCAGCTGATTCCACACTGTAGTTCGGACATGCCTGGCTTAAACAGAGATGTGCACGTATAGAACAGGTGAGATTGGGTCTCCTGTAAGGTGCATCAGTTCTTAGCTGGTCTGACTCACAGGAGGTATGCTGCTGGTATAAGCCTACCACTGTTCACTGCCTGCTGCTGGTGCTGCTCAGAGCGCAACAAGCTAAATCCTGAAACTGTGAACTCTGTTTTTCTACACAGTAAACAGCAGCTAAAACAGCCAGTGCAGACCTCCACATGATGTTCTGTTAAAATTCACTCTCTCAATATGAAGGAAAAAGAGGGAGAGAGCGAAAGGAGAAAAGGCAAGATACAGACTTAATATGACTTGTTTCACTGTTGTTAAACTATAACAAGCAAATTTAATTATTTGTGCAATTTAATTATTTGTGGATTAATTAAATGTAAACCTTCCATGAGTGTGTGTGGAGGAGAAACAGCAGCACTCTGACAGCACCTGCTGCAGCAGCAGGATCAGCCTATCACAGAGCAGGAAGCAGATCGCAGCGCCTTCCTGACAGTGGTGCTGATATTTGTGATTAGCAGGTGGGATCGGGTGCAGGTGCTGATTAACATATTTTTTGTTGGTTGGGCAGGTGGGTCGGATCTCACGATGGGTCTGGTGAAAGATAATCATAATAGCCCGTCGTTACTAACTTACGCCGCTGCTCACAACTGTATATGCAGTTTGAGCCAGCAGCTGTTAGCTTAGCATAAAGACTGATGCAGCGACAACAGCTCTGCACTTTAATTCATACAAAAACTGCAGAGTTAAAAACAACAAGTCTTGGTTGTGGGGGGGTTAGGTGTTGGACTGTTTCTCCAAGTGAACATTGACTTCCTGGAGTCTCCGCTGGTTGTCTGGCAACTGCTAAGTTAAGCTAAGCTAACTGACCGACTTCTTTTTACCATGTGTGAGAGTGGTATCGATCTTCTCATCTGAGAAACAAAACGATGAACCTTCCTTTAAAACAAAAACTACGATGATAAAACAGTTTTTAAAATACGACAAAGAGAATGACAAACAGTAAGAAAACCCAGCGACTACAATTCAATCAGATATTAAATGAAAAATAATGTAAATGCCTCTTTTAATACCTGTTTTCTTTCTCCTTTGAGGAGTGTAGCCTGTTACCTTTACCACCTGCCCTTCCTGATTTGACTGACAGTTGATCACCTGGCAGGGACAGGTATACTGCTGAGCACTCAGTGTACTCCTCCTTTGTTCCAACAGCTGTCCAACAAATGAATCATTACTCCTCCACCTGATGCCTCCACAGCTGCGATTGGTCAAACACAGGAGGGCTGCAATTAAAAGCAAATAGCTCGACAAACATTTAGTGCATTACATGACTTTTAGACAAAAACACACAGTTTTTATACGGCACTAACATGGCATGTGTCTGTATGAGCCAGCAGGGCTCAGGTTGTTTGCAGGAAACAGACGAAACAGGCAAATGTCCCACTGAGTCTGTAAAGACCTACTCAGAATGTTAACAGAAAATCACAGCTTTTCCCATAAATGCTAAAACACAAAGGGGTTTCTGGGTACTTACATAGCTAGGGTATGAGGGAACAACCGCTGCTAATGACCATAACCCATAATGTTAATGTCCTGACAGAGGAATGTGTAGAGAGGCTGAAAATGCTCTAACTGTTGCTCTTTAGGATTCATTTTTCATTTCAGTCATTGAGGTTTGAACTGGAAGCTTTTGTGAAACAGTGAAGCTGGAGTGATTTTTCCCTTTTCTTGGTATTTTAATCAATAACAATGATAATAGTGTTTCATAAGATGATCACATGTGTTGTATTTGAAATGTGTAAAGTAACTAGTAACTACAGCTGTTAGACAAATGTAATGGAATAAAACATGTAATATTAGACTAGAATGTTTTGAAGGTGACAGAAATACTTTACCTACAATAAAATATACTGTATATACTGTATTATATATATATACTGTATACTGTATTCTGTCCATGTTTGTCATACATGCATGTGTCAAGGCTTGATATCACCATCGAGTCACAGCTTCAAAATGGCGGAGGATTCCACTGATGTTTGCACCAATAAAAACATGCATCCTCTAGTGAATAACAACAGAACACCGTCCAAATCGAAACCTTAGATCACCAAGGGGAGAAAGAAAAGCTTGGTGCAAGTTAATGTCTTCGTTTTGGAGCAGCTCTCACGCATGTATCTGCATCCTGAGAAATCTGGTGATGTGACTCTGCTTGTATCTGCAGTACCAGAGACAGAGCGGAGCGGGATGAATCGGATCGGGTCAGATGAATGTGCGTGTTTTTACGGTGGTCGCTGAAATGTGCTGCAGGATCCATCAGGAATAACGGTTCAGTGGACGCGGAGAGCTGGGTGTCTCTGAGGTGCTGATTGAGCCGGCAGCTGGAGTATAAATTATGATGAAAAGGCATCAGCAAGGTTGACCCCCCTCCATCTATGCTTAATCTGCAGCCAAGGAGAGATTTTATTTTCCTTGCAAGATCAGGGGGGAAAATGGCCGGGGAATCGTTCTGCTAAGCCCTCGGTTGGCAGGCTCTGTCTCGGAGTGGTTCAGCATCTGTTGGTTTATTTTCCGATGGAACTCTCAGCTCTTTTTTTTTTTTTGCCTAAATGATTTCTTGCACCATGTGAAATTGATCAATATTTCATAATGGCAGGACAAGCTTTAATTCTGAAAATGTCCCACATCTTGAGTCCAGTTTACAAACTTTGGCAACAGTGAACAAATCCCCCTGAGGTGGTATCAGTGTGATAGAGGTCAGAACATATTAAAAAGAACGAGCTTGTTTAAATAAGCAGGGATAATGGCCGGCTCTGGTCTGAAATGATCTGTTCTTGCCATGTTTTGATAGTAAAGTTTAGTTTAGTATCTTAGCCATTAAACACAGGAATCATAAAACAGAAAATGATAAAAGCCAGTAATAAAATGCCAAGTGAGGAAACAAATTAATAGGGCATTAATATATCACAGCTGGCCTCTAGATCCATTTGAAACTATGAAATGCCGCTACCAATGCTGCAAAATGTGTTACTTTCATAACAATGGTTTTTTTTAGGGATTTCTTTAAAAAGAAAAAAAAACGAGGCTGCTAACTAAAGGTTAAATGGACAAAAGGACCAAAAACTTCCCAGGCACTGTTAAGTGATTGCAACTGGAGGATGACATAACTCTTTTCACTTCCACAACCTGAATCAGAAACCATCTCCAGTCGTGCACAGTCAGTCGCAGTGCAGCCTGACTCTGACCTCTTTCCCTGTGACTCCATCATGCACCTGTGCAGGCGAGGACCTCAGGGACGTCCCCGTCCAAACCGTGCATGGGGCCTCGGGCCTCCCTGTCGCGCCTGATGTATGTTGAAGTGTCCCGGGGTCCTCTCCCCGTAGGTGCGGGTCCCCCTCCAGAGGCCCGATTAAAAGGGCCTGCTCTCTCAGCTGTGTTTGCCGCTTGTCAGACAGTCTGCTTTACTGGCTTCATTAGTGCAGAAGGTGGGTTACATATGGGGAGTGTGTTTTACTGCCACTGGCTGTCTGTAAAGTCCAGAGATCACGACTCGTCTGACACTCTGTAAATCAGCCGAGCTTGTAGAGAGACTGTTATGGTTACAGAACAGTTCGATGCTTAAAAGCATTGCCAATACAAAATGTTGTACCATAAGACTTCATGACACGTAATCAATACCCGACTGTGTTTGTGGGAACTGTTTTCTGGGTTCAATCCAGTGTTTCTCCGTGCAGCTTTGTTGCAGCTGAGTCCTCAGAGTGTTTGTTCTGTGTTGACATTATGCTCTTATAGAACATTTGCATGTGAGCGACCTTCACTACTCTGATACATTACTTATGTATCAGATTACTTATACTCTGATATTCAGAGACAGGTAAAATGTGCTGTGCTCTGTCAGCAGTTTAATATTTGGTGCCTTTACATTAATTTTCAGACCTCGAGTGTTGACAGTGTGTCAGAGCTGATTCTGCTTTACTCAAATGTCAAACTAGTAAAAAAATGAATGATTGAGCTGAATATCAAAAGTTTCATTAACGATCTCTCCAAACATGTTTTAAGACGTGTAAAAATATTGTGCGTGGAGTAAAAATTTGTGTTTTAATGTTTTTTCTTAAAAAAAAAGTTAAATGAACAATTCTTAAAATGACACATACTGAAAAAACACAAATTGATGAATATAAATATTTCAAAAAGTCTTCATGGAAAAGTCCTTTCAGTGTTTGTGCACATTTATAATTCTACACATTGAAGCTCAAACATCCAAGTGAAATAACAATTAGCAAAACATATTTCTGAGTGGGGGGAGGGCACTTTTAATTACCACACAAAAGACTGAAAGAAGTAACAATGAAAAAAGACATCAAATATACATTATACATATAATGAAGGTGTCATCATGAAACCTGGTGATGGAGCCCCAGAAGAGGTCAAAGAACAACTTCACTGTGAACCAACATGTTTCAGCTTGTCGTCTTCATCGGGGTCCTCATTCAACACACAAGGAATTTTTACATAAGAAAAAAAATACAAGAAAATCTAAAACACAACCAATCAAACATGTTCAAAGAACCTGTGGATGACATAATCAGACAACAAAAAGAGGTGGGAAGACTCTCTGTAACCTGTGTGCTTTCACAGAGAAACTACTGATGACACCTGCAGACATTTAAAGACGAAGCTCAGTAAAGAGACTGAGGTGCTCATATTTGCGAACTTATGGCTGCTGTATTTGCTCTAGATTCACTCCTACACAGTAATGAAACAGTGATTTCAGTCCAAGTTAAGTCCAAAAGAATTTCTGCAGTAGATTTGTTTCTGTGTTCACAAAGTACGACTAGTTTAGCTCTCAATGAAGTAAAATGTAACCAGTTACGTTCAGGAGTACTTAGACAAGTTCTTTGCTTTAACACATCGTTATGAAGTACATTTTGATTGGAAATAAAAGCTTAATGGTGTTTAATGTTGTTGTTTTGATTGGCCTCTGTTGGCTGGACCTGTTGTGATTGGTTGGATGAGACAAAGATGGCGGGGAGACGTGCAGCACAAAGAGCAGAGCATCAGTTCATTGGATATTATATTGGAGTAGCTGTGAATGGAAGGACGCTGTCATGGAACTATTCCTTATAATATATCCACATATATATATATTATATAGCTAAATTAGCTGGACTTGCATGAGGTCAGTGTGTCTGTATTGTTAGCCGCTAAGCTAGCGGAAGTAACGATGCTAATTGCACAGCTAGGATGGTAAGTAGGTAGAATCACAGCTGGTTTAACTACCCGTTTAAAGTTAGTTAGTGTGATACGTAAACCAGCTTTGACCTGACGCTTCAAGCTCAGACAGACCCTGCAGTGACCGGGAAAACTGCACAGGTACTGATGAAGACCCTTTTGGGTCGCTCGGGTGCTAATAGAGACCCAGCATTTGGTCTGTGATGAAGACTTAAGCCTCCGACGCAGACGGAGAAGGCCCTGTGTCCAACACTCGGCCAGTTCGTCCAGAACTGACAGGGAACTGTAAGTTGTAAGCAATTCAAGAACTTAAGTAACTAAGTACATTTACTCAGGTAATGTTAACTTCTGTTTAAAGGGGTCTAATTTGTATTTTTGTGGTATTTATTTTTGGTTCAGTACAAATTAGAGCAATTAGCAAATATATTTGAAAATAACAAGCGAGCTGTCAGCAGACATGACTTCGTCTCACATTGTCTGGGGTCGGTTAATTAGAAGTGAATAAACCTGAATTAGGTTTTGTCGTTCTTTCTGTTTGCAAGCTGTGATCCTTTCACATGATTGGTCGTTGCCTTGGGTTACGACTCCATCATTCCAGTCTACTTCAGTTTGTGGTGTCTTACACACAGAACGTGCTGGTGAATGAGGGTTTTGCTGAGTTGGTCAACCAGTGCAGTCCTCACTCTTGTCGGATGAAATTATTGGACATTTACCACAGTGCTTATTGTATCATCGCTGCCACAAATCTGATGCTTTGAATTATTTGGACTTATTTGCCAAAAATACTGTATGTGTTCCTCCCACATTTGTCTCCCAGTGCAGCCAGACACAGGAGCACCTAATGCCAGTGAGTGAACACATATGGGAGAAAATTTGTTCCATCTCTTAGAGATTTAGTTGGAGGTAACTTTATATTTTCAGAGCTTTTAAAATTGGGGAGTCGAGCGGCTGTGGAGATATAACAGGAGCCCTCATCTATTCTACTTAATGCAGACTGAGCATTGGCTGCGACAGTCATTTTAATTCTCACCCAATCAGGCTACTTTCACTATTGATGTGCTGGAAAATAGTGTACACACTTTACGGGCCGTGCCAGACTCTGTGGTGGTGACAGCATTTATGTTTCCCAGGACGTATTTCAATTTAATGATGCAAGTAAAACGAGGGCTTTCCCTCAAGTTTACTTTTTGACTATTCCTATTTTTCAAGCAATTTCCCCTGTCCACAGCCGGCCTCGGATCGCAAAATGATGTTGTGCTGAAGCATGACATCGATGTCTTTTAGGGTTTCGAGACTTTGTTGTGGAAAACCGGGAAACAAATGACTTCAGACTCAACTGAGGCGTTGAATACCTGCATGTGGGTGTGCTGTCACTATGGGTTTTTAAGTACTTTGGCAGCGAGCTGACAAGCCAGCAAATCTGGCAACTTTTGCGCTTCTTTGGCAGATTTCATCATCCACTTTCCTGGTGGTCTTCAATCTACCAAGTAGCAGCATTCAGCCGTCGAAGTGCTCAGAGAAAGAGCTGGCAGGGAGGCGAACCTGGCACTGTGGCAGAAAAACAACAGCGTGTGTGGCACATCGTATGCAGGTACGTGAGTGTGTGCATGTTGGTGGAGGGGGTGGCGTCTGGTGTGGGAGCAGGCAGCTCCGTCATGAATTTAAACAGCCCACTGAGGACGAGGCACCGGCAGCCAAACGTACATCTGAGGTGACGCATCATATAAAAAAGGCAACGAGCATTTAATCTCCGTCTCCTTGAAAAAGAGCAGCTCCCTCTTTCGCTTTCGAGTTCCCAAAAAAACACTACATTGTCCAACAACGCAGATGGGGGTTGAATAATTCATGGCAGCACAGGCGAAGTGTCCTCATGCTGCAGTTCTATAAAAATAATCCCATAACATCATCAGGCTCGCCCCACAGCTCGCGGCGCTCGTACGAGGCAGCTGGGAGAGGTTGACTGGTCACGACTCTTCTATTCTTTGTGAAGAAAACTTTGCAGGAAAGACCGGAGCACCGAACATGGCTCACCTAAAACAGAAGTCAGACTGAGAGTCTGCAGCTATGAGGTTATACTTTGAGCTAACATCAGCATGCTAACATGCTCACACTGTCAATGCTAAGTTCCTTCGTTCGCTGTGGTCGCATGTGAACATTAAACCCAGAGTACAGCTGAGGCTCATGGGAATGCTGTTAGTTTTGCTGGTTCAGAGTTTGGGAGAAAGTGAAGTGATCACAAACATCGCTGCGGTTCATGAGGTGGACATGAATGTTTACCAGATTTCATGGCAGTCCATCCATTTGTTGAAGTGTCAACCTCATGATGGCGATCAGCTGATCAGCAGATTCATTAAGATTTATCGCCTTGGAACAGTGAATATTTGTGCAAAATTTCAGAGCAATCGATCCAATGCTTGTCGAGATATATCAGTCTCAACCAAAGTGGTGGACCAACAGAAGACGTTCGTATCCACGCCAGGATGTGAATGGAAGCAGAGAGGAAAGATGAATGCTTCGTGTCTGCAGGGAGGAGATGGACAGTGTGTTTCCTGAACTGAATGAGTCTGAGCTCAGCTTCCAACGGGGCAGCCTACTTATTTTGGCCCTTTTTGTTCATCTTGGCAGAAGCAATATTAACAGTCGCCCACCCCTCCCTTTCATGTGCTTCCAAAGTCAAGCTGAACAATTTCATTAGAACAGCACTTTCCGGGCCTGGGAGACAGACAGGGAGATGGTTGACAGGGATGAAAAAAGCAGGAACTGATGATAAAAGGATGTAAAAGAGGTAGGGAAGAGGAAAGAAGGGGGGTGAAGACTGAATCACCCAACTTGACAGGACAGTTGTCTTAATGCAGTGAGTACAGTTCACTTTGAGTTTTTCCCTCACACCTCCTTTCTGAGAGGTGAAACAGTGACAAATGGACGTCTCGTGGCTCTTTGCCAAACTTCCCCCTCTCTGGAGTGATGTGACCTCCCCCACAGAGGATATTAACAGCCACCCCTGATGTTCATAAAGTGACCCATGGACAACCTCGAAGCTCTGTCTGTGCGCTGTGTTCCAGCTCTGTACGCTGAGGTCAGTTTATTCATGGTTTCCGTGTGCGGTTTTGATAACATGAGCACCAAAAACACATTTACATTGTGATAATGTGCACCTGGGGGGCAAAGCTGTTTACATGTATGTGTATGAGAGGCTTCAGTCAGTGTTCAATCCTGTTTATTAGTGTTTATATGCAGCGTGGAAATACTGCTGTTATGCTCATGATCCTGCTCTAACCTGAAACATAATGTAAGAAAAAGACTTGATGGCTCATTACTTTTAACTGTTACTGTGATCTGTGATCTGTGAAAAAGTCTAAACAGATCACACCCCCTTTAAATGCAGCTGTCATTCACAAAATAAATGATTATTTCTCCAGACGTGCATTCCTGTGAGTGCCACTTTCAATTAAACTCTTCATCTATTGATAGAAATACTTCTGAAGCTTTTCTGTTGCCAGTGTTTGCACAAACAGGCGGTGCAGCGGTGTGAAAAGTGACTTTACGAGCACATAAAAGCAGATACTGTGACAGCATACTGGCTTGTGGTCAGAATCTCTTAAATGGTTAGAACAACAGTCGGGTTTTGTGGGTTTTTTTTAAATCACCCCTTTCTCTTGCTTGAACTCAGGTCAAATGAAAACTGTGGCACACTATGGTTGAACCTCAGTCCATAAATGCAGTGCAGCTCAAAGCCAGGCAATTTATGCAAACTGGCTGTGGTTGAACATGATATTTTATATTTCATTAGGCCAGTTTAGTCACGTAAACCTGCAGAGAGATCCTTACGGACAACTTAACAACAACCATGACCACGATATTTAGTCATACTTAAAGTGGACTCTGCAGACGTTTAATAAAAAACATATTTATCTTCAGAATTGTAATTATTGTTGGGAAAATTGGGGCTTGCTGGGGAGTAATGTTGTATATCTGTACAAACAGAGTGATTGAACTCATTTTCTTTATTTCAGTCAGGGACTGGGGCTCGTCCAGATTTCACATGCATAAACACACAGTCATACCCGTGGCCACATCCGTGCATTCTTGCCCCATGGGCCAGGGTGAGGCTTTCTCTTTGTTCTAGCCGAGCGCCTGATTAGAAACATCGAGCATAATTTCCTAATTAGACTGTCCTAACTGCTTTCATGTGGGGGATGCAGGACGAGCAGGTACAGCCGTAATCTAATAACCACGAACGCGTGGCCCACTCCAGCAGACACATGTAACAGAGGATGTTCACCCTGTGACTCAGGCTTTTCCATTGAAGAATTGAGTTATCATCGCCGGCATCATTCCTCCCCCTCCAGCGCCGCATGGCCTACAGCAGATCACGGGTCTGCGCAGTACCTGCGGAGGCACCGGCGTCATTAGCATGTAAAGCTGTGGTTCTCGTGCAGCTTGCCCTGCAAACACATTTGGGATATTGTATGTGTTCTGTGGAAGCTGCACTAATCAATCTTTTTAGAATTAAAAATGGATCAAATGTCCCAGTGTAATGTGAGGTTAGGGTTAGGGTTGGGTTAAAGGTGGTCCATGGTTAGATGACAGCCTGTTTATAGCTTGTTGTGCTGCCAAAAAATCAATTATTGCTGCTATATGTATTAAAGCAACATGGAAAAATGAAACCTCTCGATGAGAAGTGAGCTTTAGACTGGAGAAGCATGTGTAGACACAGTCCACTCTCTGTGTGATGAGCTGAAAAGGTTTGAGCTGACTGACGAACACTTTTAATCTACTTCAACGCACAGAGACGGGAGTAAAACGGAGAGACGCTGCTAGTGTTGTTATCCTAGAGCTAACATCTCTAACAGCATCTTGGCCAGTGGCAGAAGAAGTACTCAGATCTTTTACTGAGGTTAAAGTAATAATACCACATTGTAATTGTAGTATTATTACTAAATAAAGTGCAATTTTCGTAAAGTCTGTGAAACTCTACAGAATTTTTGGAAGTATATTTTTATGGTAATTTTTCTGCAAAATATATATTTTTGTTTCATATAGTCCTTTGTATAAAATGTCCATATATATATAGTCAGCTTTTATTTTGTGTTTTGTATTTTCTCTATTTCTGTTGCAGTTTTTTCCAACTGTATCTACCTGCTGCCTGTAATACCCAGATTTCCCTTATCTTATCTTAAATGTCCTGTTAGATTTATTAGCATCAAAATATGCTTCAAGCAAAAAAAGGAAAAGTGGGAACAGAAAGTGGAAAAGAAAAGGGGACAAGTGAAATACAAGTACCTCAGAATTGTACTTGAGTACAACTCTTGAGTAATAGTACATAGTTACTTTCCACCGCTGATCTTGGTGCAGCTTGGGGTGAATAGACACAGAGTGTAAAAGCCGTCCTGCAGTCAAATCTGTGCGACGTTGTAAACATCCACTTTGACTGCGTTGTGTCTGAACACTCTGTTGTAATATTTGAGAATGGGTTTGTCTGTTCTCTACGGATTGGAGAAGATGTTAGCTTATATAATAAAACTGTTGTCAGCGATGTTCCTCTTAGTATTTGTAAAGATCAGGCAAGATGATCGCAGCATTAATCTACTCATGACAAAAGGTTTACTTTATTAGCTCTATTTCTCCATTGAAAATCAGTGAGGTACAGTATAAAGTATTCTTATAGGTGTGGTCAATATGTGAGTTATGATGAAGATTGTTACTTTACCAGTAAACAAACACGATATCGATACATAATTTATATTGTGTTTTACTCTGTGAAGTCTATTTGCAGCATTTTTAGGGTAATGGTCACTTGTCACATGGTCGTGGTAGTCTGGAAGTCATTAATGCAACATTCAACAAATAATATTTTTATTTCAATATTCAACAGATTAGGAAAGTCATAATTTAAGAATACAGTTTAAAAGCGTTTGAGATTGTCACTGACAAGCCAACGCAGTATTTTCTGCCAGTCTGAACGTCTCATGAGTATTTCTTGATGAACTCCAAACTTTCAGTTCAGTTTCAGTTCCTAACCCTTTCGCTGACCTCCTCACTCCGGTACAATGCTGATGTCACATAATTATTCTAAAGGGACAGTAAGTTTAGAGTTGTCCATGTGATGGAGTCATCTCTGTTTGGGGCCGTAGCTTCATATGGCACACGTGTTACACACTTAGAGAGGCCCTCATCCATCAAATCTGAGATCAGAGTGTGATTGTGTGTGTGTCGAGGTGTCTCTGCTGAGCTCTGTAGCAAACATGTGTGAAACATACGCAACCATATGAGAAAGGAGCCCATCCCGCGGGCATTACAGGAATGCAGATGGTGTTGTATGAAGAGGAGGGGAGGTGTAGCGTATGTGCCCCTTTTTACCCCCCTTGTGGTGGTTAATACATGAAGAAAGCGGGAAAGGGCGGAGTCTCAGTGGCCTTATCACAAGGCTCCATCTGTGGGTTTTGCAGCGCCGACATCCCTCGGGACAGTCTTACGACCCGGGAAAGCACTGGGGTCAAGGCCAAACCAATAAACCTTCACTATCTATACCTCAAACCCCTGCCCCACCATCCACCATCTCTTCATCCTCCATCACCCTGTCTCCGACACTCATCGTCCCCCCGGCTCGCTAAGAAAGGGCACGTTGAGTCTATCAGCACTTGGGAGCACAGAGGAGACCGACTCTCAAATCAGGAAGGAGTGAAGTGAAGGGAAAAGAAAGCTGTCATCTGTTTTTAGATTTGGAGTCTTGATCACTGATTTCTGTTGCTCCTGTCAGTCGGAGGGGTGTTTTCAAAAAAACATATACATGTGCATGAAAGCGTGGTATAGACCCATACAGATGAAATCCTGCCTGTCAGAGTCAACCACTTGCCTGTGCCTCCCTGCTTATATTCCAATGATTTTACCATAATGCATTGCCTGATCTGCATTAACAAACCCAACCCTTTATATGTTAGAATTATATCATTAAAATTACTTCCAACACTTGTTAATCTGTTGCTAACTTGCTCCCAAGGTGACATCTGCACATGCTTCACTTTGACGAACAATCCAAAAACCAAAGATATTCAAATCACAATTGCAAAATAATGAGAAAATTAACAAATTTTGCATTTAAAAAGGTGGAAGCAACACGGTTTTGTGCAATAGATAACTTTAATAATCAATTCAGATTTTATAGACTTTCCGACAGTTGACTGAGAGTCAGATCATCATTCTCCTTCTGCAGGCAGGGAGTGTGTACTGATGTGGTCCACAGACAGTTGCACAACTGTTTTATACTCGTGTGGACTTGAATGTGTCCATTTCAAGCCCACCTCTAAACAGGAAGCTGGATTAATCAATCATCTCATGTGGTGCACAGAACAGCGCGATGGATTGTTTTTTTGTGGCTCCTCTTCAACAATAACAGCCGCTGCTGTCACGGCCCTGGCCGTGTCACAGGTTTCCTTGTGTTTCCTTTTTTCTTGCCCTCTGTTTCTCCCCCTCCCCCTGTCTGGGTCTGTGTGATTGTGCTGTGGGCGTGGCAACCCCCTCACTCTCCTGGGTCCCTGATCGCTGTGATTCAACTCACCTGCTCCCTGCTGCTCACCTGACATCCATCCAGTAATCAACCCTGCAGTATAAAACACCGGCTCTCCTCTCCAGTCTTCGCCAGATCGTTGTGTCTACCGGTGTGGTAACGTCACGTTAGAGGCCGCCTTGGAATTGTGTATTCCACTTCAGCTTGTTGGGTTTGTGAGAACTGACTTTGTCTTTTTCCCTGTCTCAGGATCACCACCTACCTGCCTGCCTGCCTGCCTGCCATCACTTCCAGCCAACTCAAACCCCTCCAGCCTGGTTAGCTTCCCTGCCTTCAACCCACTCCCTCAGTCTCCATTCTTTGTAATAAACCCCTTTTTGCACTCTCCTTTTGAGTCTGTGTCCTGCATTTGGGTCCTCCTCCGTGTTTGCAACAGCTGCTGTGTCCACAGAGACGTTTACATGTGTCTTTGCTAATATATAATTCCAGCTTAATCAATAAACTATAATAATTCAGTATCCAGAGGAGGAACAATAACACACATCCACCCCCAGCATTCTGGACAGCAGCACAGGGGGTGTGCGTGGGGCAGTTTGAGGTTTGTAGTTTTCACAGTTGATTGATGGATGGAGAGAAAGATGCTTCAGCTGCCATCCTGTGCTGGCATGGCAACATGGGAGTGACCCACATCGACCTGAAGCAGAAAACACAGATGTGCAGACACAAGCGTGTTTTAAAGTACACACACGTAGATGAACCACAGACTTTTACCGACAGTGGAGAGTACAGTATATCGACATGCAGCCTGAATCTTTGCAGTGGCTGTCACACTGGTCACTGACAGACGCAGCTTTTAGTTCAGTTTTTAAGGTGCTCCGGGTTAATAAATTCAAGCTGCACTATAAAACTTTACCGTCTGTCCCTTGTGCCTGCCAGTATACATTCTGTCCTCATCCAAGCATCAACGTAATGCCCCGCATTATGTCTGAATGAATATGATGCTTAGCCCCCTGCTTATAGGGGCTTTAGGTTGATTCTCTGTTGTTCTGAGACTTAATGGCAGAAAATGCAGTAAATGGCCAAATGAAAGCCAGGGCCTATTGTCAGTGCACATTACATGTCAGCCCCCTGCCTCACTTCTCCCATTGGTCACAGAGAGCCCGAGAACTGCCCAGAGACCGAGGCCCTTCGTGGAAATGCTGTTGAACCATCACAATCCTCCCAAAATGTTTGCGTTCAAAGTATTACTGGTCAGCCCCCATCAATTGCATTCTTGGCAGTCGCTGGCAGTGGAGCCAAATTTATTAAAGGATGGTGCCAGTTGAGATGCTTACACAGGCTTTGAGGGGGGCTTTTAAAGATTTCAAGGTACGGGGGGATGTTTAGCTTTGAACTAGCCCCTTTATCATTTCCGCTTAGCATCTACTAGAATTCTGCAGACGTTGTGATAGATACTCTGCCCAGAAAGGCTGTGCTCTCGCTGACATCTTAAAATGATTACCAGGGTTAAAGAGGCCCTTTAACATTGGAGGGGTGGGGGTGGGAGTCTGGCACATCAGTTGATGCTGCTCATGCTCTGTATTAATTTTTGTAGTCAGGGTTGCAGAAAGCTAGCTGATGTCATGCCACACAGCGCTGCACATAAACAACGTCACTTCACACTCGCTGATGAATAAATAGACTAACAACGCCTCGGGCCTGCACAAAAAACACTCATGTTTATGGTACAGCAGCAATCTCTGAGTATTTGCTGACCGTGAAGGATGACCCCCCGCCCTCTTGTAGGTTTAAAAGCCATTTGATCCTCTTCTGTTCTGCCTTCCTTCATTCTCTGAGACAACATACAGGACACAAAGCCTGATCTGTGTCTTTCTCACTCATAGACTCAGTTCATATGCCTGCTGTGCTGCACTGTGTATACCTTCACTTCCCACACACCTGAATCACATTTTCCTGTGTTTGTTCTCCTTGACCCACCCCAGTGATGAATGAACAGTCTACCGTCCCTGCCCTGGGTTAAGCTTCCGTGCCTGGATGACTTCCTCTGCCTCTTCATCGTGTGTGTATGTGTTTGCTTTGACTTTTGTTGAATATGTGGTTCATGTGTGCTGCTCTGTCACTGCTGGGTGGATTTGGACATCATCAGGAAGGTGTGGTGACAGGCGGATTGTGAAGACTTGTTATCAGTGTAGTGGAGCTTGCCGTAGTCTAAACGTTGAAGAACCTCGTGAAGCATTTTTACAAGTTTCCTCGTGTGTTTCTGCTGAATTTTATAAACCGCAGTTTGGATTGATGTCATTAAAACCGTTCCAGATGCACAGACTGTGTCGTTTTCTGTGCTGGTGGACTAAGTGGCTGTGGACAGGCAGCGAGGGAAGAAGTGATGCAGTTATTGCTGCTGGGGGGGCACAGGCTGGGCAGCGTCCAGCTCTTCAAACCACTTCTTAGTGCTTTGGTTCTGTGTGATCCTTTATTTTTCTGTAATCCTGTTTCAGTCTCAGTCACTCCTGCAGTTTGAATATCTGCCAGGCACTAAGTCATCCTTTTCAGTTGTTAGCCATGCTAGCACTACGACTCTGTCAATCAGCTGGTCAGCTGCTTTGATTCAGACTGAAATATGTCAACACCTGTTGGATGGATTTCGTACAGACGAGGGCTGAAACAGCAATCAGATAATATTAATCGATTAAAATGGAATATTAAAATAGTTTAAAATAGCGACTAATTTCATCAATAATTACTAAGAGCAGAGGCAGAGAGCGATGACACAGAGGAGAAACTCACGACTGTAGGGCCTAATTTAAAAACAAGGGTAACACGCAGACGTGCCTTCTGTCTGTTTTCTTCCCTGTCTTGGTCTGATACAGCTGTTTTAAAGCTAATGCTTGATTAAGCTAACTGCTAAAGCTGCTTTAAAGCTACGTTGGACAAAGCTTGATGCATCACAAACAGACAGAAATCTGCCAGAGGTTAGTGAAACGTCTCCGGAACTATTGAATGGACTTTTGTTACAGACGTTCATCCCCACTGGATGATGTCATAACCTTTATGTCACTTGACTTTCCATCGAATGCCGTCATCAGGTCGACATTTTAGATGTTTATGACCCAAATTCATTCAGAACTAAGGACATTCCCTTCAGGCCTCTGGTGTGCTTTATATTTAGTGCACCAGTGTTCAAACTGGTGAATATCAGTATGTCAGCATTGTCATAGAGTGTGTTAGTGACCCGACGTCAGCATTTAGCTGAGTGCCGCCTCTCTGAGCCGACAGCATGGCAGTAGACTTCGTCCTGTCAGTCGCTGACTCCAGATCTGTCTGAGCGGCCGCCTCTCCCCAGCCGTCAGAAAGATTTAAATGTAGATACAGGAGGTCGTTAGTGGTCCGTATAAAGTGTGATGAGAAAAGAGGATTTAGATCTATGTGCTTGAAGTGGAACCCAGCCATGAACAAGAGCCAAAGCAAACCCAGATGCAGGTCACACACTGGAAGTTCTTCTGTCGGGGGTCTGTGATCAGTTTTTCATCAAGCCAGTGTTTACATTGGTGCAACTCCAGCCTCTAATTGAGTGTATGGTAGAATAGCTTTCACCATACCTTTTCAGTCATTCAGTCGAGCTCGAGGATGTTTCACCTCATTAGAAAAGCCGGATAAGAGAACTAATAAATCTTTATCCACTTTCCATCTCATAGAAAAAAAATCCACACCTGCAGTTTCACCTTTGGACCAAACCTCTCAGGTGATTTACTGTGAAATCTGTATGCAAATGCAGAGAAAACACACACACACACACACACACACACACACACACTGCCGAAATCAGCTCAAGAACAAAATATCACTGAAATGATGAAACGATTGAATTCCAGAAAAGAGACTTTCTCATATTGCACCATGGAGGGGCCATTATTCTCAGCATCACAGATGTCTCGGTCTAAGAAGAGAAAGTATTTCATGCTTTTATTTTCTACTGACAGATCTCTCTGTTGACTCACTTAAGAGGTCGTCCAGAGCTTTCTGTCCATAAATCTTCAGCGATGGCTGCGTCTCTCAGAAGCTCAGTAATGTCAAGACACTGAGCCCCCGTTAAAGAAAGATTAAAGGGAGAAACCGAGCCCCCTCCCTTTGTGTTTACTAACCAAACAAACCACGTGGCTTCAGTCGGCCTCGCTCTGCTCTCAGATTCTGGGCCAAATTAAGGAACAGGGATTATTAATGATTGAACAACACAGCAGCCCAGCAGATAATGGTCTCGCCCACGCTTTGAAAGACTTCTCAATGTTTTGTTTGCTGAGGCGAAGATGGAATTGCATTCCAGCTTCTTATCAACACTTTCTGTGGGAAAACCAACTCAAAGGGATGGATTTGGTCTCCCCCGTTCCAGCACCACCCCAGCTAAAGGAATGTGATGTTGTTTAATTAGGGACCATAAGTGGGCCCATGGGAAGTCCCCCATTTTTAATTACTGGTCCCCATGGCTCCCTGGGCTGTCTCTGGCTGGTTGGAGGTCAGTGCTGCAAGGCTCAAGTCATAGTGCCATGCTGCAGAGGTTACCGGGGCCAGCTGGTTCTCAGACAGGCGTGCCAAGTCCAGGATTCTCCTCATATACCTCCTATATGACCCTGTCGAGACTCTTTTCAGCCTTTCAAAATATGTTTTCAAAATATTTGTAAACCTCAATGGTTTCAAATATTTCAACAAGCAGACATGAAAGGTTGAACCCAAAAGCTGTGTGAGCCCCCGCAGGATTCGTTAAATGAGCGATTCCACACGAATTTACAAATATGTATTTTTCTAATATGGTCCAGCTCTCGTGTGTTTATGGCACCGCCCAAGTAAACAGCAGAAACTGTCTGGCCAAGTCACAGATTAGAAGTCTTTACTCGGATTCAAATAATAAACTTTGATCTAACTGGAGAGAAAGGCTTTGGTTTAGTGCGCTCAGTACGTTCTTAAAATTTACAAGAACAGATAGAACCACAAACACATATGGCAAGGAACTAACGTCTCGTGTTTCTGACCCGTGGACTCCACTACTTCAGTATAATGATGTTGAAGTGGGAAAATAAAAACAAATTGACTGTTTCACAAGATTATGTACAGTCAGAGGCATATTCTACTATTTCTACCACGACCACAGCTGCTTAAAGGTTAGAAAGCAGCTTTCTGAGCAGAAACACTGATCAGCTCCTGGATATGTTCATAAAATTTAAGTGCCGTACACACTGATTCTGTCTTCCCTGCTCGAGGAACAAAAAGCCAGCATGTATCAATGTAGCCTGTAATCATTAAGGCTTTCAGTATGTCAGGCCACAAAAACCAAGTCAATGAGCTGAAAGACAGTAAAACTGTTCCCAGAGGTGAGCGGAAAGGGCAAAGTCAGGTGGTAATTTTCTGTGAGAGACAGTCAACAGCGGTTTGTCTGCCCTGGCTGGTTTGACTTTTAGCTCATCCTTCCTCTCTTCAGAGTGTTTTTCACTGCGTTTAGTCCCGCTAACTCTCGATGGCAAAACATACTCAGGGCTTGAGGGACCAAAGAAGCTCTTCGAATACCTCGCCATCTACAAGACACCTCATTGGCAGCACATTTCAGCCTCGATCTCTTGCCACATCTGCTGGGCGATGGCACGCACGTTCTTCCTCTGCCTTGCAGTGACGTGATCTTTGGTGGAAGCTTGGTTCTTGTTCCCAACGTGGTAAAGCATACGTAGCTGTTAGCCCCAGGCTAAGGTAGCTGTTAGCCCCAGGCTAAGGTAGCTGTTAGCTCCAGGCTAAGGTAGCTGTTAGCCCCAGGCTAAGGTAGCTGTTAGCTCCAGGCTAAGGTAGCTGTTAGCCCCAGGCTAAGGTAGCTGTTAGCTCCAGGCTAAGGTAGCTGTTAGCCCCAGGCTAAGGTAGCTGTTAGCCCTAGGCCAGGGGTGGGCAAACTTTTTCACTTGTGGGCCACAAAGGGTTCTAAAATTTGACTGGGGGGCCGGACCAGGAGCAGATGGATGGAGTGTTTTGGTAATCCACCTCATAAGAGAAAATAAAATATCATGAGATATGTAGAAAACATGTAATTTAATTTCAACTGAAAATGAACAAAAGCATTTCAACTAAATATCTGTCTTTGAAGTCCCACAGAACTGAGCGATTTATTGAAATGACTCTCTATTATTTTAAAGCACTGAAAGTTGTGTTATCCTTCAGGATATTATCATCATCAGTCTCCTCCTGACTGTCTTCATTTAAAAAACGGTAGGAGATGCAGGTCTACTGTCCTCTCCTTCTATTCAATCATCCCTAAAGCCAAAACTCAACAACGAGTAGCGCGAGGACGGAACAGTGACAGCGCCAGTATGTGGAGCGCGTTATATTTGATCGCGCTGCATTTGCGCACTTGGTTTTGAGAACGTACGTGCACCTGAGCACCACATATGTGCATCCCTTAACAGACAGAACAAATTAGTTTCAAATGCATTTTTTACATAACACAACGGAGAAACGTACTTTTAATTTCAGTGGGAACAGTGTTGTTGGTCTTGCTTTTTATCCAGCGCATCAAAGTCTGGAGTCAGTTTTCTTGCTGTATCATCGTCTTTAAACACCGCCTGATCGGTGTTCAGTCAAAAATATTTAGTTGTCCACTCCTTATTAAAAACTGGACATTCTTAGCTCCGCTCATCTTTACAGAAGGGCTGAGGGTCGAAGAGTAAAGCGCAAACGTGGAGTAATACGCTTCACCTCAACAAAGCTCAATGTATCTAGAGTGCGCCATCTATTGGGAAAACGACAGAATTGCAGGGAAAATAAAACATTAACAAGGTTTATTGATATAATTTGTTCAAGTTCCGCGGGCCGGATTAAATTTTGTAACGGGCCGCATATGGCCCTCGGGCCGTAGTTTGCCCATGCCTGCCCTAGGCTAAGGTAGCTGTTAGCCCCAGGCTAAGGTAGCTGTTAGCCCCAGGCTAAGGTAGCTGTTAGCCCTAGGCTAAGCAAAGCCATTAGAGTAGTGCGTCCATTTATGCAAATTAACCTATTGACTGGCATGCGTAACTGGTCAGAAATATTCTCCACAGCTAACCGTTGACATGCTGAGGTCTGTCATGATCCATGGCTAATAAGAAGAGCAGCTGTAATGTGAAGAAAAGCGTTAATGAGCGGTCAGTAAAACCCCCACCAGAACAACTAACGGTCAGATGTCTGTAAGATACCCTTATATTTGGGTGATTTCAGATTTCTCTTCATCCTTTCAGATTCATGACTTGGTGCATTTGAGGCCAATAAAGTACAACCTGGCATGAGTGACACCCGTAGCAGTAGGTCGGTGGGAACAGATGATCAGAGGTCAAAGGTCTCAGTGTTCAAACATATTGACGATGCAGCTATTTGACCTGACAATCCGCCCATCAGTCACCTCCTCACTGTGCCAACAGGCGCTGTGTCAAAGGCCTTTAACGACATGGTGACACTTAATGAACCTTCTTACAACAGAGTTCACATGTACTCACAATAGAAGTTTGATTGATAGCAATGTAATGAGGTTCAACTTGTTAAACACTTTTCACATGAAGCAACAAATCTTACAACAAACTCAACCCTTTACATTTCAGTAATTAATTTATCCTCCATGAGTGTATTATCTTTGTATTGGTGAATAGAATTAGAGCTGAAATAAGCCTTGAAAATATCTGAGAAACGCTATCTTCCCACAGGAAAAACAAAGAAAGTAAAAGAGAAATGAGCAAAAGGATAAAGGTGAAAAAGTGACTAAAGCCTAAGTTTCTGTAGTGTTTCCTCCCCAGACACATTTTCTCATACACACACACACACACACACACACAAAGGACAACCTGTTCCTAAAGAACCATTGACCTTCTTCATGAAAGCCTCCAATAACAAAACGAGACATCAATAAGCTGGAAAACGATACTTTGCAAGCGGAAATAACCTCGACACCTCGAATAGCCTCAGAATGGCCGTTCAGAGCACGACTGCCACAATACTGTAACGGAGGGGGCGTGCTTCGGTATTGTGTTGGTCAACAAAGGCCGACTGTAAACCCACAGCCACACCACCGTATGGATTTAACAGTTCAAGCTATTGTCCTGGTCCCGAAAAAGCAGCGCTTTGTGGCTGAAGGCCAATGTGTGTCAGGTAACAGGTGGTGGAGATCAGTGGCGATAACACAGAAAAGACAGAAAGAGAGTCCTAGAGGATGAAAGACAGAGAGAAAGGGAGAGTGGGGAGGAGACAGTGATGTAAACCTCTCTTTTTTATGTCCTTTTCTGAAAAATTAAAAATTGATTGCTCTTCAGCTTGGGCGGAGCAGACTTTAATCTGTTCCACTAGTTCACAAAAGGGCTGTCACAGTGGTTTGATAGCTGCATACACTAGAGTACACTGGAGTACACTGGAGTACTCGAGAGCTCGTAAACAATCCCACAATACCCAGGAACAACACCGCACCATGGGCTCTACATGCAACCACAGCAAGCCTCTGCTCCTCCACTTCAGCTTCTTCTAAATACATCAGTTTACCTTCCTACAGCTTTAATGTTACATTTCACTGCTCCTCTAAATTAAAATTCATTAATCTTTTCTTTTCATGTTACTAATGGATCAGACGGCTTGGTGTAATGAGGAAGGTGTCAAATCAGCTCAGCTCTATGGTGCTTTTTAACTTTCTATTGGTTTTCAGCCCACAAACTGAGCTGCTATCAGCTTTGTTTCCAGGCAGAGCTGGTTCTGATCCTACACAACCTGGCAGCACCAAATGTCACAAACACAAACAAAGTGAGCAACTAGCTGCTGAAGAGAAGAGAATGAGAACTTTAGCTGCTAAAAAGCTAGACGTTATCAAAGAAGAATAAAAACTGAACCTTCATCTGGTGGCCAGAAACACAACTCCAAACGAATGCTAATACTCCTTCCCATCTTCCGGATGTGTAAATGTGAACGTTCAGGAAGTCGTTGGTGAGAGGTAACAGATTCTGTCGCAGCTGTAACGAAGCTGGCTAATCCTTCCTGAATGAAACTGCCCTCAGCCAACCAGGTAATGTCTTTGATGATACTTTCTCAAGTAATCACACACTATAGTAATATGGTAAAACATCACACTAAATCATGTTTTATGTCACTTGGAGTACATTGACTCAGAGAGACTGACTGTGTCAGTGTCAGAAAGGTTGTGAGCTGCTACTGTCACACCGTGGTGAGGTTTGTCTCGTCTTGGGGTTTTTGTCTCGTTATTTCCTGTTTTATTTTGAAGGTTTAACTCTCCTCTTGTTTCAGAGCACTTGCCCTTCCTCCTGTGTCATCGGTGTGTCCGCCTGATTACTTATTGTCTCCACCTGTCCCTGATTACCCTCCATGTGTTAAATAGTCTGCGTCTCCCTTGTCTTGTGCCAGTGTGTCTTAGTCTGAGAGCCTGTCTTTGTCCCGTTCCCGTCTGTGTCCCGTTCCCGTCTTTGTCCCGTTCCCATAGCCACAGTATCTCGTCCACGTGTTCCTTTGTCCTCTTCATGAGTGTTTTTGTTTGTAAGTTTTATAGATCAGATTTTGACTTTTTGTTTCTCCTAGTTGACCCGTTTTGTCGTCCTCATTAAGAGAGTTTTGTGTTGTTGGACCTTTTCTTACGTAGCGTTAGTATTCCTCTGTTTTCTAAAGAGCGATTTTCTTTTTGATAGATTTTCTAGTCAGGTTTTGTTTCCTGTTCGTCTGTTGTTTTCTTTCAGTTTGTAGTATTCTTCATAGTGTTTCTGTTATTTTGTTATCCTCTGCTAGAGCGCCTTATGTTAGTTCTTTTCCTGTCTTAGTTTTTGCATTATTGTGAATACTATTATTGTTAATATATATATATATATCTTAGATAACTTTATAGAGCCTGATTTCTTTGCTCATTGAAGAGGTCTGGGATTTTGTGCAAAATAAAAGCTGTGATCATTCTAAGTCTCTACATCTGAGTCCTAATTGTGTGCCGGCCTTACAGCTACACAGAGCAATGAGGCAGCATCACATAGACAGCCATGGTGAATGTGCCAGTCCAACACTCCACCATGCTAATGTCAAAAAAATATGTGCACACAAACAGCCAACGTCAACCTGACGGACCTTTTACCAAACTACCAGGCCCAAAGCAGATCTCTCATCCAGGGACAGAAGACAGCTGGTCTGGTCCAGTGTGGTCAGGTCTGGCTTGGACTGGAATGAAAAGAAGAAGGTGCAGGTAACATAAATAGTCCTGTCGGCATGTGGACGGCGATGTGCAGAACATTCACAGGCCTGCCCATTCAGATCACACCCTATCATTCAGCCCCGAGCGGTTGATCAGCTTCCAGGAGGGTACGTCCAGCGGGATGCCCTGGAGGAAATGAGGTCATCGGAACAGATCGCGTGGAGTCAATAAAGTAAATCATGGCGATCCAACTCTTTCGCCTCTGCAGTTGACCTGTTATTCTTCTCAACTAGAACTCCAGTTTTACTGTTAGAGATGACTTCATTGATATACCTCCTGGCTGTCTTTGAACGCCCACAATCCAGAGCTCTCAGGCTCAAACAAAGCTTCTACACATATGCCAGTTTAAGACGCTCTGTCCTCTGGTGAGCACGCTCCCATCATCCTCAGTCCTGTTCAGCTTCCAAACAGGCTCAGTGAAGAGGGCCAGCTGACTGAGTTTGATACGCTCTTTGTTTTTTCTATGACATACAGCATCAGGGAAGATGATGAAGCTCATGAACCAAGGTCCAACATTTTCCATCACACAGAAACAGTTTGCACCTTCGCCTGTTGATCCTCCAGCACACCCCAAAGTGACGGGATTTGGATGATGGGTAAAAAGAGCCTGTGTCTTCATGCCAAGCATTACATCTTGCCTTAGTCACCAACCCCCGAGCCCAAAGGAGGACAGCCGCTTAAACTGATAACTTTCTCAGCACAACCACAGAAACTGCAGAAAAACAGTCAAACGGCAGGAGGATGTCCGATTTCAGACCAAACACACACACACCAGAATTTCCTGCTTCATCATTTATTTGTGTGTTTGTTTTCCAAGTTGGCATCAACAGTTTTCTCTCACCATCATCAGGTTTTGATGTTTTTGCCATTTTTTTCAATATGCATTATGATGAGATGAGTGAGGCTGAACTGCTGTTTCACTGAAAGGACACAAATGTCCCCCTGTTAAGAGCAAGGGTCACTTTTGGTTTTCATGAGCACTGAAGAGAAGAAAAAACAAAAAACAGCATTTTTGATCACAGCTGATGAAGTGCACCATTTTTCCACTTGACATTTCATTATTTTGCACTTATTTCAGGGACAGTTCACCTTAGAATCACATATTTGTCCCTCTTACCTGTAGTGCTATTTATCCTTCGTCAGTTCTGGAGATGTCAGCTGTGGAGGTTGCTCAAGATTATTCACAGACCTTGTTGTGAGCATCATTGAAGAGCTGTTCTGTCAGTACTGAACTACACCCGCCAACCGTATCAGTGCATGGAAGGAAGCGAGCATTTACTGACGGACAAAAGGCTCCTTCTCGTGACAGCGTGGGATGGAAACATTAATGGCGCCCTCCTCGGCTGAGCTGTAACATTAGCTAGCAGTGTCAAAAAACCAGTGCAGCTTCACTCTGTGTTCAACTCTTAGGTTGAGAAAGTCTAGCAAGCTTTTCATCACATATGTTTTGCAGAGTCCCTCATTGGCTTTGTAGAAATAACCTAACACAATTGCTCTTGACATAGATAGGGCCCACTTTGGACTGCGTTCAAAACACGCCTAACAAATATATCTGCCTGCAGTATGTGAGCGAGTCTGTGGTATGGGAACAATCGCTCTGAGAAAAGCCCAGAAATATGTTTACTGTCATGCGACGCGAGCTACATTGAGATAACAACGTGCCCTAAATTATTCTAACCCCAGCATGTAAGGTTTTAGTTTTTTGGAGCAAATGAAAGTTATATGATAATTGCAGGCCACATGAGCAGTTAGAGAACTGTAGCTTCAAGCGAGGATAACGGTTTAGACACAGTGCGACGGCTTCGACTGAAGCATATATAGTTTCTTAAAAGGGTTGTATGTCTGTAGGATGTGCATGAAAGAGTATACTTTAGCTCCTTTATATGCACAGGCACAAAGAAAAGCCACCACTTCGACAAAATATGTCATGAAACGGAAGGTCCCACCCAAGTTTTACCTCGGCCCCATTGAAAGAAAGTGTGCAGAGCAGGATATCATTACTATTGAAAAGGAAAGAAGGCTTAACGAGTGCCAACAACCCGCTATTAGAAATGTGAATACCTTATTGTGTTGGTGGTCTAAGACTGAATCTTAAAATAACAGGCTTTTACATGGTTCTCGCCCCAGGCAGAAAGTTGCCTTTCAAAGATTTTCACTTTCCTTGTAATCGACGCCCTCATTCACATGCTTCCTCACAGAAATCTAAAAAAGAGGGTTGGCATTCTCCTCCTCCTCCATTAGTATTCTGAGAGAACAGGGCCACAGCAGAATTAATGGCCTCTGACACGTTCAACTTCCTTCCCAGAATCCAGTTTGATTGGTGGGGAGGTTTTGTGTGGGTGATGATAAGAATGCCGGAAGGCAGGCTGACATTGCAAGTCCCCAGACAGCTGATCTGATTAGTAATGTCTGCTGGGACCGGTCTTAACCTGAGTCCTCTTCTCTTAAAGTCCCCATCTTTTTCTCTCTGGGGCAGAAGAGTACGAATTCCAACACATTTATCACCTAGAAGTAAAAGCCAGGAAAATAAATTGGGAGGAAAGGGGGTTTTGGTAAAGGGGGCCAAGCTTGATGAATCTGTTCTCTGTGCATCAGGTTGGTTTTTCCTCCAGGCCGTCTGAACTGTGAACATGATCTCGTCCCTGCGGACGTCGTATGTGACTCGCAGTATTTCATCACAGTCTGGTCTGCAGACTGATCGAGGCTGATCAGTCGTGATGTATGAGAGAGATAAGCAGGCAAGATGAGTCGTTTGACTCCCACCTACTGATAAATAACAGCTGCAGGGAAAAACAAACAGCGTACATCTGTGAAGGATCGTTTCAAGCGTTTCTACTTGTGGGAAATACATGCAGAACAACTCACATGTAGTGACTATTTTTCTGGCTGATTCCACCTTTTTACACACAATATATTCAAGTTTGACTACTTTCAGGACAACAGAAGAAACTATCAGTTCATAATGATGCTTTTGAATGTCAGAATTATTTATGATCATTATTTGTCAAATACTTATGTCACTAATAGAATCTTACAAAATGTGAACCCATTGGTGTTTTTTTCTCATGCTGATAATCTGACTGCTATCAGAGATGTCAGATTTGAAGTAATTATGTTGTGATAGTTAAAGAAAACTATATCAATTTGAACATTTTGAAATCGTTCAGCTCTTGGAAATAAAATTAAAAAAAAATCAAAATAATAATAATCCTTTATTATTATTTTGGATCCTAGGATCCTTTTGATGTGTGATCAGACTTTTCCTGTGGTGGGCGATGCTTTGAGGCGTTTGGACTCATGACCTCAGTATTTCCAGAGTTTTGCCTCGGTAAGGTTGTGGAAACTGATTCACTTCTGATGATTTTATTCTTGCTGACAGTTCAGAACATTTGCTGAAAACCTGAGCAGCATTTCTCTGTCTGCTTTGTGGCCTCTCTGCTCGCAGACCGCTGCAGCTCCCATCCTTCTTCACACCTTGCCCATCAACCTGCTGTTGATCTGTTCTGTTCGTGCTCACAGGCAAACCGGACTAATTCAAATGACCTCACCAAGTTTCTCTCCTCCAGAAAGTCCAGTCCTGCAGACTTCTCACACCCTTCTCTCCCCTCTCTGCCATTTATAAACACTCCTTCTGCTCGGCCTGAGACGAATCACGGCACATATAAACAGGAAAGTTAGTGAATAGACCTGACCTCCCTCCGTCTTACATGCCAGCCACCATGCAGTCTGTCAGTCGAGAGCTGCCCTTCGCATGCGTGTGATGTTTATAGTGTTATATTCCTGTGTTTGATCCTCTCATGTCCTGGCTTCACTTCCCTTCAGAGAATTTTCTCCCACTGCATTTGTGAGGCGAGGAGCATGTGAGAATGACTGTGGGAGAGTGTAATCAGCCCTGACAGAGGAATATCTGTCAGAGGGGAGGAACAGCTCTGTGGTCAGATTCACAGTGAGAGGAAAGTTCTCTGCAGATGGAAGGATTTGCACGGGAGTTTGTAGTTTCCAGTGAGAGATGCTGACTTTGAGGGCACACATGCAGCGCAGCCATGATCTTCACTGCCAAACAAAGGTTCATCATTTTGATCAGAATTTCCACTGAAGACGCAACAAACACGGACCAATAATGATTTTCCAAAGGAATGTGTGGCGGCCCTCGTGTGAAGGGCGGAGCCCCTGAATGGTGCACATAAATCTGAGGTAATGTTCCCCGTGAAGGGTGGATGCAGACAAATCTTCGTCATATCCACAAAATACAATCGTTTGACGGCTTGTTTGCTTATTTTTAATTTTCATATGATTAGTTATATTTCTGTGGTGGCAAGGAAACGGATTGGATTATTATTATTCGGGCCAAATATTTAATGTTCCCATTATTTGAGCGAGCGCATAAACAAATGCGTCATCAGCAATTCATTGCGCATACAATAACACTGAGGCTGTTTCCCACAGAGGGGCCAGGCCTGGCAGCGGGGGCTCGCCTCTGCCTTGGAGCTGCGGGGAAGAAGCCAGCTCAGGATTCAGACCACCGCAGCACTGACACACACAAACCACCACTGCAGAGTCATATACTGTGCTACACAAGCACAGCAACACATCTGTGGTCACTAAGACACACATGCCATCGGTGCAGGTGTGTGTGTGTGTGTGTGTGTGTGTGTGTGTGTTTTGACTTGGTTCTGTGGGATGTTTTAAGGTTGTACTTGGTGGTGGCGGTGTTGTATTGGACTGTATTACATGGACATTAGTTTGCAGTATCTGATCCACTTCACAGTCATTTGTCGAGGTGATAGTAAAGGCCTGTAGAAAGTAGCCGTAGCTCAACAACAATGATGCGTTTTCGCCTCGCTCACATGGCGCTCACATGGCGTGGATCGAGGGATAGTGATGTCAGTCAGCTGGTCGGTCACTCACTCACTCACTCTGGTCCAGACTGAAACATCTCAACAATGGGGGGTGGGTTGCCATGAGATTTGAGAGCATTCATGATCCCCAGAGGAAGAGTCCTACTGGCTTTTCATTTAGCGCCACCAGCTGGTCAAAATCTGCAGCTATCCAGTAAAATATCCCAACATCCACAAGACAGATTCCAGATAAATCCTAAACTAACATTATTTGTGTCAATGAGATCTATTGTACTGACTCTGAGATCTATTTCCACATCTGGTTCAGATGTTCATGACTGAAATGATAGAACGACAGACACAGAGGGAGAGTGGTTCGCTCTAAAATGAATGTGCATAGTTGTTGTGGGCTTGTGATATGCTAGCAGTTACCTTTATCTGTCTTACCATAGTTGGGAGTGGACTGGCTTCTTCAGACTAATTTATGAAGGGTTGTAGGAAGCAGCTAGCTCAGGTCTGGACTGCTCTGCTGATGAAGGGCGGTAGTGAGATGCTGTGTTGAGAGAGACTTTCCTCAAGACCTGATGAGCTACGTAGCATCCACAAGGCAAAAGATGTTTTTAAGACAAACTAATCATGGCATAAACTATTCCATTTCTGTAATAATTTGATGACTGTTGGAAATTAGAAACTATTATCCATCCCTGATTCCTCTTGCTGCGAGTGTTTGCATGATGACACAGTAAGATAATGACCATGATAAACATCATACCTGCCAAACGTGACAATTAAACTGTAAGAGCCAATTGATGGGGAATTTGTAGAGTATGATAATTTGGTTTAAAATGTATAAATATGCTTGGTTTGGTTTTGGGAAATTCATGATGTGTATTATATGTTTCATGGGAATACATATCTTAGTTGATTTGAAGAGAAACTTTTACTGTGAAATGTAATTTTGGCTTTCATTACGTAATGCGTCATACGTCTTTTTAATTTTGCTTGCAAGGGTGTCAAGGCAGATTGCAGCTGGACGCGAAGGAAGCAACACAGTTTTTTGACCGTACTGAAACGATTTGTAACCCTTTCATTTTCTGTAAAATGTGTATTTAAGTTCGTTAAGTAAAAAGCATAAAAGGAAGACTTGGTTTCAGTCGAGTGATTCAAATACCGGTTGCAGACAAGCTGCAAAGGTGACACACGAACTTTGAAGACACAGAGTGCCAATACATAAACATTAGCATGTAGCTCAAAGCATTGCTGGGCCTGTGCAGTCACTAGCATGGCTGTAGACTCAGACTTTATTTGTGTGCTATAGCTGAGGAACAAGGTTTCTTTATAACCTTTGTGTCGTTCATATCAGATTGGGAACATCTTGAAAATTAAAGAGACGAAGGAAGAAGGTTTTTGATTTGAAACAGCAAAGGGGACAGTGAGGTCTGAAACTGATCAATAAGCCATTTTTAGATTGGTCATTTTATATTATGGGAAACATGTTCACACTGCTGTAAGTCGTTGCCGCCGGTTACAACTAGTTGCATCATTCTATGTTTGAGCTCTTCATCGACAGACCAAAGGGTGTCCAGGATGCTCGGTCTCGGTCATCACCGCAGCTCCGGGGAGTCGTACAGAAGAGGGTGAGGTCACTATGTGGGGCCTCCCACACATTCCTGGATCGGACCAAAACCTCCAGCAAAGTCACATGACACACGACTGCGGTCTCAAACAAACAAACGTAGCCAGCTACATTTACACACTCAGCATAAACCTGTTGCTCACAGGACTTGGGCTGCATTGACATGTTAACACACATCTGTTTTTAAGCATTTTGTGGCACAAATTAGGAGAGTAGAAAAAAAATCATTTTCATGTAGTTTCCCATTTATTTTCTTAGCAAGGAGAAGCTCATGTTCATGCCCTATGTTTGTGTCACATAATAATATAATGATAAAGTCTTTCAACATGGGAGCACATCTGATCTGAGCAAGGAAAAAATGCATGAAATCTGATGTTCTACCGTTCAGACGACCTCATTTCTTCAATAAAACCACTTCGAAGGTGACATTTCCTTCTATTATGGAGTTAAAAATCTGAAAGTTGAGACCTGTGTAAATAAATCCTAGTTAAGACCACAAATAAAATATCAGATGAGTGCAACTAAATGGACAAAAAGGAGATTTGAGTCCGCAGTGCAGCCACAGCGGAGCCATCGTGTCCTGTGTCACCAAGATTAAGAGCTCGGCTGGAGTGTGGATGTGGCCTCTGGGACCGGGTCAAATGTGTTGTGAAGTTATTGTACTATCTCAATTCATCATTGGGAGCCTTTCCAGAGTGGAGGGGCTGCAGCGAGAGTTGATCACTTCTTCACTCTTAGGTCCTGACATACTGGGCTCACATAGACCAAAATCTGTAATCTGAGCGAAACATATCAACCATAGGGAATATTCAGCAATGCCACTGCGCTGGTCATCTGCTACAGAGTCTCAATCAAAGTATGAATGGGACTCGCCAAGAGAGACCGCCATCAACTGGCAGGAAAGTAGTGTGGCAGCTAGTATTTATAACCTGACCCCAAAAAAAGTTTGGACGCTGTATGAAAAACAAATAAAAAAGGATGCAGAATATTTAACAAGGGCAGTTTCCTGAAGTGTTCCTGAGTCCAGGTGTTAATCTCTTCATCCAATCACGTGTTCTTAAAGAGTTGAACCTCGCTCCATCCTCGCTGTGAACCACTGAGCCTTTCAGTCATGATGCTATCATCTGTTACCAATCAGCCTGTTTACCTGTGGAATGATCCAAACAGGTGTTTCTGGAGTGTTCTACAAAGCCGAATGGCGCAGACATTCCTCTATTGCTGGTTTGTGCATATTCAACACACACCTAGGAACCTTTTGTAGCACTGGTTTCTCGTCGGACCGGTCAAAGAGAAAACTACATCCGTTGTGTTGTTGTTACAGTGTAATGGCTGTAAGCCAATTTTGTGGCTGTTTTGATGAAATAAATTAATTTTGAAAGGCTTTTATGAAGCACATTTATGAATTTAAGCATTAACGCCTGTTGTCGCTAGCATCATACCTAAATTTATATCTGTTGTATGTGCTACAGAAAAATTAACAAACTCCTCTTAATTTAGGATCATTTTGAAAGCAAAAACACAAATAATTAATTTTTTAATACAATTCTAAATAAATTCAGGTGTCAAGGGGTTAAAATGTTAAATAAAAGCAGAAATTTACAAAAATCAAAGAAGCTGATGAGCTCAAACAGTAAATATATCAACTGTTTTCAACTGATTACATGTAAAGAAGGATTAGCAGATTTCCACATTGTTTGCTTGTGTTTTACACTGTTTCCCACCTGGTTTTGGAATCAGGGTTGTAGTAGCTTGTTAACATGAAGAGGTGTGGTTGAGTCATCATTTCAGCAGCCCTTTAATCCTGCAGACAAGGCAGAGGGCATCTAAAAAAAACCTCTTCATGCCTGTAATCTGTGCATGCACCGACCATATTCATGTGGTTATTTCTGTGTGTGTGTGCTGGCTGGGGTAAAATACTCAGTTCTGATTGGATCTCAGATATTTAGCTGGGTTGCTATTTACAGAACTACTGTAATGACTCAATGCAAACGCCAGCCAGCATGTTGATGCCCATCGCCAGAGCCTGGCTCAAGGCCAGGTCTGAGCGTTCGACAACAGGATTATTCTCTGGATTACAAGTGTTGGGGTTAGGGTTAGGAGGAACACAAAGAGGACTTGTTGGTTTGTTTTTAGTACTTTTTGTAGTGTTAAATGTGAATGATGCGTATGTGCTGGGCCGTGAGTACATGAGGCTGGACAGGAAGTACAATCAGAGCTGAGTAGATCTACTGGCTTATTTTTGGACAGTTCTATACATTTAGGAAACACATATGTACTCTCTTGGTGAGTTAATGAGAAGATCAACACCACTCTCTTGTCTGTACGGTAAATATTGAAGCTGCAGCTGGTTAGCTAGCTTAGCCCTGTCCAGAAGTACCAGAATCCTCCAACAGCGACTCTAAACTTCCTTTTAACGTTGTATCTTGGTTGTTTAATCCATGCAGCCCTGAGGGGTAAAGTTTGGTGGCTGTATGGGGTGTCATGGGAGCTTTAGAGGTGCTGGTAGGCAGATGTTTTTCAGGATAGCAGTTTCCTTAATGCTATGCTAAGTTAACTGGATGCTAGCTGTATCCTAGTGATTGCTATACATACACGACAGTGGTATCAGTGTTCTCATTTAACTCTCAGCAAGAAAGTGAATAAGTGTGTTTCCTAAAATGTCAAACTATTCCTTTAATGCTCGGTCAACCCACAAATCATTTATTTGGCTCCTTTTGAAGGAACAGTGAGCTACCACAGCACTTCACTTCACACAGAAGGAGTTTTAAGATCAATTCTCCCGAACACGCTCCTTAAAAATAGCATCCAACTGTACACACACACACACACACACACCTTACTCTGCACTCATCAATCATCCTTTTTCCACAGGAGTGTCCTCCAGGATTGGGTCTCGATGTCTGTTATGAAATCTGGACCATGTGTTGTAAACCAATATTAGTTTACAGTCCCTGGGCCTTTCAGCCTAGTTTGGTCCTGTGCCTAAGTACTTCTCAAAATCAAATCCATTTATAATGCAGTTGTGCATGAACATTTGCTTTCCCTTAAAGGCCTGAGCTGGCTTCGAAGCAGCATCATTAAAATCACCCTGCCGGCTTTGTTACAGCATGCGTCATTGTGCTGAAGACATTCTTTGACTGACCGACCTGGACTTTGACTTTACATGCTTTTTGGATCTGTTTACAAACAGGATTAAAATCTACTTTTCTTTTAAGTAACCACTGGAAGCTGAAAGCTGCAGAGAGCTCATTTTCCACCATGAAATAATCCATCATAAAAAGTTGGTGTGTTTCTACGACTCAAAATAAAACTCAGACTGGGAATTTAATGCGAGAAATATTCATATGAAGATGCGATGTCATTTTCTCACCCATCCCTTCATCTTTTTCATTTTTCTCGACCGCAGTGGGGAGACCAGTGGTTCCTTCCCTCAAACCAAAATCCAGATATTGTGACACTGATGAGGGAGAAGGTGTGGGAGACATGAGGGCCTCCGCTGGGTGTGAAGTTGTGGTTGACTGGGCTGAGAGAAGGGAGAATTTTCCCTCAAATTTGCATTATTTAGCTGGATGTCTGCGTCATTAACACATGCTCGAGCAGCTGTCTTCATGTATTACAAGTTTTTTTTGGTAGAGATGAAGGGTTAGATGAGTTAGAGACCACTACATCCCCTATTGTACTGTGATTTCTTTACATGTGTTAACATGAGACATACTGTAGTAGTGAATAAACTGAAATAGAGAACATGAAATGGGACAGATGCATCATTCGTTACTTTGCTGCCAGTGTCTTTACCACACGTACACGGGCTGCAATCACAAGACAGGGTGATGTCATGTTCTCGCATTCAGGTATGCAAGAATATGCAAATGCACGTACTGCGTGTCAGTGTTTCGACCCCACTTCGAGGCCACGTTCGTGTCGACCCTGTGGCGATTTCCTGCGCAGACCCCTCCCTGACACCGCACCCAGGAGAAAAGACAAGAGAGCAAAGGAGGGTCCCTGTCTGACAGCACCAGGGAATGACTCCCTCCAAATGCTATGCAGGGTGACATCTGCAAACCATAACAACCCCCTAAAACCCCCCGAAAATGTGATACATAGAACAGGGCCATGGCCTTTCTCTGCTCGCATAATGAGGCCAAGGGATAAGCATCTTCACAGGAGGAGAGGAGAGAAAGAAGAGAGGCTCCTTGAGGTTCAGCTTTGTTTCACGCAGATGAATTAATAAGATGTCACTTTTTTGCTAAACATTTATATTCCAACTCGGTGCGTGCAATTACAATTCGTGACATACACCATAAACACCATAAGCATCACCGCGTTGAGCGATTCAGCATGTTGGTGCCAAATTATCCCCATTGTCACCTTTAACCAGGATGTTATTTATCAAAATTATTCCAAACTGTTGCTCTTGTTGAGCTCCACTCATCTCGGAGGTAATTCATCCTGCACGACCCCCCCTCCTCCCCCCGTAGTTGTTCCCTTTGTGTGGACGTGTCGAGTCATGGCAGATTTGGGGCCGGCAGTCTTTAAATAGTGGCTGGCTCCTTCAAGGATCAACTCCATCAGACGCCAAAACAGCCCGAGGACCTGCTGGTTCACGGCCGCAGCATTTGAACATGGAGACCAGTTTAACCCAGTTGTCTGTTTTCTGTAAGATAGCTGATAAAATCCAGTGGACCTGATTTCATCTGACGTACAATCTGAATACATGAATCTAGAATTATTTGTGTTGAGAAATGTCAGAAGTGAGATTAATATTCAAAGTGTCTGAGAGAAAGTCCATAGGAGATCTAGAATATCTGATATTAAAGGGAAAAAGAATCTGCAGATCTCAATCTGTGCAAACTAACCCTGCATATCAAGACGTATGAAAGCATACAAGCCGAAGCGACATTCAATCAGACTGAACTTGGATAAAGTTTGCTCATTTGACCCAGAGAGGGTGTCGTGACCAGATGTCTTATCTCTCTGAAGTCAGTTGGGGATTATTGTCAGAAATGCCAGCGTGCTCCACCAAAACCCCCTGGCGATTCCCGATGCAATCCTACCTCGATGGCCGACTTAGGGACAGCTGAGGAGGAGCTCAGAACTCATCTTGGCGATTGTTGTTGCAGTGTACTTTTCCCCTTTTCCTTCTCCGGCAAACAGGGAAAGCCCTGTGGATTCATAGGCATTGAACCCTAATTGGGCTAATGGCGGCGGTGTATCTAAATTACCTCCCTCCATCCATGAGGGTTGCTGTGTTTATGTCTGCTGCCTTGGGTAAACCCCCACCCCGTCCTGTCATTTATCAGGGCACTTGTTTGTTGTAGAAACTGTGCAGGTCCACAGCAGATCTTTATCGAGGTGGCCGACTGACCTGTCTGGCCCAAGCAGACGGTACAACAGTGCCTGTTTAACCACAGAGGGCTTTCCCTGGAAAAGTGTATAACTGTCAATATACAACCATTTAACGTTTACTGTGAATGTTAAATATGTTTGAAACACAAAGCCTGAAATCTCAACTATAAAAATACTTAACCAGAAAATAAAAGATAAAAAAATGACTGCTCTGGAGACCTAAAGGAATAGTTAGACACTGTGAGGAACTGTGCTCATTTCTTTCTGAGAGTGAAATGAGAAGCTCAGTTTTCATTTATTGTCTCTGCATTTGTACGAGGATGAAGCCAATAGGTTAGCTTAGCTTAGCATAAAGACAGGAAGCAGGGCTACTTGAATAAACTTGAAACCAGGCTCAGGTATACGTGTGTTGTTTTTAGTACTTATTAGCAAAACATTAGCATGCTAACATGCTAAACTAAGACAATGAACACGGCATTGTGAGCATGTTGCCACTTTGGCACTTGAACCATGGCAATGTGAGAACAGTGTACCAACAAGTAGCTGAAACTATGACAATAAAATCCCCCAAATTTGAATGAACTGAAATATTCCTTTAAAATGAACTTGGTTTTTTGTCTTGAGGCAAATTTACTAAAGTTTTTAACACCTGGCAAGGAAGACTGCAGTTTATGTGATGTATTATATCTTTTATGCAGAGCTGCTGTTCCCATGTGTGATTAGATCATATTTGTTAAACAGAGAGCCAAATGACAAAGGCGGACTAAATGCCAAGATCTTGTTGAAAAACAGGCCGTTCAGGCAGTCATGGTACAGTTTTTATCTGCTCGGACATCCACCTTACATTTCATGTTATTGTTCTCTTCCACAGTAAATTAAGCAGAAAAATAAGTGAAAGGGCAAAAATGTGTGTACCAGACTCCTAGTTCCCATCCGACAGAAATCACTCTGAACACTAACCCAAACAGCACTTCCGACCCCGACGGGAATGAAAGCAGAACCAGGAGAAGCCATCGCAGCTCAGTTCCCCGTCGGCCTTCAGGCCACCATGTTTCTCCCTCTTAACTTCACTGTTGCACGTAGCTTTCTCCTGACAGCGAGGAGGAGGAGTTGCACTGACAGACGGGATGTGTAGGCCCGCATCAGCAGACCCTGGTTCAGCTGCCGTCACGTCCTCCCGCGGTGCCTGTCGGTGACCTGAGGTGACCCCCGGCCGGCCCTCCTCTCCACAGGATCCATGTGAACACTCTCTGCCTCTATGAACCCTGCTGTTGACACCAGGAGTGGTGTGGAGGGAAATCATTCAGGGTAGAACATGTTCAAGCAAACTGAGGAGCAGAAAAGAGCCTCTTGTTCAATGTTTCTCCCCTTTTTTCACCAGCTTCTTCTTTTGCTGCTATTTTGGGGAGACAAAGGAAACATACAAGGCCTGGCGTCCTTCTTCCTGCCCTTGTCCCATCTATCTAGTGACTGTTTGTCTTTCCTCAACAATGCAGATTCAGTGTGACAGTGAACGCCACGTAATTAATAAAGCTTGAGAATTTGCTCTGCATTCCCCAACAACAATGAACCAACAAAAGAGTGGCAGCAGCACGTCATCATCACCTGATAAAGAGGAGGGGAAAGAGATGAGACAAAAGGAGATAAGACAACAGGAGAGAGGATGAGGGAACAGGAGTGATGAAAAGAGACAAGGCTAGACTAAAGAACAAGGAGGAGACAAAACAAGATGAGAGGGGACAAGAGGAAGGAAAAGGAGACCAGAGAAAATGAGACGGGATGAGAGGAAGAGATATTAGAGGAGACAGGAGGAGAAGAGAGGAGACAAAATGAGAGAAGATGAAATGAAATGAGGAGAAGATGAAATGAAATGAGGAGAAGAAATGGTGGAAGAAGAGAGGGAGGGAAGAAGAGGAGAGGACATGAGAGGATAAAGATGAGGAATGATGAAAGGAGATGACAGGAGATTAGACAAAACAAGAAGTGAGATGAGAGAGCAGGTGATGAGACAAAAGGAGGCAAGAGAAGAAGAAAGCAGAAGAAGAGGAAGCGAGAGAAGAGGGAAATAGTGGAGATGAGAGATGAGTACAGAAAAGGAGATGAGGGAGGATGAGAGGAGAGTAGAGGAGACAAAATGAGATGATATGATACGATATAAGAGGAGACAAGACGAGAAGAGGCAAGATAAACAAAAAGATGAGAGGAGAAAAAAGGAGGTGGGAGGAGAAGACACAAGAGGAGACCATGAGATGTTACAGGAGGGGATGAGATGAGAAAGAAGGGGAGAGGACAGAAGGAGATGAGGACAGATGAGACGAGAGGAAAGGCGCACAGAGTTGTTTCCCTCCTTGCTTCCCTCCTTTCCTTTCCCCTCTCCGCTCCCCCTCATTTACTTGCTCCCCCGTGCCTGGCCTGGTCCAGGTTGAGGAGTCCTGGGGCGAAGGTCTGCCTCAGAACCTGTAAGGTCTGCAGAAAAAAGGTGATTGAAACCATGTGAGATGAAGCAAGCTCTGGAATCGACTTTCCGTATGAGCTAACCCCTCGAAACCTTAGCCGACAAAAATCTGGAGAGAATGAAGAGGTCCCGGAGCTCCGCCCGAGAATAAATAGAGACACAAACAAAAAGAAAAACAAGAACCTGATATGAACACAGATACTGAAAGCAGGGGCCAACACACAAACCACACACACATCCACCTGACACAAAGATGATTACTGAGGAATCTGATCAAACGGATTCTGGTGTTCATTTCACACACTCGTGCACTGTCACGTCATCACACCCTCCCCTTGGTGACTTTGTACCTGGGTTTCTAAAACATGGCAGACAGACAGACAGACAGACAGACAGGCATCAGATGCCACATTTGCGTGTTTGGAAGCAGCGATGTCGAGTGTCGGGAATGTGATTAACGTGTTTCCAACTGAAACGCTGCAGATTCCTCCACGCCCTCAGGAGGCAACTCCTTCTCTGAGAAGTGTGTGTCATTACACAGGACATGTGTGTGAGACTCATGACACACACGCACACACGCACACGCACACACACACACACACACACACACACACATGTGCTGCCCCAACTCTTTTGTTTATTTGTTTCGGGCGTAGCTCTGAAACCATGGTGCTGGTCCACACGTTCAGATTCAAATGGCAGTTAGAACCAGTGTGGGATGGTTGTCTTACAGTATTTCCCTCCTCTTTTTTCCTGTCTTTCAGCCTCTCTTGCCTCACACACACACACACACACTCACACACTCACACACACACACACACTCACACACTCACACACACTCACACACACACACATACACACACTGCACTGACAGATGAGAACTGGCTTCACCGGCAGCACAGCAACGCAGCTAATCACACTCAGACATCGTTCTCTGTGAACTAAACTGTTCCAGTGGTGTGGCCAAACTCCCATCTCCATCACCACCTTCCTCCTCCTGCTGCGTCATGAAGAAAAAAGAGAGCAGGAGTTGAGGCGAAGCCGGGAATAAAATGCCAGAAGGGATTAATGGTTCTCTGGGTGGCCCGAGCTTATCAGCTACAGTTCTCAGATGTCACAGTGTCCTTTGTCTGTGACACTGTTTGAGTTACTAGAATCAGTTACTCATTACTTATTAAACATTGTTAACGTCATGACATTACAAACCAGAGGGGAGACAGCCGAGGCCAAGAGTTTACTGTGTCGTAATTTATACAGTCGTGTTTCACAAAGTGTTGCCCCTCGCTCCATCCTCGCTGTGAACCACTGAGCCTTTCAATCATGATACTCTCACCTGTTACCAATCAGCCTGTTTACCTGTGGAATGATCCAAACAGGTGTTTTTGGAGCGTCCCACATCTTTCCCAGTCTTTAGCTGCTCCTGTCCCAACGTGTTTGAAACGTGTTGCTGCATCAGATTCAGAATCAGCAGATATTTACAAAGATCAGTGAAGTCAGCTTCATTGATTTCTGTAAATATCTGAGGTCAAACATTAAATGTGTTGTCTTTGCACTCAATTTAAAATATATGGTTAAAAAAAAAGATAAGCAAATAATCTCTTCATGTTTTAAACGATGTCCCAACCTTTTTGGACCTTTTTGGAATCAGGATTGTAGCTCTGTTTTTGGTCTCCACCAGCTCTGAGGGATAGATGTAGCTCCTTAGCTGCTACATGATCCACTGTGCTCACCAGCTAGTTGCTACCTTTTCATTGGCCAGACAATCAAAACAATGAGCTAAACAAATGAGGAAAACTGCGGTGCCGGCTGGTAATTTTCTATGGGTTCATCACTATGAGACCTTGTGGATACCAAGCAGACAGCCTGCTGTTTGAAGATATTAACTGACCATTAGCGGCTACCTTAGTGCACTACTCTTAATGAGCGACTGGTGAAGACCTCTCTGTGATACCTCGAACCATTTAATCATGGACAGAGTCACATTGCTTTGATTTCAAGTGCATTTGTTTGGTCTTTATTGTCTTTTCTAACAGAACAAAGTTGTCAGACACTTGCCTCTTCTAACAGATATGTGGTCTCTTGTCATTGTGGTCTACCAACATGTATCCAGCTCAGGTTACACAGACCATAACTGTGGTGAAGTAATCAATCCACAGGTTATCCCTGCTCTCTCATCCTCAACTAGAGGATTAGTTCAAGATGGCCTGCTTCAATTTAGGCTCGTCTGAAGTGGTTGGCCTTTGGTTAACCGCGACACAACATGTGGTGCAGAGCTGTGGCTGTGAGTTTCTGGGAGGAAGAGGGGAAACTGACACACTGGCTGATGTTTCATAGAGGGTGTGTATGTGGTGTTTTCTGTATCAACGTCATGGTAAGCGAACAAAGTGATGCACCTGTACAAGGTGAGAACAGGATGAGCTGTTCCTTCAAAGATGCTGACAACCAGTGAGCACGTTTGGAAACTGAACATATTTCTGAATTACCCTTAGCCTTTAACCAAAGACAAAGCTGAACTGTTCAACTATTCCAGACTGCATCGCCTTAATGAAACACATACCAAGAAACTTCATGTTTCAAGCCTCCTGCTGATACTACAATACTTTTAACATACAGCACGGAGTATAATGAGCCGTTCAAAGGTCGAAAAGGGAAGTCAGAGCGAACTCGCTAAGAAGGAAAAGTCTCCCTATCGGAGGAAAACAAGCGTGATTGGAAGTCAGCAATTACCATGTTGGAGATAACGAAATGGGAGAGATAAGCATGCCACAATTTGGCTCAACAGGCAAATCCCCCGTAGGCTTCCGTGAATGCAGCTCCACACGCTACATGAAGAGACACGAGACAAGAGAGAGAAACATCGAGCTGCGTTAACACAAGCTAGCATTCCTCGTTCAGCCACGACTCATGTGAACGTGACCTCAGACTAACTGTGGCAGAAGAAAATCTTTGATCGGAAAAGCAACTTCCAGCTCGGTTATGCACAAACAAACGCAATTAGTCCACAGGTGGGAAGCTGGTGAGGGATCATATCCCTAAAACTCCTGCTGGTTGGTCTGGTGCAGAAAGCAGCTGCTAACAAGAACAGAAATGACTGACGACACTCTCTAGTGCCCTAGCCACGCCGGTAAACAGGCCTGTATTCAGCCTGCATAAATGATCTGTATAAATTCTCAGCTGCAAAATTAGTTCTTAGACTCTTAAAGGTCTCTGAAAGCTCATTGTCTCAGTTTCTCTTTCAATACTAGTGTGACAGACAGAGATAACAGCTCACTAGCTACCTTGATGGGTATTAATTGACTGCCATGATGCAACACATCCCACATTTAACCAGGGCGTGCCAATCTGAGTGGCAAATGTGATTTCAACTCATCAGAAGTTAAAGCATCCACGAATTACTTCTTTAATCACCTTTCATCAAGTAACCATGTCTGATACACAGTGGAAAACTCCAGTTATTAGTGTGTAATTACTGTTTCTTATTAATTAGTGTGCTAAAGTAGCCTGCACCCTCTTTTGTACAAAGAAAATATTGTATAATGTGTAAGTGAAGCCATGAAAACCAGACCATAATGCTCCTGCAGTGGTCAGAAAGCAATTTTTCTGTGAAGTGCCAATTTTCTCCATAATTGTGTTTGCTCTACAAATACAGACAGACTCAGGAAGGGCTGTTTATGGGTGTTTCAATGGCAAACTTAACTCTGCTGTAAAATCTGATTTCTATCTCGAAGCTTGTCCCCACAATTGTTCAAACATTATTTTTGATATTCATCTCTTCTTAACATAATAAAGTTAAGCCTGGTGAAAATGCCTCACCTGTTGTGCAACAGTTAGTTTTGAAGGCGTGCTATAAGTCATGTTTGGCCTTGTGTATTAAATAGTTTGTATTACGTTGTGTATTTTTTAATAAGACTTTTCTCCAAACATGCCCATTAATGCAGTTAGAGAGCAAAGTGTGCGTCTGTCTGCTGTGTATCTGTGCATATCATCTGTAGCTCTTCCTCTGTGCAGTGCATCGGTGTGTACATGTCAGAGCCTTTACATGCATGTGTGTATTCACTGTTGCTTCTGCATGTGTGTGCATGAACACGGCTGTGCACAACATTTGTGTATCTGTGTCACAAAAACAGTTTCTGCTGGCATCGTGCCGCTGCTCCTCGGCCAGAATAACCACACATTTAATCTCTGGCTCTTCTGCTGCGCTGCCTCGCTCCTTTCTTCTCTCTCTCGCTCTGCCTCGGACGCCAGCCCCTCCATCAAAGACGAGAATGTCTCCAAGCCTTCTGTAAAGAAAGACTGCGCCTTCAACAGCACACAAACAAACAGCAGTTGTTGTCATTATATTCGCTCTCTGGCAGGAACCCAGAGTCACACAGTTGCTTCTTTGCTAATCTACGATTTTATTGTTTCTCTGCATGTTTACGTCTCCACGGAGGTCGAGCCCAGGGTTGAGGTTCTGATCGGCTTTTTATGACGAGCTCCGGCCTCGCTTTTTGGCCAGCAAGCGTGCTAGTGAGGAACGCAGACGAGCTTCGAAACATTTGCCGTTTTCCTCCGAGCAACGACACAGCCGACAAGCAAAGCGTAATTCAAAGCACAATAAATCAATGCAGATTTTAATGGGATTACAGTAAGAGGAAAGAAATGACTAAAAGCCTGATTCTCAGGCCCGGTGAGTTATGGACTGTCCGGTTTCACCCAGAGCAACGATCTCCATCCTGGATCTGTATAAATAATCATCGGGAAAATTAGGACTACTTGAGCATATAAGGTATCGTCGGGGCTCTGAGCACCATATGTTTTCAAGTGATACTGAATAACAGCGGTGTTACGACCCGAGTCAAAATGTAAAGAAGTGTGCTTTTGACATAACGCAGCTGCAAGAGATTCACAAAACAGGAAAACACCTGCTGATCTCCTCCGCGAGCCGGCAGCCATCGCACACAAATAGCAATAAAGGGATTCACAGCCCTGCAAAATCATGACACATGTCACGCTGACATCCGAGCATCTGAAACACGACTGGACCGTAACTTCTTTACAGCCAACAGAGGCTGTTACTTTGTTCAGACACCTTATGCTGCTTTTCTGCAGATCCGTGTGGGCTTTGTTGTGCCTCCATCACTGGAATGGTTTTGGGACTACAGTCTATAAGAGTGTACAGTACTGTGAAGTACACCTGTCTCACAAAATGATGCATTTCTGCAATAAGATTTTAATGGAGAAATCTGAGGAAATCATACAGGGGCAAGAAAACTGATATTTACTTTTCCTTCTTATCTCTGCCCTTTCATCGTTCAGCTATATGAAGATTGAACAAGGAGGGATCGGATCGGAGGGATCTTTCACATCATGGCCTCAAAATAAGCAAATAACAGTAATATATTTCTGATTCAAAACAACTATTAAATCCAAAAAAAAAAAAAAAAAATCCATGCATACAGTCAGCGAGTTGCAAAGTGACGAGGACGTTTATCCAGTGTCATACGTATATGTCATACATTTACAGGAAGTTCAATACAACTACAATGGAATGGAAATTGGAAATGCTTGCTCCATCTGTCATCCTCATTATTGGATCCTATATGATCACCCCATGTTTGAGCCCCCCCACTCTTTCTTAACATGAGTGCATACACAGACAATATAAACAGCCCAACACGCAGGAAATACAGGGCATCCGCCTGACAACTAATCACCCTTAATTGTGTGCTAATAGTGAAAGCAATGCATGTGGAGGGGAGAGGAGGAGCATGGCGGGAGGGGGGAACAACAAAATAAACAAAGGCAATAGGAAGGGGAAAAGGGTAATTTCACCCAAAAAATATTAATGTAATCACGGCAAATTACTAACTTTGGGATAACATTCCTGTGGCTCAGTGTGTTTATTTTACAAGCAAGTAATGGAAAGTAGGTAGAGGAGAGAAAAGGCAAGGCTCAACTAAACTCACCTACAAGACTAAACTCACCTACAAAACTAAACTCACCTACAAAACTAAACTCACCTACAAACTAAACTCACCTTCAAAACTAAACTCACCTACAAGACTAAACTCACCTACAAAACTAAACTCACCGACTAGACTAAACTCAACGTCAAAACTAAACTCACCTTCAGAACTAAACTCACCTTCAAAACTAAACTCAACGTCAAAACTAAACTCACCTACAAAACTAAACTCACCTACAAACTAAACTCACCTACAAGACTAAACTCACCTTCAAAACTAAACTCAACGTCAAAACTAAATTCACCTTCAGAACTAAACTCACCTTCTAAACTAAACTCACCTACAAACTAAACTCACCTACAAAACTAAACCCAATTCAAAACTAAACTCACCTATAAAACTAAACTCAACGTCAAAACTAAACTCACCTTCAAAACTAAACTCACCTTCAAACTAAACTCACCTACGAAACTAAACTCACCTTCAAAACTAAACTCACCTACAAAACTAAACCCAATTCAAAACTAAACTCACCTATAAAACTAAACTCAACGTCAAAACTAAACTCACCTTCAAAACTAAACTCACCTACAAACTAAACTCACCTTCAAAACTAAACTCACCTACAAAACTAAACTCACCTTCAAAACTAAACTAACCTACAAACTGAACTCACCTACAAACTAAACACACCTTCTAAACTAAACCCAATTCAAAACTAAACTCACCTACAAACTAAACTCACCTTCAAAACTAAACTCACCTACAAACTAAACTCACCTTCAAAACTAAACTCACCTTCAAAACTAAACTCAACGTCAAAACTAAACTCACCTTCAGAACTAAACTCACCTTCTAAACTAAACTCACCTACAAACTAAACTCACCTACAAAACTAAACTCACCTTCAAACTAAACTCACCTACGAAACTAAACTCACCTTCAAAACTAAACTCACCTACAAAACTAAACCCAATTCAAAACTAAACTCACCTTCAAAACTAAACTCACCTACAAACTAAAATCACCTTCAAAACTAAACTCACCTACAAAACTAAACTCACCTTCAAAACTAAACTAACCTACAAACTGAACTCAGCTACAAACTAAACTCACCTTCTAAACTAAACTCACCTACAAACTAAACTCACCTTCAAAACTAAACTCACCTACAAACTAAACTCACCTTCAAAACTAAACTCACCTTCAAAACTAAACTCAACGTCAAAACTAACCTACAAAACTAAACTCACCTACAAACTAAAGTCACCTTCAAAACTAAATTCACCTTCAAAACTAACCTACAAAACTAAACTCACCTACAAACTAAACCCACCTTCAAACTAAACTCACCTACAAAACTAAACCCAATTCAAAACTAAACTCACCTACAAACTAAACCCACCTTCAAACTAAACTCACCTACAAAACTAAACCCAATTCAAAACTAAACTCACCTACAAACTAAACTCACCTTCAAAACTAAACTCACCTACAAACTAAACTCACCTACAAACTAAACTCACCTTCAAAACTAAACTCACCTTCAAAACTAAACTCACCTTCAAAACTAACCTACAAAACTAAACTCACCTACAAAACTAAACCCAATTCAAAACTAAACTCACCTTCTAAACTAAACTCACCTTCAAAACTAAACTCACCTTCAAAACTAAACTCACCTACAAACTAAACTCACCTTCAAAACTAAACTAACCTACAAACTGAACTCACCTACAAACTAAACTCACCTTCTAAACTAAACTCACCTTCTAAACTAAACCCAATTCAAAACTAAACTCACCTACAAACTAAACTCACCTACAAACTAAACTCACCTTCAAAACTAAACTCACCTTCAAAACTAACCTACAAAACTAAACTCACCTAAAAACTAAACCCACCTTCAAACTAAACTCACCTACAAAACTAAACCCAATTCAAAACTAAACTCACCTACAAACTAAACTCACCTTCAAAACTAACCTACAAAACTAAACTCACCTAAAAACTAAACCCACCTTCAAACTAAACTCACCTTCAAAACTAAACTAACCTACAAACTGAACTCACCTACAAACTAAACTCACCTTCTAAACTAAACTCACCTTCTAAACTAAACCCAATTCAAAACTAAACTCACCTACAAACTAAACTCACCTACAAACTAAACTCACCTTCAAAACTAAACTCACCTTCAAAACTAACCTACAAAACTAAACTCACCTAAAAACTAAACCCACCTTCAAACTAAACTCACCTACAAACTAAACTCACCTTCAAAACTAAACTCACCTTCAAAACTAAACTCACCTTCAAAACTAACCTACAAAACTAAACTCACCTAAAAACTAAACCCACCTTCAAACTAAACTCACCTACAAAACTAAACCCAATTCAAAACTAAACTCACCTACAAACTAAACTCACCTTCAAAACTAACCTACAAAACTAAACTCACCTAAAAACTAAACCCACCTTCAAACTAAACTCACCTACAAAACTAAACCCAATTCAAAACTAAACTCACCTACAAACTAAACTCACCTTCAAAACTAAACTCACCTTCAAAACTAAACTCACCTTCAAAACTAACCTACAAAACTAAACTCACCTACAAAACTAAACCCAATTCAAAACTAAACTCACCTTCTAAACTAAACTCACCTTCAAAACTAAACTCAACGTCAAAACTAAACTCACCTACAAAACTAAACTCACCTACAAGACTAAACTCACCTTCAAAACTAAACTCAACGTCAAAACTAAACTCACCTTCAGAACTAAACTCACCTTCTAAACTAAACTCACCTACAAACTAAACTCACCTACAAACTAAACTCACCTACAAAACTAAACTCACCTTCAAAACTAAACTCACCTACAAAACTAAACTCACCTACAAACTAAACTCACCTTCAAAACTAAACTCACCTTCAAACTAAACTCACCTACGAAACTAAACTCACCTTCAAAACTAAACTCACCTACAAAACTAAACCCAATTCAAAACTAAACTCACATATAAAACTAAACTCAACGTCAAAACTAAACTCACCTTCAGAACTAAACTCACCTTCAAAACTAAACTCACCTTCAAAACTAAACTCACCTACAAACTGAACTCACCTTCTAAACTAAACTCACCTTCAAAACTAAACTCACCTTCTAAACTAAACTCACCTTCTAAACTAAACTAACCTACAAACTGAACTCACCTTCTAAACTAAACACACCTTCTAAACTAAACTCACCTACAAACTAAACTCACCTACAAACTAAACTCACCTTCAAAACTAAACTCACCTACAAACTAAACTCACCTACAAACTAAACTCACCTACAAACTAAACTCACCTACAAACTGCATGGCTGCTCGCAGTGTAACTATTTTATTTTACAACTCGACTCTGTTCTGTTGGTCAGAGCTGAGCTGTAGATTATGAGTCATAATAAAGCAGAGGCAGGTTTGAGGTTCAGAAAAAATATATTTTATGTCAATCACAAAAACAAATTTAGTTCATCTGCAGGATTTAAAATATCCAAACAGTGAATACACTTCAGTGACAGTTGTTTAGTTAATGTTACTGCCATTCAAATTCAGTGGTGTAGAGGATGGTGGTTTAGCAGTCATGAGAGACTTGGAGCACATCCTGTTTTGTTTGTGTGTGTGTGCGTGTGTGTGTGTGTGTGCGTGTGTGTGTGTGTGTGTGTGTGTGTGTGTGTGTGTGTGTGTGAGAAGCTTACTGTGAATCCTTCTGCGAGTACAACCCTGATTCCAAAAGTTGGGACGCTGCGTAAAACATGAATTAAAAAACCGACGTCGCTCCAGCCTCGCTGTGAACCACTGAGCCTTTCAATCATGATACTCTCACCTGTTACCAATCAGCCTGTTTACCTGTGGAATGATCCAAACAGGTGTTTTTGGAGCGTTCCACATCTTTCCCAGTCTTTAGTTGCTCCTGTCTCGACCTGTTTGAAACGTGTTGCTGCATCAGATCCTAAATATATTGACTTTGAGCTGTTTTCAGGTGAGTTTCTGTCAAAAGGGATTATCAAGTTATCACACTGTGTTTTCTGAATGTTTCACACAGCGTCCCGACTCTTTCAGAATCAGGTTTGTACAGTATGGAGTGAATGTGGGGGTGTGGGGGTCTCAGTCAGGTTTATTTCTCCCCTGTTAGCAGCAGCTGACTGATGAACAGAGGAGCAGGGAGGGAGGATCAGCACAGAAACACTGTGATGCTCAGCTAAACAAGCCGTGCTTCAGGGCTTGAACTGTGCGCCGTCCCTCATCTCAAACACACATACCACACACTCGCCGCTCCTCAGTCACATATGCACACCAGTGACTCCTGTTTATTGAGTCGGATGTTAAATTGTCCTCCAGTGAGGAGCGCAGAGGTTCCCGAGTGTTGAAACAGACTGTGGCTTGTGTGAAAGATATCCAAACACACGTCCAAGTTCGCTCTGGAGTTTGTCCTGCAGGAGCTTGACCAGGACACATCAGTCCTGTTTCTACATCGATCGAAGCCTCCTCTTTCCAAGAACTCCAACAATCAATCTGTGTTCGGTGTCGTGTGAAAAAGTCAGTGACCCGATGAGGTCCTATCTTTGTTCCAAAGTCCAGAGATTTGTTTCCCAAATACCAGAATTTATTCATGGTGTGTCTTTAAATGGCTGGATTCTGTAAATACAGTTACCTTTGACATCTGTGGAAAAACATGATCGATGAGTTGGATTTGACTTCTGTTCTCTTCTGAGGATGAGAGTGAAGGTGGATCAGGTTAGATGGCAGTTCGCAGTCACACAGCTCCCACTGGTGGTTCGACAGAACACGTCTTCCCTGTCCAGATCACAAAGGCCTTCACTCAAACTCTGTTGCCCCCCAGCACAACAACCCCCAAAACAAATGACAATGATCCAACAAAATCACACTTGCCATTACTCTTTGTAAATCAAGGCTCATGAGGGGGCCCATTTTGGGAAATAAACCTCAATAAGTGTTTCGCAGTGCAGCCTTTTCGGTCGGCAGGGGCTCGTTGTCAAACAGCATAAACAAATATGACGTAATTGTTCTGTTGTAAAGCAGGAAAAGTAACTCATCTATGAATAATGAGTGGTCATGGTCTCGGTTGGTTTGCCGTCGATTGGAGGCAGATGTGGGAGAGAAAGCGATGCATGGGTGGCGTTATCTGGGTCAACCTCACATGGGGAGAGACAAGCAGATCCAAACAGAGGGGTCCTCTCCGAGCAACGCGTGACCGCGTCCTGGTGGCCGTCGAGTCACGGCTCGTCACTGTGGCTGCTCCCAGTGGAAAAAACAGAACAAGAACACTCCGAGGTGAAGACTGAGACTTTATTCAGACACTTTATTGCTTTTAATGAAAAGATTATTAAATGTTCAGGAAAGTGTACACGTGAAGCTCATTTGGTGAGTTTGATTAGTATTCCCTGAGTCAAAATTCAAGAATTAGGAGATATCAAAACGACCCAACAACAGTTTGATTGATCTTTCATGGATTACACCAAAAAAATTAGAAACATGAACGTAAATAAAAAATGCGACATCTGTTTATGCAAATGAACCCTTCATTTATATTTTACAGCAGGTTAATACCCAGTTTAACATGTACATGTTTGAATTGATGTTTTTATTAAGAAAAGACTTTATCAATGAAAAATTTAAAAAAAAAAAAGTAAATAAACAATTCCTAGTTCACACTCCTGCTGAAACATGTAGACGTTCCAAGGGTCCGAGCTTCACGGCCCATATAAAGCCATTAGTTGGTGGACTACTGTTTTGAAGCCTCAGGTTTGGCATTATGGCTGTGGAGCTGCAGAGGAAAGGGGGGTGACAGGCTAAGCCTTCATCCTGATTGACAGATCGCCATGGTAACAACTTGTTAATAACCAGTTAGCCACACCCTAAAGCACACCCTGCTTTATCGTCTATTTTACTCCAAATGTGACCGTAATTTACAAAACATGACGAACATGATGCCGGTTTGAAGGAGACTTGACACCATCGGGAACAAATCAAGTCATTTTCCCATAGACTACTATGCAGTCCTACTTACTTTCGCCCTCTGCTGGATAATAGAAAGAATGCAGGTGTAAGGCACCTCCACATTGGCTTCTCTTCTCAGACCGGTGGCCGTGTTCTCTTCAGTGTATACAGTTTCTGCTTTTATATGAATAAGACACCAATCAGAAACACCTGCCGAACAGATGTGGGTGTGCTTAATGAAATGTAGGGTGAGTATAAGCAGATGGAATGATAATGATAGGCAATAAATTATATCTGTACACTATAAACCCCTCTTTACCACCTTATGCTGGACAGCCTGGCTGAATGTTGTAGCGTGACTCATGTTCTCACAGTGTGGGGGGCTTCAGGACAAAAGGAGCTGACCTTGTCTGGAACTATATGTGTCACTTAAGTTGTACATTATTCACAATATGAAATGATTTGGTATTTGGTAGTTTAACTTGGTCAGTCCGATTGTTCTAAATAGTTGAGCCTATTTGATCCTGATCTGAATGGAAATATCACCTAAATCAGACCAAATATTGGATAATGAGGAAGTGTTGCTGCAGCTGTATACATTTGGGACAAAGAGATTGATAAGGAATGGAGACTGTTATGATTATTTTTTACTCTTTAAAAGCAAGAAGAAGAAGTTTTAGCTAACGAGGATGAGATTCACTGTGTTTACAGCTGCATGAATCAATATTCTACATAAACAGAATTATCAGCCAGCTCTGCAGTTTTCTTCAGCTCTGCAGGAGGTTTTAGCATCTTTCAGCTCGTTTACAGCTTTGTTTGGATTCACTCTCACCGACCTCATCAGCTCTGTTTACTGACCTCGCAGGCAGCTGTTTCTAGCAGGAAAAAACTCACAAACCCTAATCTGCACTTCCTGTCCAACACAGAACAGCACACAAAGTTAGCCCTTAGCTGAGCATTTAGCACCTAACGAGCCATAACCCTATTTCTCAAGAGTTAGTAGAGACCCAAACTCTGTTTGCCAACACTTTTGCCATAACAACGTTATATGTGCCGATATGTTTCTTTATTTTAATAAAATGTTCTTACATTAATATGAAGGTGTTGCTGCAGTGAACATCAGATTTAACGTTCTAATGTTCTCTACAAAGGTTAAAGATGGCGGTCAGTGTAACAGATGATCAACAGCTTTTATCTCCCCAAAAATAAAAGTGTTTTTATGAGTGTGTGGTTCCCTGCATTGTAATCTGTGATTCATTTATTCTTATTAATCTATCATTTCCATTGCATGCTGCAAAAAGGTTTTACTTTCTTCCCAAAAAGCCTGAAGCTGCATTCACAGTGAAGATGCATGATTACCTCTGCCAGCTTCAATTACAGTCAGAAGAAGGTTTGAGCCTCCAGCTGTGGAATGAGGGTTGGAGATCCACAACAGAGCTCGTTTGGCCAGAAAAGAATTGTCAGTTGCTTTTCCGGAATCATTTTGTTCTTCGCTTTGCTTGAAATGCTTTTCTGGAAAAATGTTCACGGGTCACCGTTCATGGCGTCGGTAAAAGCAGCTTTAAATGTTGCTGTTGGCACGGACGAGCATGTCAACAGGAGTTTGGCAGAACAAGAAGACTCTGCACGATTCAGGCTCAGCCTATGAATCTGCATACCCCAGGCTCCACGGTGCACCTGACCTGCAGGATCTGGAGAGGGAGGAGGGGGAGGAGGGGGAGGAGGAGGAGGAGGAGGTTTAACTGCTCACTTTTTTCTCTTTTTGACATCCAGCCATCACTCTCGCTCCCTGTGGGGAGCAGAAAGGTCACACTGAAGCCTTTCTTCTGGCTCAGGTTTAGCAGCACACAGTTCTGGCCTCCAAAAGAACTCCTATTCTCTCTGGCACATGTTCAGGCGCTCTGTCATCTCTCTCTCTCTGATTCGCTCTCATGCTCGCTCTTCCCCGCTCTCTCCTGTCAGATCTGTCTTCACAGGGACTTGTAAAATTACCTGGCAAGAACAACTCAAAGCACTCGACAGGACCCGTGTCCCCAGTGTCCCACAAACTTTTACAAACTTTTTTGTTTCATTAAAATGAAGAGTTCACTGAAAAGAGGTCCAGCTTTTTGTGCTGGAGGGTCAATTATTACAGAATTTTCTGAAAAGTTGCATGGTGATTTAATATAAACTCTGATTCCAAACTTTTCTGATCACGGGTATTAAATTGAATTTACTAAACATGTTGAAGCGATTGTGGTCTAATGGGTGTGCTTTTTTATTTCCTGTTCTTGGACAGGATTGCTGCTTCGCCACGGATCCTGACAAAAAAAATGAAACAATAATAATAAGGGCTGCACTGTATGGGTGATGTTTTCACCATATTACCTGGCAAGACAAGTTGTCACAGAAGACACACAAGGATGACGGGCAGGGTCGGAAATGAATCTGTTATACAATCACAGTGTACAGTACAATGCGCTGTATGTAAAGGACGCATCAAAACATATCAAGGACATTCATGCAGCATCCATCCAGTGCATACTGCTGAGTCAGCAGCATGTTGGCAAACATGCCCATTTACACATCCATCCATTATCATTCACTGATGAATGAAAACTTCGGTCTCTGACAGCTCCTGAGTGTGAGACTGCAGACAGTCTGTTGTATTTCTTTCTTCTTACTTTACTGCATGTTCTGCTTCCAATAGGTGAAATTCCCAAGGTGGCCCAGCTGCTTTCTCCCCTTAAACAACTAACGCAGAGGGAGTGAGCAGCCATGTGTCAGCAGAAACCATAAAAAAGGACAACAGCAGATATCAATATGTTTAACGTCTCTTTTGTTATATTGTCATAAGTTTTAAAATACACACACAGACACACAAACAGGCGCGATGAATAACTGGTGCACACATGTATCAGCACATGAGCAACGTTTCGATGTTGGAGCTGGTGAAGGTGGAGCTTCTGAACTGTCATACAGCATATGGCCAAAAATATGTGGACACACCTCTTCACAATCTTGGGTACACCAAGACAATGCTCTGCCCCTTTGCTCTGTTGTAACTCCTTACAACTCTTCAGCTGTGAAACGCTCCTCTAACTTTGTCTGTCTGCAGTTTGGTGCTAAGCAGGCAGTGAACAATGGGTTTTAGGGACTTTTTGTTGAAAACAGCTGCCTGCTGAGGCTGAAAATGATGCATCAGCATCAGAGAGCTGAGAGAGTGAACAGGAAAGTTGCAAGAATGCACTTAAACTCACTAAAGCTGCAGATTCCTGTTCATATCGTTTCCATACCATCATTTGACACATTTAATTATAAAATATACCTTGTTAGCACTTTAATGATAAATTATAAACTTTATTTGTATAGCACCTTTCATACAGAAATAGCAGCTCAAAGTGCTTTACAAGAAAGAAATCACATGCACCAAGTGAGTGCTTTACATAAAAGACAGAACGGACTTAAAAACAGATTTTAAAAAGAGTAATAATGATAATAAGGATGAAAATAAAAATAAAGACAATGCATAAAACCTCAGAATAAAAGAATCTAGGTAAAAATAGATTACATAGAATACTTAAAATCTCTTGTTTAAAACATGAATGTGATTGGATGGATTTAACCGATAGGGCATGAGACTGAACATCTACGTATGACATGCTTTAACAGTGTTTGAACTGCCTTGTGCCTAAATTATCTCTCAGCGGGGGTTTGTAAATTGTCTGAGCTGAGAAAACCAGGTTAAACTGAGGTGTATTATTAAAGACTGTATTTCTTTACTGCTTCTTCTGTGTCAGAGTTAAAGAAATACCCTGTTGTGCTGAGAGGGATCAAAACCAAAGACGCTTTTCCACATCACGCTGAGGCTCCTTCAGCAGCAGATAGAGGGCAGTGTTGTATAAAACCTTGTATAACAGCCCACGTCTGTGTGTGTATTGATAATCCTGTCTGCTGGTGCTGTTGTCAGGGTCAAACAGGCTTAGATTTACAGCATATATCTAACTGAATGAGTGGGTTTTTCCTACAGAATAAGCCTACAGATACTTCCATTAGACCAATAATGTCAATACATGCAGGTGAATAAGACCACACGGATTAAACAGGTCGAAACTGAAGCTTCATGAGAGCACTGGCTATTATCTGTGTAACCTCCAGAGACAAAACATAAAAACATAAAAACAAATAAACAAATATATATATATATATATATGTATTTGTACTGATTAGAAGTTAAATATATACAATTGTTGACTCAATAAGCAAAACATAATTAAAGGTATGAAATCAGTCCTTATCCACCTAAACTCCAGAACATGTATTTGAAGAGTTTGTTGTGAGCTCTGAAGTAGCAGAGAGATAAATGGACAACAGACAGTCTGTTGTATTTCTTTCTTCTTACTTTACGACATGTTCTGCACCTAAAAAGATGAAATTCCCAAGGTGGCCCAGCTGCTTTCTCCCCCCGAGTAACTGTGACACAGAAGGGAGTGAGCAGCCGTGGTTTTAGCAGAAACTATAAAATGCTTCACAGACAAAGGACGACAGAATATTTCATCATGTTTAACGTCTCTTTTGTTGTATCGTCATAACCTTTAAAATATTTTTTTCAATAGGTGAAAATAGTTGAATTTAATGGCCGTCATTTGCTTGTTGTAATATTTTAATGTCACAATCATTCATCAGTTTGAAATGTGTCAGTGTTGGCTTATTTTTTATTGTACTCGTACGTTATAATGATAGTACTTTTAAAAATGTTAGGTTTTATTGAAGAGACGTCATAAAATGTTTTATTTTATTGCAGCACTCAGTGTTTTTTTATTTAAAAGAAGTGTTTTGAATTTCATGTATTTTGCTTTGTCAGATTCTCACATTCCCACTATAAAAATGTGATTTCTTTCTTTAATTTCTTGTGGCATGTCATTGAGTAACATTTGAACGCTGCACTTGAGGGCAAGTTTAAGGAAGCGAAGCCGGTGAAGGCCACTGCCTCTAATGCCTTTGGCAGTCAGTGCCGTAACGAGCCATGTACGTAGCATCGTATTTCCTCGGACTCGTTTGGCAGTTGTCTTTCATTCCGTGGTTGCAAAACATCTCTGAGAGAGCCCCCGAGGGAGCCCACGTTCAGATTAGATACATGAGAGAGCCACCCAGGCTCCATCATCACATTATACAACACTCAGCGAGCAGCGTCTGGTTCAGCTCAAATCAAAGTGAAACTGATGGAGACCATTTTCCCCGTCTAGGAGGGATGTTGCGAGGAGGAGAGGGGCTGGTGGGGGCGGACGAACGGGGCTGCGGTTAAAGCACGGCCATGGGAAGGAGAACATGGAAACATGTTGGAAATGAAGCATGCCCATCTACGGAGGCGACAAGCAAACTAAACAGGACTTTGGAGGACGGGATGATGATCTTGGAGGCCACAGTCTGACCCACACAGACACAGAGAGAGTAGGTCGGCACAGGTTTCAGATCACTGAGTGAAGGTGGAAATACACAATGTAAAAATACTCTGTGAGAAGTAGAAAGTCCTGCATTTACATTTAAAAAGTACATGTAAAAATTCTATTAAATGTACTGACCTGTTAGAGATATATTATACATTTAAATATATACTCTTTATGCAGAATGAACTCTTTCAGTCTCACATATTTGCAAATTATATTCCCCAGGGAAGGATCTGAGAAATGTTGAAGTATGAAGCATCAGAGTAAGTTATTAAGACGTCTCTGATGTGAAAGTGGAGCAAAGGTCATTCGTAAACATCAATTTGATTATTTGATGTTGTGATTTTATAGATATGGATAAAAGGAAAATGACAATGTGTTAAAACTTAAGCAGCATTTTAAGGTTGGACCTGGTGTACAATGCATCACACACTACATGGCCAAAAATATGTGGACACTCCTGTAGCAGCAGTTTGTGTGTGTGCCTTTTGTCCCAAACTGAGAAATGGTTTTCTGAGAAATGGTTTGTGGAAGAACTTGAGTGTCATTCAGGTGAACACAGACTGTGAGAATACCAGTGCTGGACCTCAGTAATGTCTTGTGGCAGAATGGGACCAAATCCCTGCAGCCAGATTCAAACATTAGTGGAAAACCTGGAATCAGAAGACTAGAGGCTGTTATAGCTGCAGATTAATGCCCATGATTTAGAATGAGATATAGGTGTTATCTTCAGGTGGGTGTCTGTGGCTCAGGAAGTAGACCGATTTTAAATCTTAATCTTAAGAAAACTAGTTGCTAGAATGATCAAGTATTGTAGTTAAATAATGACTAAAATATTGTCTGAAATGTATTAGAGTTGAAGTTGCATGAAATGGAAATACTAAAGTAAAATACCTCAAGTTTGTACTGCAGTACTAGTACCTGTACTTTCCTGCGCTCACATACACACATACAAGGAACACACATGCCCCAGGGAGGTGGGGAGACGCTCTAACATTACACAGTACCGCAGGATCAGGACACACACCTTCATCTTCTTCCTCACTTCCACCCTGTCAAATTAACAGCGTGTCCTGAGGAGAGGGAGCAGCGGCAGCGTCGGGCCGCCGTCGGAGAGCCTGATTGAAGGGCTTCCGAGAATTCTCTGGCTTTGTTGTGCAGCTTCCCCGGCGCAGCGGCCGGGGGTAATGGCTTTAGCAGGGGCAGGTACACAAAGCTCCAGTGGCCACAGACCGGAGCTGGACAAACTTTACTGTTGACATCTGGAATTTCTTTCCTCCCCTTCCTTTTTATTTTCCTCCTCCTCTCCTTCCCTTTTTCCCCTCTTCTGATGGAGGGCTGACTCACTCGGTATCCATCATCATAAAAGCGTCAGCCAGCTAAATATAGACATTTGTTTTCTTGTGCCTGTTCTGGCACTGCGTATTTTACCACACGTGATATCATGCCGTCCATGCTGTTGGCTCGACCGCACGCTGAACCCCGATATGGTTTCACTGGTAAATGTCTACACAGGGTAATTATCATAATGGGGGCTGTCACCGGCGATTTATCTCACATCACAGATACTTTGGGTCTTATCGTACCGTCGTCTGCTGCGGCTTCGACGGGGCAGACGGTGCGTTAACTCCAACCTTGTCCTCACACAGGGGATAATGTCACTGGTAATCCATAACATGCTTTGTCTTGTCTCAGAGGAATATGCTTCTTAATATTTCCACTGCAGTGATCTTTCCTATAATTCAACACGTCTCATATCTCAGAAAATGACTTTTCAGCTGAAATCATGTGAAGGTGTGTATCCTGCTGCTGTCAGTTTGACTTCGGGCCTTTTCTCCTGTTGTTTGCTGTCTCTGTCTCATGTTTCTTAGACATATAGCATCACAGCTCACTGATAATGCAAATAAAGCCTGTGTCCATTTATGCAAAGAGACAAACACAAGGAGAAAAGCAACACACACACATGACTCAGCATTTACTGTAGAAATGTGACATAGACAAACTTGACAATGTAACACATGTGGATACACACACACACACACATACACACACACACAGCACTGTGCACACACATAAACAAAATCCTCCAGAGAAAAGCAAACAGGATGCTGCCGTCCAGACAGGACATCGTCCTCCTGCACCCCTCCCTGCACCCCTCCTTTTATAGGAATCACACGAGGAAGGATTAAAAAAATGTAAACACAAATCAGTGTGAGACGGTCTCTCAACCCGAGTGTGAGACGGTCTCTCAACCCGAGTGTGAGACGGTCTCTTAACCTGAGTGTGAGGCGGTCTCTCAACCCGAGTGTGAGGCGGTCTCTCAACCCGAGTGTGAGACGGTCTCTCAACCCGAGTGTGAGGCGGTCTCTCAACACGAGTGTGAGACGGTCTCTTAACCTGAGTGTGAGACGGTCTCTCAACACGAGTGTGAGACGGTCTCTGCACCATTTATGGTGACGTTCCTTCCATTTTTTCTGTTTATTTCAGGGGATTTTTTTCTGACCTGTATGTGGGTGGAGGGTGGAGGGTGGAGGGTGGAGGGTGTGTTATGTGTCTCTGCTCTTGAACATGTCCTCTCTCATGCTAAATGTCCCTGCTTCAGACCATGCTGTGCATGTGCCCACTTGTTCTTGCATGTGAACAACTCCATTCCTCTGCACAGCTAAACCCCCCCCACACTGAGCTATAGGGAGTCGGTGCCCCTCTGCCTGGGGGGTGTAAACCCCAGAGAGTCTGTGCAGTGATTGAGGAAATGTTTGGTACAGTGAGTTTTCTCCCTTTTGAGGTGTTTGTTGGCCAGAGCTGGTCCTGACAACCCTCCAGGGAGCGCGCTCAGTAGGCCTCTTCAAAGAGCCCCCGCTCCCAAAGCAGGAAGTCCAGGCCTGCGCTGCCTGGAAACAAGATGAGGCAGACAGGAAGGAAGGTAATCCATGAACATGCAATAGCACTACTGTCCACACACACACAAACACACACTCACACACACACACACACACACATATCCGATCAGTCCCTCCTGACACCCACAAACGGGGATATTCCCTGGACCCCCGCAGACGTTTAGCTTGATTTGTCTTGTGCTTTGTGCTGTGAAATAGTCATGGTGATCATGAGCAGCCCTGTGTAGATTGTGTGTGCGTGCGTGCGTGTGCGTGCGTGTGTGCGTGTGTGTGTGCGTGCGTGCGTGCGTGCGTGCGTGTGTGTGCGTGCGTGTGTGTGTGTGCGTGCGTGCGTGTGCGTGTGTGTGTGCGTGTGCGTGTGTGTGCGTGCGTGTGTGCGTGTGTGCGTGTGCGTGTGTGTGTGCGTGTGCGTGTGTGTGCGTGTGTGTGTGTGTGTGTGTGTCTAAAGGTCACAGCAGAAAGCAGCTCTGCAGCTATAGCAGCACGCAGCCTCTCTTGTAAAATAATGTGAAATCTGAATGAAGTTTGGTGTGGACTTCTAAACATGATGGATGGAGGATACAATCTGGAGCCGGATTGATTTATTTGTCACTGGCAGAAGTACAAAAGCACATAAGTTCTGTCCTGGAGTCAAGTCCACGTATCTGATTGTTCTTCTTAATGCTGCGTCCTGCTGCTAAACTGTTCTGCACAACACCCACCTTTCAGAAAAAGATTGATGACTAGCATTTCACAGACTTCTTGAATAAGACAAACAAAAAGGGCTTTTGTATTGAATATATGTTCATGGAACTGAAGGCACTAATCCAATCACTGTCTGAAATAAAACACTCTGCCGCTGACAGTTTGTCCGTGAGGAGATGAGCCGACTCCTCAGTGACTGTTTGAGCTTGTTTCAGCTGTTCCAACTGAAACCACTAGAGAGCAGTCTTCAATTGATTTTCCATGGACGGAGTGTTGTGGCCCCTCGCTGAATGAGAATGTGGCTGGAGCAGAAGTCTGATGTTGTTGCCAGTGAAATCAGTAGCCTGGCTTCCTCAGCCAGACTCGGCCCGGTCCAGCTCATATTATACAGAATGTGGTAATACTGTGGCAGGAGGGAAATTAGTTTTTGTGGGGTGGTGTCGGTGAGGCAGATTAGCTGTTTTCATTGTTGTAACGTGACCCAACATGGAAGCTGGAGACCTATAATATAAGACAAGACGGCATGTTTGGGGTCAATTCTCTGAGAATTGAGAAATTTCACTCATTCAGTGCAGTAAAAGAACACGTTATTCTTAAAACCACCACATTTTGTCCAAAGTTTACACTCAGTTCACATAGATTTTTTATATTCAAAGTTTTGCCATTAACAGAGTTAACACCTTCCCAGCTAATGCAGAAGAAAACTCCCGGAGAGAGATGTACATTTATGATCTTTGTGGACTATTTATTCATTCATGCTCTCACTCAGGTCAAGTTTCACTCGGAGACACTATCTTTTATTCTTTTCTTCTTAAAAATCCGGTGACATGGAATCGGTTTTTTACCATCGATGTCTGAGTGAAAGTCAGAAAACTTCTCCTAAAGCATTTTAATTTCACAGAAATGAAACAGGCTTCAGTGTGTTTCATACCTTTTCCCAGAGAAGACTGAAGACTGAAAAGATGGATGAGAAACAATCAAAGGCAGGACGGGATAATAAACAAGGAAAATTCTCCTTTCCCATCCTGACATTAAATATTAGTAACTATTAGTTCTATATAAAGTAATTGTGGATCACGTGCCTGCTTTATGTGACAGGTGTTACATGAAGCGATGAATCGTCCCGACTCTGATGAGTTGATTTCATGGCCTCAAACTGTTTTCGTTCACTCTTCTCGGCTGCAAAAGGCGTCTGTTTCCTGCAGAACTGCCCGCAGTCTGCAGTGCAGCTACCTGTGTGAGCAGACAGACAGGTACAGAGTCATCTCCCTCCTGTCTTCATTTCGTTGATGAATAATTTTGTCGTAGTTTTGGTCGATGACATTTTTTTGCTGAAGGAAACAGGTTGGTGACTAAATAAAAACAAATCCATGATGAAAAATCTGTTGACTAGTACAGATGCAAACTGTAGCAGAAATGTCACAAACAAACTCGAATCGGGGGGGGGGGGGGTTGGCATGTGAACGTTGAGAAGTGAATGACCCCTCCCTCCAGGAGTAAACTATGAGTTTGGAAATTCTAGAGAAATATTTAAAGAATGCATCACATTGTCTTTGTACTGCACTGCAGTAGTTTTGGTTTAGGTGTAGATAAACCGAGCTACACTTCGATACACGCCGCTTTAGGTTTTAGAAATCTTTCTGATCTTAAAAATGACTCAAATATGACTAAATCAGAATTAAACTGTGCTTCAACAATAACACTGTGTTCCTCTGGAGCTGATGCAGAGCAGTAAGGAGAATGAATGTCTTCTACTCATCAGGTGGACACAAACAGACTCTGAATGTCAGCAGATCTGCTGAATCAGCAGCTGTTTGCTAACATGTTCGAGATACAAGGTCAAGGTCAAGGTAACTTTATTGATACCCGTAGGTAGATACCAGCCTCGTATGTGATGGTGATGATGTGTCATGTGGTGTTTCTAACTTGTTTCTGCTTCGTCTAAGTGGCAAAAAAGTCAGTTAGTAGGTTTAAAGTATTTCTGCTTCTGGGTAAAAAGGAGCTTCACTCTGATAAGAAGAGTCCTGAGTCTCTTCTTATCAGAGAGAAAAAGCCCCCACCGCCCTCACATCCAAACACACTGAAGTCATTTCAGCTGACCGGCTGACCGGCGGTCTAACCTCCACACACTCACTGGTGTTAACTATAATTTCAGCCAGATATATTGTGGCATGAACTGGATTCAACCTTTTAGGTCTCTGACTGGAAAACTGGTAAACAACTTCACAACGAGAGCTGACGAGAGGCCAAAGCCTCAGAGAGATAGAATATTCCCCCACAACAGCAAGAAACTGCCAACACCTGATTCCAATCATACGTGATCATATGTGATTATTAGCACCTGTGGTTGTCCCCTTCTCCCTCCCAGCCTCTCTCTCTCTCTCTCTCTCTCACACACACACACACACACACTAAAATACTTGCAGACAATAGGTTTTCAAGAACAGTCAGCAGATATTTTGCAGAATATTCCTCGTATATATAATGATGGATTGTTCAGTCCGTCAAACATTCAGACATTTTCTATTCATATCTGAGTCTTTATGTATAAATGCTGAGAGCTGTGTTATTGTGGCCAGGCATTACCCAGAGCGAGCCACGTCACGTGCTGTTACTGCTCGCTTTAGAGAAACAGCTACCTTTTGTTAATTAATCTAATTAATTAACAGCTATTTGACTTGCTGGGCTTTGTGGTGATGTAATGGATCTTAGAAGTTGTCCTGACCTTGAGTAAGTCCTGCTGAAGTTCACACGTTGCAGCAGATCTGACTGGAGCGAAGTGACCCAACCAGAACCTCCAGCTGGCTAGAACTAGAGCAGAGTCATACAGCAGCACTGCGTTAAGTCTTGTTTTAGAGAAGTGCTGATTCACCTGTATGGTTGGTTTGGGTCCTCCAGTTTGACAGGTGTTTCCATTATTTTGTCCACCCCATTTATATCATTAAGGAAAGGCTAAATAACGGAAACGGCTCTCTGTACAGAGCAGTAAAGTTCGACTCCACCACAAACCTTTGCCCACCATGTGAAATAAGAAATAGTCCAAAGAGGTGGAACACTGAGCGGCAGTTCAGATGATACAGGGACTCAGTGGACAAAATCTGCATTATCTGTATTTCACTGTTTTCAGTGGACGTTAATGACGTTAATATATATTCCTCAAACAGAGACTGGATGTTGTAGCGTTATCATTCTCCATGTGGCACATTCACCTGGATGTGAAGGTGTTCATCAGCAGCGCCAGTTAGCTTAAAGGCATTGGCTAGGCCCCGTTAAAAAGAACTGTGGTTACGATTATGGGTTTTGATCATTATGAAGAACACATGAGTCATGGTGGGTAAAGAAAAGATTAAAAAGAAGTTACTCATTTTTTCATGTCGGTGACATTTTCCAATGTCTCGAGACGGCACGCCGCCGCCAGAGCCACGCTGATCAGCTGTGGGCTGAGTGTCCCCGTCTCTACACCAAACAGCCACAAAGCAGCTGGTGACCGTTTTTCAGCTAAAAGGCCTGATATTTCCCCCAGGAGTGGGTTGAGACCCAAACAGAGCTAAAAAGAGAGTGAATATTGGAGTTATATTTGCTGGGGGGCAGAAACGTGGCTTCAAACGGATGTTAATGTTGTCTTTAACTGTGAAAGAAAAAAATGGACTAACTGTGGGGAGGACGTAAACACTGTTTTTACTTTGGAGAGCTTTTTGGCAGCGTTCTCCTCTTTGGCTGAGCAACCTCCAAATCCAGAATCCAGTCCGTTTGTCGGAGAAGCAGTCCATCACTGAGTCAGCACAGCTAATGATGGAGGTAATACTGTCTGAAGAATGAAGAAACACACCGTCCCTTTCACCCACGTGTCTCTGAGCCTGAAGCTGCTCATACCTGACAAAGAGACAGGCTGGGAATAAAAAACACTTCCAGCAGTTTCCAGTAGACTCTATTGGAACATCATTTATGCAGAAAATAAGGAATATGGCTCATTTTAGCTTAAAAACTCTGCACATTTCATTCTACCATATATTTATTATCACACACACATCAATATGGTGGCCCCAGTGTGGACAAACCGACTATTGCACACTGTTACTTTGCACAACTGCACTACTGCTTAGTTCAGATGTTTATCCTGGATAGCTTAGTTCTTTATTTTTATTTCACTATTTTTTCTTATATTGTTATTCTGTATTTTGTATTGGATTTCTGCCTCTTACTTGAAAGTTGCTCATTACTTGAAAGTAGTTCTTGTTTTTATTTTGCATGCCCTTGTGTGTCCACCTGTCAGACTGCTGGAAGATGAATGATGGAGATGAATAAAGAATCTATCTATCTATTGATACATGATAGTTTTGCATTTCTAATAATTCAGTCTGTGGCTCAAATGCATGAATACTGTTTAAATTAAGATTTACATGCCAAACCTACATGATATAATGAGTAAAAACTGTCCTACGGGGAGAAAGAAAGCAGCAGTGTTGTTGATTGGCTGCTATCTGTCAGTCAGCTGTTACTGAGTGAGGAACCTGCCATGAGGCAGCAGAGAAGGATTTCACTGATATTAATATTTAATTCGCTGAGCCTCTTTGCTTCTCTATCCTTTTTTTATTTTCCCAGCTCTCTTTTTCCCATCCCTCCCTCTCATGTTCACCTCCCGCTCCCCCCCAGGACAGTAGCAGAGATAAGGGGCTCCCACAGTCCAGTAAGGCCCAGGTGAACGGGGGGTGACAAGGGGTCACGCTGTCAGACACCAGAGACTGATGGAGGGCCCTGATCCTGCCGGTGTCACAAAGACGGATCAGATGAAATCACACACACACACTCACACACACACACACACACACTGAGACTTACACACACAAACACACACACACTCACACACACACACACACATTCATACACACTCACACACATTCATACACAGATATACAGAAGAATATGAGCAGCATTTTACTAAAGCTACATATACATGCACTCTCTACTCCCTTTTTCTTTATTTCATACTCTCACTTTCTGTCTCTCTATGTCACACACACACACACACACACACACACACACATACACACACACACACACAGTGGTAGACTGACAGAAACAGGTGGGGGCAGGGTGGGGGGAGATGTGACTCATGTCCAGCTCATTTATCTGCAATCTGTGGTGTGTATGACTGAGCTGAGTCCACCGACTCCCGAGTTTCTCAAGAAAACACTCTCAGTCTTTTAGAGATACAGCTGCAGAAGTGCTCACACACACATGCACTCACACACACACATGCACTCACACACACGCTCACACACACACATGCACTCACACACACGCACACACACACACACGCACACATACACACACATACACACACACATGCACACACACACACACACACACACACATCACTATGCTGTGTGAGACATTTTGCAACATCCTGTTAAAGATCTGGTTCATCATTTCAGAATCAGAATGAGAATCTTTATTGATCCCTGAGGGGACGTCGGGTCAGTCGCAGTGGCTCCTAACAGCAATAAAATATAAAAGGAACTAAGAATGTCTTAGAGAAAGTAAAAAAACTGTAAAGAATATGTATAAATATGTAGACTATACAACAATATAAATCAAACATTAATAGCAAACAATATGTAAAGAGAAGATGTAACCTGTATGTAAAATGCAACAATAAACAGCAGCCGTCTATGTAGAATCAAGTAATAAGAATAAAAGTAATAAGAGTAGAAAATACATTAGTTACTACTGAAAACATAATTAATTAAAAATGTGTCACATATAGTTTTATTTATTTTATTTTTTATGAAACACTCAGTTAACATCAGAGCATTGTACTTTTTAAGAAATGATACTCAAACAGGAGGAAACTGTATTTGTCAAGGCCTACTTTCAGCTGCGGATGAATACACATCTGGTGCGTTAGTGTGTATTTAGAGCAGCGTGATAATTAGGCCACATGTCAGCCTCTGTGAATTTTTGAATAGACAACAATGGAGCTCTATGGCACAGAGGAAGAAGATATATCAGGCTCTATGCAGACAATACTTGTCAGGTGGATGGTTTTCATGGTTCGTTGGTGTTTTCATGATGTTTGTTGACAATAGAAAGATAAAGATATATAGAATATCCTTAACGGTCACATCAACATTTAAAACATTTCTCAGCTAAATCAATTAATTCCTAACGAGTCGTTATGACCAAGCCTTCTTCCTCAGAGCATTCGATCATTTTTCACGTTTGTGCTATAAGGCAATACCATCGCTGAGCTTTAAGAGACGCTGTCGTAGCTTGTTAGCTTTGCTGCAACATCAGCTTTTATTCAACCTCCGCTGTTATAAACTCTTTCACCAAACGGTCTGCAGGAAGTTACGGGACACGAGTCGATGCTACAAATACACATTTTGAATTAACTGAGTGAACTTACTGTCCTGTTAGCGACCGAGCTGGTTTGCTAACTCCCCGTTAGCTCGGAGAACTTTCTTCCTCTTCATTAAAACGATGTACAATCCTTACAGCAGTCAAACTCTCTGTGACGAGCTGGCTCCATGTTATCTGCAGTAATATTCTCACCTCAACTCATTTTTCAGCTGTGACCTTCATCCTGTAACAATGTCCAAATCCTGTTTGGGACTTTCTCCCACTTTCACAGAAATACACATAAACTCCTCTTATCTTTGAGACACACACACACACCCCCTCAGTGACGTATATTTTCACAGCACACACACACACACACTGTCTAATTTACACTGACACACAGATGGCCCCCGCTCTGACCACAAATGTAGTGTAACCCCTGCTCCCTGCGGTGCAGCCCGGGCTCAGGCTGCCAGTAAAAGCGAGGGATGCTTCATGGCTCAACAATTCGCTTGGTAAATGGAAAGGGTTCGGTGTGTGACCTCAAACACTCTTTCTGTCTTTCTCTGTCCGACTTTTCGTCCTTTTCGTTCGCTCAGTTTGGCTGAATCTCATTTGTCTCTTGGCCTCTTTTTCTGTCTCGTGTTGCTTTCTTTCATTCGCCTTCACAGGAGTGAATATTTGGATCTTTTGTGCTCGTCTCTCGCTGTCTCTGAGGTTTTCTTGTCTGTTTTGTTATTATTTGGTTTCTACCATCCAGAGAGTGATTCAGGCTAATTTTTGGCCCGTTTTTGGTACAAAACCACTTCTCCCCCCTCTCTCTCAGGTGCACTTTTTTTATCTGATTTTCCCCTTTTCTCCGTCTTTCCTCTCTAATAGCCAGCCCTCGTTCCCTCTCCTGTCGATGAAGGTGCGATCCACCCCCCCTCCTGTCTGAGAGGTCAGGAGCAAAGTGAGGACACACGAGGAAGGCAAACCTCAGCTCACAAATATGAGCAGTATGAAGAAAACTGTGCATTTCTGTGACGTGCGGTTCAGTGGGTTTATTGGGTAACGGATACGCTGAAATTCAGTCCAATTTTTGGTTTAGCCAAAAAGGTTTTAATGGTATTAGAGACATTACTTCATGGGGAAGTGGCTTCTATCGTGAGTAGCCTGCAGAGATTAAAGATTAGTGATCAGAAAATTGAATAATTACATCTCTGTTGATCCAAACGTGGTTAATCTACATGTGGCTGCTGTCACACACCATTGCTGCTGCTGCTGCTTAATATCTCAGATGTAATGAGTAATTGCACAAAAAGAACACACATACCAAAAAAAACCCCGGAACAATCCCTCAGTCAGAGGAAATAATAGCTTGTGTTTTTGAAATATGGCTCTGAAATTTCATATTGTGTTTCACTAAAGTGAGAAAACCTCAAGAGGTGTGAGACCCTGCACGGCCAGTATCGAATGCAGTCCTCCCATCACCTCAGAGTTAAAGAAAGTCCAGCCAGGTGGATTTGGGTGTGTAGCATTCACACACACACACACACACAGTCATAAAAACAGAGAAAGAAAAAAGGACTTCTCAGATTGGAGAGGACAGGCGGGGATCAAGGTGCAGAGGGAAATGGTTAGGGTTAACTTTCGTCTAAAGGGTGTCAGAAAAGGAACTAAATTGGGTGTCAGAAAGTGCTAAGGAGCTGAAATAAGTCAGGGTCTCCAGCTCTTATGTGGGTGGGTGCTCGCTTTAGATTTTACAGACAATGTCCCTTTAAAAGCCCCACGTCTGGAAAGCCCATTAGATGTGCATATAAAATTTCCCCTGTGATTAATAGTTGATGAGGCAGGGTTGGTTGGAGGGTACTACCAACATGTGGCCGGCAGGGCTCCTCCTCTGCGATCTCACGTTACACTCCATAAACTTGCCGCTCTTTCCCACCTATACGTTTAAAAAGGAGGAGGGCTCGCTTGTCAAGAATGCCTTAGAAGAGTTGTGAAAACAGCCAGCCCGAGGAGGGGAGTCATGCAGTTGCGGATGCAGGTCTCCCGCCGAGCCACAAGCCAGCGAGATCAGTCAGGGAGGGAGAGTGTGTGAGAGTGTGTCAAGACGAGAGGCTCCAAAGGACGTCACACCGGCTCCCAGAGAGAGGGGGGAACCCGCTGCCACAGGAAGGCGTCTGTCCTCACGCGTTCTGGGCTGTGGAAGAGTCAACAGCCTCTGACAAAAGTCCGTATTCCGGGGGTGGATGCAGCAAGACCATGATGAGCATTTAGTCAGCTGAAGTGGATTTTCCTCAAGACTGAAAAAGATACAGATTTCCAGTCCTAACTGACTCTCCGGAGGGGGGGTGGAAAAGACTTGTAATAAGACGCTAATCAAGATTGTGTGCAGTCTTATTGCATCGCCATGGATCAGCCAGCCAGCAGCTGCATGCGCAGCGCCCACCCCGGCAGCCCGATCTGGGGTTGCATGAGGAACCCTCACTCAGGGGTCCCGGGAGCCAATCTGCAGTCACCCTACCAACCGGCCCCTTTCTCCCTGCACCAGAAGCCCGAGTTCCTGGCCTACACGGACTTCACCAGCTCCTGCCTGGTGCCGACTCCGCCGCACGCAGCCTACCCCCGAGATGACAGACTGTACCAAGAGAGCCAGGGGGGCTACCAGAGAGCCGACTGGCAGTTCAACCCCTGCGAGACGCGGGTGAGAGCGCCCGAGGCCTGCCCGCCCGTCGTCGCCCCCGTGATAGTTGGCGGCGGCGGAGGTGGAGGGCCCGACCTGGACAGTGTGGGGGGAGACAGGTTGCCGGGGGCCATGCCCGGCTGCCTTGAGGGAGAATACTCGCCGCAGAGCGTGGCGTCGGCCGACTCAGACAAGAAGAGCTCCAGTAAGAGGAAGAGAGATGTCACAGGTGAGTCGGGGTGCGCTGGGATGGATGGGAGTCAGCTGGGGGGAAGAAGAACATCCAAAAACTCACCAAAGGAGGGGGCGAAAGGGAAAACTAACCGTGATTAAACGCACATTCGGGAGTATTGAAAAAGATAGTGAGCATTCCTCTTTCTCCACTGTACACTCGTGTGTTTGCTGGTGGAAAAAGTAGAAAAGATGTGGAGGAAACATGGAGATGTGCCAGGGCAGCAGCACAACTCTTCATCTGATCATAGCCCCACAGTTCTACGTGTGTTTTACTTTGGCCAAACATCTGCACACAGGTGTAAAAAACACAAAGTCAAAGTTCAGCAAAGGCTTCTTCCGTCCACGTCCCCCACCAACATTAAACAACACTCTCCCCAGGTTGCTGTGTGAGAGGTGAGTGGGTAAGACACACTTGAAGGAGCAGTTGCATCCTCTTATTGTTAAAGGGCTTTCAAAAGGCTGGAATGATTAATGGGATGTGAGCGTTTCACTGGAAATCAACCATTGTTGGTAAAGATGACATCAGTGCTTCCGACTGTATTTACTGATATTCATTAGAGATTTATCAGCCTCAAAAGTGAATTAGTGAAATGAATGAATTGACATTGCTGTAGTTTATTGGGAATCAAATTATTGTTCATTTTATTCATCTAAAATAACTGAGGAGAAAAAGGAGATCATATAAAAATACTTTTCAGTGATTAGTTTTGAGTTTAACAGTGAGTCAACATGAGACGATAATATTCTTACAAACACTACGTCCAGCGATGCCGCCACACTTCCTCATACACACGTGGAGTTGTGCTGTGAGTATTGAAATAGTAGGGTTTGGATAACGGTGCAGTTTATTCCCTGGATCATATATTAAACATGCTGACAGGAAACAACAGTAACTGATATCTATGACCAACTAATTCCTGAAAGTTAACAGCGAGACCAAAGAAAATGTTTTAATTTAAAGTGAATCTAAAGGTGTTAAATGTGCAGAATGAAAAAGAAAACCAAGAACAACACGTCTGGAACGTTCACATTACACAAACACATCTGTGAAAAGCCCGTTTACGTTGTTTCCCTCACAAAGACGAAGATTTGTGAAGGTCTACAACAACTGCTGGATGTAGCCTCTCAGAAAACTTCATCAGCATTTTTGTACAGATTGTAATGAAATTTGGTTATTGTGAGAGAACAAATCTTAATGTTTACTATAATCCACTTAGAGCACCGGGGGGGGTGGAGTTTGTTCCATCACACAGCAACACCTCAGATATTATCTGTTTGTCCAAACGTAACGAGCCGTGCACAGAGCAGGTGATTATTGTGATTATTGAGAGCACAAGTAATTATTTGAGAAAACTACATGACCGAGCGACATGTCTGCAGCAGCTAATTAAAGAGGCTGCTGGACGCCCCCTCCCTCCCTTTCTTACCTTATTGTAACCTCCACTCACTACACTGAAAAGCTGCCAGACCACGTCTGGTAAAATCACTCTGCCTGTGAGCCCACTTTTTACATTCTTATCCATTGACATTTTCCTGTCGTTAAGCCGTAACACAATCTCCCACTGAGTGCGTGCAACATGTCTGACCACTGCATCAGTCCTCGGTTTCAGACAAGAGCCGTTCAGTCCCGTATCGACTCGCTGCTAGAAGAGCGTGAGCAGTACGAGGAAAATGTCCCGGAGGCGTTCGCAGTACAGACAGAGCTGCTGCACAGGCTGATTGTCTGTGTGTGTTTTCACAGATATGGAAATGTGGTGCGCTCGAAGTGATGTTTCCAAAACCATAAACTCCATCTGATATTGACTCTAATCCAAAGTTTGACCAATAAATCTGTCAATAATACAGTCCAGAACGAAACAGGGGCAGTCACAGATTCTTCATTCTACAAACTCTTTGTTCAAAGCAAATAAGCTGCTAGAAGCATTAAAATCGCTGTCGTTAATATTATTATTATTACTTTGAAGTGTCGATCATTTGTTCTAAAAAAGTTCATTAGAAAATCAAACACTCAATAAATGGCTTTTAACACTTTAATTAATGGACTTAATTCTGCATACTTTTTATTCTGTTTATTAATGTCTTTGTCACTTATTATAGCTCCTCTTGTCAAACATCTGAATAGTAACTGAATGAATAATCCATAATAATATAATAATAATATCTGTGACCACGAAGCAGCTTCGTGGTCACAGATATAGAAGGTTTTCAATCAGGTTGTAAACATGTGTAACTTATTCACGTTTAAAAGTCTCGATAAATGTGTTGAAAACATACATACACCCATCTATACACATTAATAAACACTTTAAAACATCCTAATATCTGCTCCCAGATGCATTATGAGGTGTTGTAGTGTAACTAGTTATTAATTGATTACAGCTTACAAATGTTGAATATAGAGTTTTTAATAAAGTGTAAAACATCCGAACACCCACTTTAACACGGTATGTGGTCGACGGCGTGTAACTTTCATAAAACAATCACTAATTTAAAGCAGCTTTAATTCAGTCCTGATGAAGACAAACTACTTTTGCACCATCTACCAAAAAAAAGCACCAAATGCTGTTTGTCTTTGGGAGCCTGCTGGGTGCAGAAGCCTTCTCCCTGCGAGTTTACGGTCTCTGGCTGTGCTGGATATTTATTGGGGGCCTGTTTAGTGGGAACCAGTTTGTGCCCCGCCAGGTGTTCAGTCTAGCTAAACCACGCTTGACACGGTTCCAGACCAGACCTGACGAGGCCGAGCAGCGCCGGCACACTCGGGCCAGCGCGTCATTAACGACACTTAAACAAAAAGAAGGTTTTTTGGCGTGACACAAGGGCCCTCCTACACACACACACACACACACACACACACACAAACACACAAACACGCACACACACATGTCACATCTGGCACAGGTACTGCAGTCCATTTCACATTCTGGCCTGCCGGTCTGGCAAACACGGAGCAAAACGTCTGACTCTGACAAATTAGAGCCATTTTCTAGAGATTACATCAGCTGCTAGTGTCGCTACCAATGCACAGTTATTACCCCAAGTCTTTCCCTTTAATGCCCAGGAGGCGTTCACTGACAGTCAGATCAACTAGCTTTCATCTGTATCTGCTCTTTTAAATGAGGTTTACAGTTCTACTATTCTGTAGGAAATGTGAAGGCAGGGAAATCTACAAATAATAAACAGCTCTTGTGTTATGCTGTGTGATATCAGTGTGATATCAGTGTAGTTTGGCAGTGAACCCTCACAGCTGACTGCCACGGTCGGGGTGTCTCAGGCTTTTTCCTGACGCAGTTGCTGTCATGTGGAGATGAGTTAATGTGAATCTCCCCCTGAAATCTTCTGACACACACTCTCCCACGTCGCGCTCAGACCTGGACACATCCGCACCTTTGTTCTTTTGTTAGAGGCTTTAACGATGTTCCGCTGCATTCCTCTCCTAACTCAGTCCCTCTGTGGCTGGGGTGGTGGCCCCTGCCCTGTGCTGATATGCTCTCACACACACACGTCAATGAATGTTCACATGCACTAATTTGTACTTCTGCAGCGTGCATGCATCAACAGGCAGGTAAAAAAAAACTGCGTGCATGCTCAGTGCACACACGCTGCAGGTGAACAGGACTCAGAGTTCAGGTCAGGGTGGTCTCTTTTTAAAGTGCTGGTTTTGGTGTTTACTATATGGGGGGCCCCTGTAAAGAGTTTTTGGAGTTGCGGTTTCACGGCCCTTAAGGTCTGTTTAATAGTCAAGTAGAGGTTGGTCACAAATGACTGCAGAGCTAATTCAAATCACATTAGCTGTGAATACAAAGAAAGCAGAAGGGTCTGTTGGTCGAGTGTAAGTCAGAGCCGGCATACAGAGGGAACAGAGGATAACCGAGGATGAAGAGGTGTTATCTATGTCCCCTATTTAAAACAAATGTGATGAGGAAAACTCATGTAAAATAATGCTAAGAATATGTTCTCACACCTCACACACTGCCTTTCTGCCTCCCTCTAGATATCCAGGAGTCCAGTTTTAAGGTGGACTCCAGCTGCAAGGCCCGGAAAGAGCGCACAGCGTTCACCAAGGAGCAGCTGAGAGAACTGGAAGCTGAGTTCACCCACCACAACTACCTGACCAGGCTCCGCCGCTACGAGATCGCCGTCAACCTGGACCTCACAGAGAGACAGGTACACCAGCCTTCCCCTCACCTGTGATCCCCAGCGGGGCAGGAAACATGTACTGATGCTATTATCATCACTCCACGCTCACCTCTCATCTATTCATTATTCAAATATCTGAAATAGAAACAGAGTTAATGCCTCTTGGAAAATCAAAGGTCTGATTTAACATCCCCCAAACGTACAAAATGTGGTAGAAAGGTTTCTGCTACAAATGCTAAAAGACGTGAAAATAAATCTAAAATTTAATATTTAGTTTTTGTCTTGATGCAGAAACATTATCTAACAGTGACTTTATTCTGTTCACGCTGTCACACAAAAAGAACACCTCAATAACTCTCACTTCTTGATCTCTGGATGCATAAAATAGACAGAAAAATAAATCAAATTAATCTCCCAACAAGGTAATCTTCACAGATTTGAGGTATAAAGTATTCTAAATATCTTTCCCTCCACTACATGATAATAATGATGCATACATAAAGAAACCTTTTTTCCACAACGCGTCTCATCCTGTGGGTCTAGCAGGATGTCATGCAGCTTTAACGAGTGGGCGGCAGCTCCGGGCTTGATGAAATCGGGCGAACATGTGTCGATGCTGCTGGATAAAACCCCAGTCTGCCTGTCAGGCCGGTGTCCCAGCTCCTCCTAATGAGGCCACGGTGCCGTAGTGACCACACATACTGCCGTCTGTTCCCAAATGTGTTTCCCAGACCTCTGGAACACACACACACTCACACAGCCAGGTTCCATCTTCACTCAGAGCTCCCACTGCAACTCGCCGGCTTTTTCCGACTCATCCTACACGCCTTGGCGCTTCGCCGTCCTTACAATCAGTCACGACGAGCAGAGAGTCGGAGGAGAAGAGGTTCCAGAATGTGGGAACGGACTCGTCTGAATCTCAGAGCTGCAGGCGGGACTGCTCGGTGGGACGTGCAGAACGTCCTTGACCTGAGAAATGGAGGCTTGAGCTGCTCTTAGGTTTACTTTAACACTTTGCATGATCTTCGTTGGTTTGTTTTGACTCCAACATGTGAGAAATCAGAGAAACAGCTTGGAGCTGAGTGTGATTTCATTTTGACGTATTCCAGCTGCTTCTAATGGTTCATATCATCTTAAAATAGCAGGCAGGGGACAGTAAGTATTTATCATTCTGTCAACAAATCCCATCGAAAGACCAAAACCAACAAGACCTTCATCAAACAAACAAGCTGTGTATCCAAAGCCTGATGTATCTTCCTCCTCTGACGACAATAATACACCACTACAGCGCCAAATGTGTCCTAATCCGCCACTGATCCTTTATTTACTCCTGTTTTGGTAACATTTGCTGAAAATCACAGCGCCCCGCAGCTTTAGAGAATTACAGAGCCTTTTTTAAATAAACCATATGATAGTAGCCCGTTGTTAAATGAACAACATGCTGCTGGTTTTGGTGTTTCAATGGGATTGTTGACAATTAGAGAAATATAGACGAACACCAGCCTTTCTTTAAGGAGGAGAATCTTGTCAAGCCATTAAAACCAATTAATTTTCAGTTTATAAACCATCTATATATCTATAATCGATCTAAAATATCTATTCATCATGTATCAGTATTGGATCATCGTATCATATTTATTTGGTCTTGTCCAGTTGTTATAGAGGAGTGAATGTTGACACCTGCTCCCCCCTCAGTTGTTATCCTGCTTCATTTGTTCTGATGCATTTCTATGGAGTGTCAGGAAGTGTATGTTTCTGCTGCTATTCCTGGCCAGACTGTTACAGCATGATATCATTCTCATTTCGGTGCGGCGCTTTGTACTGACAATTCATTCAAACTGAGCCAGTTCATACACTGTGCTGGGAGATCTGTGGGGCATTATTTGTCTTATTGGTTCTTTTGACCTTTTTTCTTTTTCAATAAATTGCTTAATGGTTTAGTTTATAAAATGTCGATCACTTTGGATTTCTCAGAATCCAAAGTGATGTCTTGAAATTGCATATTTTATCTGACCCAAACCCAAAGATTTTCAGTTTACTCTCTTAGAAACCCAGCAAATACTCATATTTGAGATGATAGAATAAGTGATTTTCTGTCATTATCATGAATAAAATTACAATTAATAGATTATTAAAATAGTTGCAGATTAATTTTCTGTTGATCCACTGATCAATTAATCAACATTACTTTAGATTACTGCAAAGGGAAAACACCAAGAGCCAAATTTACCTCAGTGTTTTTGTCCATGTATGCTGATGACATTGCCTAAAACCTTTGAACTCAGTTCTTTTCTTTTAGCTCTACGAGTACTGATGCATATTCTAACGTAGTTTTTCCTCTATGTCTGTGAAACAGGTGAAAGTGTGGTTTCAGAACAGGAGGATGAAGTGGAAAAGGGTGAAGGGAGGACAGTCGTCTTCGCCCAACGACCTGGAAAACGACGACGTGGACTCCGCGGCCTCGCCCAGCTCCGAATGAACGATAGGGTCGATGTTACGAAAAGGAGATGCAGATAACCCGGTGACGCCGAGAGACGGGGGTCGGCCGGACGCCGGGGCAGCACAGTGCAACCTTCACTCGTCTCTTTGAAAAGCTGCAGGAATCAAACCAGATTCTTTCATTTCCCTGGAAGAAATCACTGTGCTTCTCCTTTGCTGTTGTAAATAGTTGATTTATGTCCATAATGAACTGCATCTTGATCCACTATTGATAAATTCTCTGTTCATGAGGCCCCCCCTTGTTGCATTGACTGTGTTTGAATATTAGATGATACTCGCAGGTCATTGTAGATCAGTGACAGCAGCTTTAAGGCCGGCGATGACAGATCAGACCGTGATGTGATTGTGTTTGAGTGCATCCCCTTTGGTTCCAGTGTTGTAATCATGGCCTTTGACGCTTGACTACAACCACCTGGGAAAACTCAGACTGCACCAGTGCTGCCAAGCCATAAGTGCCTCCGAATCAGATGTTTTTTTTTCATTTGTCAGTTTCTTTTTCCTAGAATATTGTTTTTTTCTGTCAAGCATTTTTCTACTATTCTTTTTTTATACATGTTGAATGTTATTGATAAAACACAGATGTTGCCTGTTTCTGCAAATAGAATAAATCATCTGCTGCAAAATGGGGAAAATATCTTGATAATTTCTTCCACCCGCAACAATCGAGTTATGATTGGACAGTTGGTCCATCTGTATTCTTGGCTGATGGTTTTATCACGTGTGGATCTTCTGGTCAGACATGACAATTGCTGAAATGAAAACTGAGGTGAAGTTTGCTCACATTTGCTTTTGATGTCGGCAGCTAACGTCAAAGGTAATAAATCACGTGTGTGCAGACTTGCATATCCCTTTAAGCACGCAAAAGTATTTCCGCCTGGTTCCAGAGATACGGCGCCCATATCTCAGGTTATTTTCTGAGCAGTTCCAATAGGTCTGCTGTTCATTGATGGCTGTTTTTCCAACAAGGGAAACCAATCAGAGCTGTGTGCGTGTGATTAAGAATGATAATATCATCGTTCTGTGCCAGAGCCAGAATAATGGTGTCAAAGAAATTCACAGAAAAAAGGAGAGGATGAGACTGATTTGCCTATACAGGTTGTTGTTAGCCAACATACAGAAGTGACAGCTGTTAAAGTGCCATATTTCTTTAATCAACATGACAACCATTAAAGCTGCACTGATCAGTATTTTATATGAATAACAGGTTAAATGATGATGTGAAAAGGGTCACTCATAGTGACAAACTCACAGAGAAAAACCCTCAACCCTGCAGTCCCTCTATACCGAACACTTTAGCATCTTTCAGCTCATTGTTTTGGTCTCGCGACCCACCCGCTCTGCTCTCAGCCTCTCAGCCTTCAGCAAATCACTCTAATAAACCTACAGCACGCCGCTTGCCCAGCACCAAACAGCACCTGGACAAATTTAGTGACGAGCTGATGAACATAGCGGAGCGGTTAGCAGCTAAAGAGCCAGATATTTCCTGCAGAGGATAGTGAAGACCGAAGCAGAGTGAATGCTAATGTTGTCCTGCGTCTGCTGGATACATACAGAAGCAACTGTCTGCTAATGTTTTAGCTTCAGCGTTATAGGGTGATGATATGCAGGTGTTGTGTTCACAGCTTGATCTGCTGCCTCCAAATGGCCCAAACAATCAAGGAATACTGCTTTAAGCTAACTGCCCGTAGCAGCTACAACCACAGTTTCCATGCTGCCTGAAAATGACGTGAGCGGCCTGGAAATGTCTGATCCATCAGAGCAAAATAAGAACTGCCTCCAAACAAATATCAGACATGAACTGTGAATAATGTGAAAAGAAAATGCTGTGCAGTTCAATCTGGTTAGGCTAAAGCATTATGCTAATGTGTGCATTTGTGTGTTTTCACCTCTCGGCCATCAGTTATATCGTTCCAGATCACACACTTCAGTGAAGTCTTCCTGTATGGGGGCCACAGTGACAGAGTCTTATCAGGAGGGATTACGCAGCCCTAATATGTAATATGTGTCTTCAGTGAGCGCCCCTGCAACAGAGCAGGCTTTACACAAAATCCCTTCCAATGATGGCACGATTATCTTCATTAATATCTCACATGGAGGTCGGATTTCCCTGAGGTCAGATCGGAATCAGCTCTCATCAACGCCCACCTAGATCCTGTCTGTAGCACCATAATCCTTAAGAATGTTTTCATAGTGGCAAGTGGTCTCCTCCAGACCCAACGTGGATCACTGTGATTGGTCTGAAGTGACCTGACAAGCACTGACAGAGCTATAAGTAGATCTGAGTGTGTGTGTTTGAGCAGGAACGTTCATTTTTGCACACCATCGCTGTCATTCCAGTCAGCTCACAAAGGGCCATTAACCTGACAAGGTGGAGTCAGCCTCCAAAAGCTGAAGTATTTGGCCCCGCACACATTTTCAACGGAAGCATCTGGATGGGGCCAATTTGGTCTCAACCTGAGTGGAACCTAGACAAACCCACGCATGGGGCCCCCAGGACCAGAGGGGAAAAAAAGAAAAAGCTTGCTGGCTGACCACTTGCGTATGCTGGAAAAGGGAAATAATAGGTGGGTATGGGTGAAAAGACGGCTTCTCAAGTACAGGATGTTGTTGTAGCAGGTAGCCAGTCATCCAATTTCCTGCTTCCCAAAGAAAACAAGAGCTTGAGCATAGGAGTCCCCAGACTTACAATGGTGGGCCTATGCTCAGACTCCGGCCAACCAAACAAAGCCTTCAGAGGTTACTGCCCTTTCTGCTGGTCTGCAGGGACTGGCTGTTCCACACACACACACACACACACACAGCGTCAGGGTCAAGTGTTACTGTACATCTGACCTCTCTGGGCCCCTGCTGCAGCTGCTGGGGGTGGAATAACTCCAAGTCAATCATGTGCCTGTTGCCCCCCTCGCTCAGCCTCTATTAGGGTCTATTATTGTATTAGTGGTAATAGTAGTCAAAATAAACCATGTCCAATTGTAATGATAGTATTAATATCAGCAGTGTAAACTAATGAAACTGGAATGTTGTTCTTTCACCATAGAGGCTCCTTTTAAAGGCACAAGGGGGGGTCAAATTTATGGATTAGATTTAATTGATGGCGTTGTGATTGTGGGATGTTCAGCGATGCCAAAACACCCAAGAAGGGAAAAAACGTAGGTTTCCCTTTCACTTTTCCAACCTCGCCAACAACTTGAAGCACCTTGTTCTGTTTTTTTATTGATTTAGGATAAAGTGACTTGCAGTAGAAGTACAAGTTGAGGTGACACATCTCTCAGAATATCCACGCCCGTCGCTGAATCAGAGTTGGCAGTCGCTGTGGCGACCACCAGAAATAAGGATGGATTCGGTCCCAACAACGTCTCCTGAGCTGTGATTATAAAAGCAGATTCAGCGGCGGGAAACATTCTTGAAATAACTCCTCTTCTTTGAATACAAGCGTCTCTGTGGGCAAACATTCGTCAGAGCTCAGAGGCAGCCGCTGACTTCACCCTCTGAAACAGCCTTTCAACATACGGACGGTACGGCCACTGAAAGCACACATTACCAGAGGATTCAGCCAAATGCTGGATTTAAGTGAGCAGGCTCTCAAGTGGACCACGTCACCGATGCTAAAAATGCTGCATTTATGGACGAGCAGCTGCGCTACACCGTTTCCATTTTTACAACATCTCCAGTGGTGAATCATTCATCAGGGCATTAATGAAAGGTGTGGTGTGTCTCCAGATAAGCTCAAAGCATTCAGAAATATTGTACCTGACACCACAGTCTGTTTGCAGGTAGTTACTGCATACATATACAGTTACTCTATATAATCCCACACATCCAAATGCATCTTTAGTATGTTTTAGTATTTTCAACATGTATGTGGTGGTAACGATGCTATCATTTAGCATATGTATGATACTATTCATGGTCTGGGACAGTTTTATATGCAGTTTCTCTGTTTTCAATTGTTCTTTTGCATGAATGTGTTTAGGTCTTCAGAAGCTTTATGTTAATGGATGGTCAGTGCTGAAGGACTCAGATTGAACCTGTACTTTAGATGCAGCAACAAAAAAGCTCATTTTCATGTATTTCGCCACTTTTTTTATTTGATTTGGGATAAACGTGTTTCGAGTTTTTCACACCATCACGTTTTCAGTGATAATTATTCTCACTATGATAACAGGAAGAATATCGTTGCACTATGATTATGTGTGTTAGCCAAGGGAAGGCCAGAGTCCTGTATTTTAGCGTGTGTGTGTGTGTGTGTGTGTGTTTGGACCACTGATTTAATGGATTTGAGTTATGACTAAAAAGTGTAAATTTTGAAGAAAATTAAATTTTTGATGAAGCTGAACAATAAAACTTAAGTAGATGTTATTTGCTCGTCTTCCTCAATAAAATCTATTTCATGTAAGTACATCAGTAATACTCTGTTGTCACATTGAGAACCATTTCAGATCTTGTAATCACCAGATTACAAATTATAACGTACGTCACTGCTATGAGTTCACAGCCGTACAAATATAGAAACCTCAGTTGGCATCTCAGATATTCAGAAAACAGAATTCAGTCATTTGCAAACAAACTGTGTTGTTGTCATGTATTAACCTCTTTATCCAATCAAGTGTTGAACCTCGTTGAGCCTTTCAATCATGATACTCTCACCTGTCACCAATCAGCCTGTTTACCTGTGAATGATCCAAACAGGTGTTTTTGGAGCGTTCCACATCTTTCCCAGTCTTTAGTTGCTCCTGTCACAACGTGTTTGAAATGTTGCCTTTAAATGTTCTGCTTTCTCTGGTCTTTCATTTTAAGAGTGTGGAGACTGAATGTGAAGGAGTATCATCAGCTTTATAATGTCTGAAGTCCATGTCGTGCGCCTTCACCTGCACCATAACGGTCCGCTGGCCATTTATTTTGAAAACCTAGCGCTCTGCTTTCGGCTCCAGCAGCTCTTGGCGGGAAAGATCTTGATGGATAGCCGGAGGTGTGAAGGTCAGCGCTACGAGAGGCGACCGCAGAAATTAAAGCATGTCCCTCTCCTACTGGGCCTGCGCTTTGCTGCGTGAGCTCCATCTGCACGTTGTTATTGTGTTCTGAGGCGGCAGCTCGTTGGTCACATCAAAGACCCTTTCTACAAAGTCTGACAGCCTGACATGGAAGGACACTGCTGTGAAGATGTGAGATAGTGAGAGTTAAGATAACATCATAATGGGATAATATTGTAGGGGTGTGTGTTAGAAGGGGAAGGGGAGGGTTGGTGCTTACAAGAAGACTGATCCGACATGACCTCGGGGTCGGGCTGCTGAAAAGTCTTTAGATTCTGCCTCTTGTTCATTCTCATCTTTTTGAATCTGACAGTATGAGTCTGTCAGGAACATGTCGGCCTCACCTCGCCAATGGCAGCAGAACACCAGAGCACACTGGGTTTTGTCAAAAGAAATGGACCCAGGAGAAACTTCACTGTTCTCCTGTCGTCCTCTCTGTGATCTGTCATCCAGTTAGCTGTGAAGGGACCAGTGGACACACATCCTCTCTTTCTTTTTGTCCTTGTTGTTATTTCAAACCGTCTGCAAATCTATTTTTCTGTTTCAGCCTGTCTGTTTTCAGCTTCTCACACATGCGAGACAGAAACAGCAAGAAAAGGAGGAGGAAGCATGTGTTCTCTTCCGCACATCCTCCCAAGACAGCCGTTGCGTTGAAGGAGGCGTTGAAGGAGTTTGCATGTGTGTCATGTCGGAGCGAACATGTTTGCATGTATGTGAGCGTGTCAGCCTGTGTACCTGTGGGCAAGCGAATAAGTCTGGCGAGCAGCCTGCGTGTAGTCAGTTGGAGGTAGTCGGCACTGGACACTCACGCAGCCCACCCCTGCTCATCCTTCCCCCCCAAAGCTTCTCGTCTCCGGTGATTAGCGACTCCTGCAGGACTCATAAATCTTCAGTTTCCATTGCACAATCAGTCAGGCCAAAGCCGAGGAGCGGCACAACTTTAAATTATCTGAGACTTCCTACAAAGGCTCCTTTGGATGTTGCATTTTAAGTGACGGGGATACCAGAACCTCAGGCCACGGGACTGAGCTCTATGGCTCCCTCTGGTTGGTGCTTCTGACCTCCTGTGTCCTGCCTGGTGTGCAGCCAGGAAACCCAGCAGCCGTTTGACTCTCCAAATCATCACACAGAGGACCACTCAATCACACTGTTTGCTGAGCAAAGTGAACATAGAAGGCCTTGTTCACCAGAAGGCACACAGCGAGTACACAAAGCATGAAAGCTGGAGAGTGAAGCTTCCCTGTCTGGCTCAAAGCCAAAACCAGAGTGAACGATTATTGTATATGCGTGTTTTCTGATCACTGCTTCAGTTCAGTTTATTCAACTTAAAGAGCTTCTGCTCTGACGTCTTCAGTGTGGAAGCTTCGTCTGGCCTACGACCCTCCCTAACTCAAGCCCAGACTGAATGAGAAGTGAGTTTTAGAGGCAGTGCGACTGCATGTGAAGTCAATGCAAAGATGTGCGTGGGTGCTAACGGACACATTTGCCGTGGGTGGTGTAAATCAAGGCAAAGTCGTGAATGTTTTTTAACTCAAGTGAAAACTCTGCATGTATCTCTAGACAGAGACAAGAACAAAAGAAACTGGAGGAAATAAAAAGATCCTGAACTGACCACACAGTCAAACGTTAGAGCGACTTTCTGAAAAGTTTCATCATGCTGAAAACATCACACAGCGGCTAAGCAGCGTGAGGCACTACCATGGACGCAGCAGGCTGTAATTAGAGCTGCATTAACCCATCCAGGTGAATGAATACAGGTAGTTGGTATTTTGAATGACTTCATTATTTGTGCCCAGCAAATGAAGCCGCCTTCGAAACATTTATTCTGAGCAACAATTGCAGGTCAAGAAGAGTGAATGATGAATGAAAGGATGTTTGCTGCCTTTCATCTTTGCTAGTTAACGTTAGCTCGCTATAGTCTGGAGAAAAAATGGTTTAATTCACTGTGTCACTCAAAGGCTACCCGCAGCTACCAGCAACTTTTAAGGTGGAATATCTTCTTGCATGTTACTCAGTCTATGACTTGACATGTAAATCAATCAATATACCTTAAATGTCGATATGCATAGGATGATTATGTGAACTGCATTTCCTCACAGCTAACATCTGTGCTGTCAATATATTGGCTGACATGGATGTATTAAAAAAACTGGATCAGCATTCCAAGATGGGATCCCATTAACTCCCAAAAAAGGATGGCATGATGTGATTTACTGATATTCTAGACAAAATAGATAAGATTCTGATCATATAAAGGTTGTTTTGGGTTGTTTGTGACACTCAGATAAATGCATTCATTGTTTTACTGCAGCGCCTTTCGTAATGATTGTGGTCCAACATGTGTCACGTGATCTTGCAATACCAACAGTGACCACTATGCCAAAATCAACTGACAGCCCAGAACTGCTCCTGGGGGTTTGCTTCAGGGTAAAAACACTTAGTCGTCACATTTATGCAAGAAACAGGAGAAAATATCTAAATTCAGCAATGATACACCACTTCTGCCTTTCCTAGTGACAGAGCACTGTCTTTGTTCATGCAACCACAAGGGGACCAGTGTTGTCAATAACAAGATAATAGCATTGGTGCTAGTTGAAGAACCTCTCTATCAGAGATTGTGTCATGGACACCCTCATGATTAAGTGCTATACCCTTTTGGCACAACTGGTTTCACATTTTTAAAGACTATTATACCTGTTTTATGCCCGTTATCTTCATTAATCTTCATTCGTTATCTTCGGTCTGTGCACTGTCTCAAGAAAAGGGGCCCATCCATCTGAATGGTTCCTGACAGCTGATGGGGTGTGATGTTTATATGTAAAGGATTCATATTTCCAAGAGCAAACAAGCTTCCCAGAACGTAGACTGGGACAATTTGTGAAGGTGAAGTTTTAGAACGTTTACAACATGACATCGAAGGATCGTAAACTTGATGTCCCAGTGAGTCTTATTTCTGTCACAGTATTGGAACAAAGTCCTTACCTGAAACCTGCATAAAAGTAAAACATGTCGACAGAAAAACATCAATCAAAAACATCAACAGCTTCTCGTGCTCGCTGCTAAACAGTAGACTTTGTCCTCAGGGAAAGCCCCATACCTGTCCTCTGGTGCAACCAGCCAGTCTCGTCATCACACACAAAAGCTCATTCAGCCATTGTGAGCAGGTCTCCGTTCATCCTCCTACCTCGCAGGTCCCCTGTCCAAACATCCCCAGCTGGAGGAGAGCTGGGGAAATGGTCCTGGAGGCCATGGCACCAGGCAGCAGAGGACTCATCACTCAACACAAGGGGTACTGGAGGGCACTGGGATCAGGCTGCTGTCATAAAGGTGTCATGGCTGCCAGACAGCCAAACCTAGGGCAACAAAGACACCCATGTCTCTTGACCATAGGGATCAATGTGAGTTTGGCTTCTGGAGTAGGCAAGGTTTTCCAAAAAGCTGCCGGTAATACAAAGCTTCTGATCCAGTTTTATTGATACGACTGCAGACATGTAGACTCCCAGCAGTCCTTGTGGCACTGGGGTGTCTCTTCATTAATAAGAGATCTTTACAGCTTCAGTAGTCAATAGTTTTATATTAACAACACAACTGACGGGTGATGTTAATATACTGTAAGAAACTCACTGAGAATTATCACCTGACTGTCGTTCACCGTTTTCAGCTCACTGTTTTGTACGTATAACTTCATCATGTTCTTCTGCAATGATTTGATGGTTTTCTGACTGGAGAGTTGTTGTGGTTAATGCAGCTCTTATCCAACATGCAAAAATGTATAATTGTAAATGTAAATATCAAATTGCTGCCATGGTCGTCAAAACTATTTATAAATTGAACATGTTAACAGATAAGCCTAAAATAAAGTTAATGTCTGTTTTTTCCTAAAGTCCCGTGAAGTTCTGCCTTCAAATTTGGTTTTGTTTCATGGTATCTATGATACTGTGTAAAAGCTGGAACATGCATGCAGATGAACACTAGGAGGCTGTGGGGGTTTTATACTATTATTGTAAAGATGGATGAATGGTTTTTCACATTGTTCATATTTAATATCAGAAGCAAGACAAAACCTCCAAAGAGCCTTTTGTGTTGGCTTGAAAGAGAAGACATTCAACACTCACAGACTGATCAATAAATAGCAGGGTTACTGACCGTCAGCCGCATGTTTACTGCCCCCAGTAAATTCCAGGGATTTGGGTTTCCATAAAGAAGTTTTAGACGCAAGATGGCAGAGGTTCTCAAGTACAGGTGCTGTCATAAAAGCGATGACCAGGATCCAGCAATGAGAAGCTTGTATAAGGTAATACCATCAACCAGCGTGGCAACACCAGCGGCCACAGCTTGTGTTTCACCAAGGTGTTACTTTGATGTGTTGTGTTTGAGGTAAAATGTGAAAAGCTGTTCTTCTGAGTTTCCGTGCATAGTAAACACAGTCTGGTCATGGGAACAATTTGGAAAAAAGGTACCGGTTTCACACAGGACTGCTTTATAATGTACTAATCTAGACTCACATTGTGGCCTGTTGTACTAATCTAGACTCACATTGTGGCCTGGTCCTTAAATCACAGCGCTGTGAATCTTTAAATGCAAATATTAAAGCTAAACATGGTCAGAAGTTGCAGAAAACATCTGCTAGCATCAGTTACCTTGGTGACCACATGTTGATGCTAAATTCATTTTCAAATAGTGTAAAGTTTCCCAACCATCTGGTAGTCAAAAAAAATCAACACAAATATTTGCAAATAGCATTTCATCCAGATGATTTCAGTAAAGGCAGATGGAGCCACACAGTGAGCCCAGCTCCACTTGAAAATATACAGACTCCCCAGTCCTGTCCTCTCTGTATTTTAATGATCTGTGGAGGGACTGAGAGCCAAGAGTGTGACTGCGTTCACCTGTGCCAGCACACTTCCACTGGCCTGCATCCAAAGCAGCTTTGAGCAGAACCAGAAGTGGGCTCAGCCATTGTGAACCAGGACTCTTTAAATCTCCTCATCCATCCAATCCTCCACCACCCATCCATCCATCCTGCTACCCATCTCTCCACCCACCCCCATATTCCACATCCCACTGGCCCTTAAGTCTGAGCTGTATGAGCCTGTAGCGTGACACAGTGTGTATGTGTTTGTCTACCTGTATGTATGGATATCTGTGTGTGTGTGTGTGTGTGTGTGTGTGTGTGTGTGTGTGTGTGGTGTACGGTGTCTAGGAGCCTGGCGTTTGTTTTTCTCTCTGCAGTCACACTGTCTTTCATCAGGGCCTGTCCTGCAGCCCACAGACTCTCAGTATACAGTTTCATAGTCTAGGGCCTCTGTCTGCTGCAGCACGTGGGTGGATGATTTCTAACATATGGGAACCTTGGGAGCCCACGCAATGCTGGAACAATAGAGGACCTGTCAGTATCAGGGCACTGGAAGAGGACGAGACAGCAGGCGGTGATGATGTCAGAATCATTCACACCCACCCACGCTTCATCCGCCCCTCTTAGCTCTCAGTCGCAGGGACGCATGCACCCGTACAGACGCAGCAAGTGCAAAACAAAAAGGTTAGTCAATGATACATACAGTTCATACAAATCTCCCTAAACCTCATGATGTACATGTGCAAGAGCATCCAGGTATACAGAGAAAAAACCCACAAAACTCATCCCAATCCAAGCTAAAGGGAAATTCAATGTTTATTAGAGGTTGGGTCTTATTTTTAGTCACACCAGCAGCATAGCTTTAGGAACAATATCAACCTACCACTTTAGTCCAGGCTGAAATATCTGAACAGCTATTGGATGGATGTGCACAAATTCATGGTTCTGGGTCAAAACTAAAGACATTTCCATCAGGTTCAGCTGCAGCCTGCTTCGTGTTTAGTGGTAATTAGCAAATCTGTGACATGCTAGCATGCTAAACTAAAATGGTGGATATGGTAAACCTGCTAAACATTCAGCATGTTAGCTTTGTATATTGTAAGCATGTTGGCATGTTAGCCTTTAGCTCAAAGCACCACTGCGTTTATACATCTTCACAGAGCTGCTAGCATAGCTGCTATGATAACAAAAGTGATTACTGATATCTGGGAAAACATTGCTTCAATGACAAAAAATGATAAGATTAGATAGAAATCTTTTCCAAAACTACCAAATTAGACCCAAGTTGTATGATGGCAGAATTTCCTCTAAAATCCATTTTTCAGGGTCTTCCAGGTCCGCCAGAGTGATTTGTGTTTATGTCTGTATACATGTGTATGTGCTCATTTGTGTGTGGGTATGTGTGTCCATCCTGTATGTACAAAATCCCACCCTAAGCCCTGAGGATTAGTCCTCTCAGAGCAGCCGCTCTCCAGCTGCAGACCTCTTGCACGCCCAGTGGATAGCAATCTGACTTCCTGTGACACCTCCACCTCCCTGAAAGTGAGAACCAGCATCGAGCCCCATGTGGGCAGTGGATAGCCTGCATGTTAGCAAGTTGGCAGAATGAGCTCCACCAAGCTGGCAAATGCCGACTGGATGATGTTGATTTTATCTTGATCGTTATTTCTCAAGTGTTGCTGGGCTGGATGTGTGTTCGTGGTGCGTGCAGGCACATGTGGTGTATCTGCAGAACGTGAGATGGTTTTTGTTGGACGAAGAGCGAGACGATAGCCAGTTTATATTCCTCCTGTCTTTCGGCTTCTTTTCCACCTCTTGAACAGGAACCAAAGGACAAACACTGGCGTAATTTCTCTGTATTGTCTGGAAGCAGATTCAGAAGCAGCAGAATCCACCCTGCTCGTCTGCCAGTGGTGGAAAACTAGGAGGCAACACAATATGGCAGAGAGCAGGGAGGGCAGCCTGGGTAATGAGCAGAGCTGCCGACTGTTCGGTGGTTTAAAGTCAGGGAGAGGGAAAACAGGGCAGTTCCCAGTGGTCATCTGGAGTCCTGCGAGGCCGCAGCACACGCCAAGCAGCCAGCGCGAGGAAAGCAATCCATCAGTGGAGGTCCACAGGAGGAAGAGGAGGCGGGGGGACGCAACACTGGGCCAAAGCATAACAATATGTGTGTGTGGCCATTGTTAGCTGCCCGGGGTCATTGTGTGGTGCTGGTAGCCTCCACACCCCTCTAATTCCAGTGGGAGTCAATACCCCCAGATTCTCCCAAGAGGGGGGCAGCAGGCCGGACCTGTGGGAATGAAGAGCAACTTTCCCACTCAACAACAACACGCCGAGACGTGGGAATGCCCTGTTTAAAGGAAAAGGAAAAACGGTGTAGTAGAAGTGACTCCTTTTATTTTTCAAAGTGCGAACAGCTCTAAATATCTACACACTGTTATAGTCGTGAATAATCTTTCTATCCTTCCTCTCTTTGTCTTTTAGGAGTAGGTGCTGCCTCGAACCCCACTGACAGCGAAACTGTGATCTGCCATCTTTCACAGTGTGCAGGCCTGAGTGTAAGTGTGGTTAATGGTTTCCCTTCATCTGCTCTCTGCTGATGGAGAATCATGATTCTCAATGCATGCATGTATATTTTGGAGCTCCTCAAGGCAGCATCCTCGGCCTCCTCCAGTTTCCCTCACACATTAAACAGTACTGTGTTGGTTGATGTATGTTGATTGATCAACATAAACCGTTTTACATCCAATCCTACCGATTCTAAAGTCTTCATTTACTTTGTTTAGAAGATGTTTATTTTGTGTATTTATTGTTCTTATTGTAAAGCAGCCATAAAAGTTTTACTTGATTATTAACAAATATAATGATTAGATAAGATAAAACTTTTTTGATCCCACACCGGGGAAATCTTCTTGTTACAGACAGCAGGAATAAAAGTCTTAGAAAAAGAAAAATCAGACAATCAAAAAGGATACAGAATAAAACTTTATATATGTACATTATATACAAAGGGAGTGTAAAAACATTGCCTTGAGAAGGATGGCTCAGTCTCACAATGGAAGATTTTAATTGCACGAGTCAGATGTGGTTGATATACAGTGTTTTTGTACTATTGCACAGTAGAAAATATCTAACAGAGAAGTGATTTTACACATGGTTGCACATATATACTGATATTAGCAAACGTTGACATAAATAACTATCATTACTATAATTAGCACACAATCAGTCGAGTAAAGCTACGAAGTTCAGTCGTGACGATCTCTGTGAGTCTCGTCTCGTTAAAGCGGCAGGTTGTTGTCGTCAGCCTGCAGGCTATCTGGGCCCAACCTAAAAACTCTGGGATTACCCCCATGTTTGTTTAACTGTTTACTCTGGGCGAGGGCGGCCCCCTCCCCGCTGACGGCAACACGAGCCATTACTGCAGACCATCTGTGGACACGGGTCAGCGTCGACCTACCGCTCTCCAAACACCACCCGGCCCCACCCAGAGGGAATCCGTCACAGCGGCAGCAACACAAATATGGCCGGTAAGGAAACCGTTTACCACTGAGCACCATCTACAGCTGAAGAGGGCGGGGCATTTTCTAATTAAAGTATTCACTATGATACATAACTTAATTCATTAAATCTGTCATAAAAAATAAAACCTCAAAAGCTCCATTTTCCCTGAATGAACTGTAACAGTGATGCTTTAGATAGCGTTAAGATTAAACTTTGCACATCAAATCATAAACATGTCAGGTTTCTTTCTACGCTGCAGCAGAAGTTTTTGCAGGTGTGTTTTGTTGCGACTGCAGAACCCGTCTGTCAGAGTCCAGACGACATGTTGCTTCTGTTGTAATGTAAGGACAGTCTTGCACTTCTTTTCAGAAATGTGACACAACACAGTCAAAGCTTTGAAGACAGGCTGCTGGGGATGTGAGCGCTGTAAAATAAGATATGTATCTGAGGAAGTCTTAGGAAAGCGTGTCCATTTTGTAGTTACAGCTTGGAATTAATCTCTTTAGGTCTCAACACTTCCTACTGTCAGACTGCCCGATTGTTATGGCCATTTAACACCACATCAAAAAGAATAAATAAACCAGATACACCCTACAATCTCAGGCTCCAGCTGGTGTGAGAGCAGCGGCCTGTATCCTATTCCTTAATCCCATCCCACAGCGGACAGGAACTCTCTCAGAGACTGCCCACAACCCCTCGCCTCGCCGTGAAGCCACTGGCCAAACATGCCACCTCCTGTTAGACATCATCATTACCAGCGTTCACCACCCCGTAGTTAGTCTTCATCACTCCGTCCTCTCCCATCATCTAGTTTCCACCGGCCGACTCGCCGCAGGTCTGTACACGCAAACACTGGCAGACAGGAAAGCTGCACGATCACCGATTACACTGAAGTTTGCCTCCGTCTGAGGGGGGAGGTCACAGCATCCACGAGTGTCGGCGGCCTCGGCCGTAAACCAATTCCTGCCAGGCTATCGCCTTTCAGCCCCCCGGGCCCTGAGTTATTACAGCGCGGCTGTTTGCGGCAGCACCGGCCCAGCGTGGTCCGGTCCGGTCCGGGCCGGCGCTGAGATCTGCAGCCGGCCGCCTCGCCCCCTCCCGACCGAACAGTGCACCGGGGGCTTCCGCCGCAGGTGTCTGAAACTTTCTTCTCCTGCTCCCGTCAATCCCCCTCCTCTTTGACGAGACCTCTGGCTGCTTCGCTCCCTCCCACGCTCCTTCTCTCACTCTCTCTTTCTTTCTGGGGTAGTCAGGCCGTCCACATTGTTCTCATTTAGTCTGCTGAGTTCAGGGCCCGCTATCTCACTGCAGAGCTGTCACACACACAAACACACACACACACACACACACACACACACACACAGACACACAGACACACAAAGAAACACAGACACACACACACACACACACACACAGACACACACAGACACACACACACAGAGACACACACACACACACACTCCTTTTTTCATCAATCCTTCCCGTGGTTTTACAAGTCCGAGCAGCTGGTTTGGCTCCTAAATCACTGGGGTTTGGGGATAGTTAAAAAGATAAAGCTTGAGGAAGGTGACAGAGGGAAAGTTCAAGGCTCAAAAAAGGCACATTTCAAAGGTTGGCTTTGGTGTGTGTGTGTGTGTGTGTGTGTGTGTGTGTGTGTGCGCTGTGGGGTGGAGGTATTGAGCGAGACTTGTTCCCACCTTCTCTGACATAACGCCCCCCCCCTTTTGAAAATGCTGTTTACATGTAAAAACTACCTGCGTCCCCACAAGTGTTTCAAACAGGAAAAGCTAAATGTCGTCAGCTCTTTGAAGGAATGTTTGCATGAAAAAACGCAGCTCACTCATTCATTTCAACGACAGCACTGCAAACTTAGTACAGTATACCCTTGTTTTTCGCGGGGTTTACGTTCCAAAAAGAACCCGTGATAGGCAAAATCCATGAAGTAGAAACCTTTTTTTTTTTACAATTATTATACAATGAAATACTGTATTATACATTGAAAAGAAAGAACAAACCATTTTACAGGCTCAAGCATTTGTTTCACAAATAAAAGTACTTTAGAAACATTTTTTTAACAAATAACTTCTGTACTGTACTGTCAAATAATAATTTTAATCATCGATGTGAACAGAAGGCTTCAAATTGCGGAGATTAGCACCGCCCACCACGACCCGAGTGATTGGATTAAACGGGAGAAAATTAAAAATGATTATGAAAAAATACAAAGTACAGTCGGACAAATAGTGACTCAGGTGTATTTCACTGCTCTTCAGACTGAGCCGCTGCATCCTGACTCCGCTCTGCAGTGTTTTCTTCTTCTGAAGCCCGCGGTGCAGGTGTGTTTGTTCAGGAGAAGAACACAGTGATAGGCAAAACTCCAAATTCGAAGAGAATTTGCACGTACGTGATGTAAGTTTGGCGAGCTGTTTTACGTACGTGTACATATTAAACTGCAACATTATTGACGCACAGGTAGAGAAGAAGCGGAGTGACTTTTTAGCCAATCAGAATGCAGAACACAATGCACGATGCAAATCCGTGAAGTAGCGAAACCGTGAAAAGTAAAGCGCGTTATAGCGAGGGATCACTGTACACTACTAATACAAGATAAACTGAAACTAAGCTTTCTTAAACAATAAAAACTAAACTCCCACTCTGGAAACTCAATAAAACTACAAATTGAATTGAAAACAAAAAAATAAATTGAAGATGGTCATTAGTAAAAACCACAATAACTGACGCCGGGAGCTCCAGCACCTCGTCTCACAACACAGAGACATCCGAGCAGAGCGGCTGTACTTATTTCTGTTTAATACCTTTATCATACTTCAATCAATAAAATCAGGATGAGATGTCAACCTGCTCGCAGCTTAGACCACCTGATCTGATCATCTTGAACTGAGCCAACCGATGGCTTTGATTAGAAGGGCGCTGCATTTGATTTGCCTTCTCCACCAGCACGGGAACCACAACAGGACTGTGTCATCAACCATGTTTGTTCTTTCTCTACGCGTCACAAAAATCACATTTCATTTAGGAATTCACCATCGCTGTGAAACAAACGGCAACCAAGGCGAATTAGAGAAAACCAGAGGATTTGTTAATATATCAGAATCCCCTCAGTGATCTAACGTCGAGGTTTAATGTGTTCTGCATCAACTAAAGACATTTTAATGCACCATTAATGCAAAGTGGAAGTGTTTTTACTGACAGACGATGCAGGCAGCTTCCAACATGGCCGCCAGTGACATAGTGGTGTTACTGGTCGTTAGTAGAACAACCAACTTTAAACTGGGGGCTCATCTCATTAATATCTGGCACAAGCATGTGTCTCTTTGTACTGGGCAAAGCTCGCCTACGTCACCCCACAAGGAGACAGGACAGGTCGGGTGGAGTCGCACTCATTGTCCAGACTGGCAGCGTTCAGCTCCATCGGACTCGTCTCGGACGTAACGCAGACGTGATGTGGACGTTACGTGGATGTTACGGGACCTTTCTGCACTGAGCACACAGTGTGGATGACAGCTAATTTTCATTAATGTATAGTAGATAACCTGGGATAGGCTCCAACCCCCCCCCGGGGGTAGATAATGGATGGATGGATAGTAGATAACAGAGTAGTTGTGACAAAGGTATAAATGTCAAACGTAGTTAAGTTAAAGTAGATTACAGGCCCAAAGAAGTAAAAATGCAGTTTTAAAACAGAACTTTTTTACTCATTTGCATTACTTGTAATGAGCTACCCCCCCCCCCCCCCCCCCCTAGTTACCAAAACCAGACTGTAGAAGGAAAACATTCAAAAACTTTGGGATTGAATGTTAAAAAATAATTTTAAAAGTAAAACATTTCATAAAATTTCATGGGCAGAGGTCGGACGTCCTCTCAACTCGACAGCCACAGTCTTTCTTCACCGTCGTGGTCTGCAGGACGCGCCGTCCTCCAACAGACAGGTCAATAAAATGAATGAATGTGCGTGCAGTCTCAATGCCAGCTTCTTTTTATTTCCTAAAACCAGCTGTGGCTCTGAAATGGCCATAAAGTCACTTAAGCACTGTGTAATTTCCCTCCGACACAATCCACACAAAGTGAGAAAGCGAGAAGCTGTCCAACACGGTAGCACCACCTCTCCCCCCGCTGCCCCGCCGGGTGGGAGGCCATGTTGTTTGTGTTGTGTAACTACCGCTGGTGAACCAAAGCGCCGCCGGTAATAAAGCCCAAAAATCACAGCCTTTAGCTGGTTATTTACCTTAGACTAATCTCACCGTGGTTTATATCATCCGAGCCCTTTGAGTGGATGGAAACAGACGTGAAGAGGAGGAAGGGGGGGTGCTGCGCCCCGACACCTCGTCTTGACCCTTTGCAAAAACCAGGAGACACTTTTGAGGAAACCCGATCAGCAACGAAAACAAGAGCGTAGTCAGATCTTTATTTAAGGCGGTCAGCAGGAGCGCATATCTGCGATATCCAGAGGAGAGGAGACAAGAGGGGGGGGTGAGGGGGTGTGGGAGGGTGGAGCACCCCCCCGCCATCCTTCTCTCTTCTGAGTTGTTTTCTGAATCCCTGCCAGGAAAGTTTAATGGCTGTGGAATTTGGACAGGAAAAAAGCAGCGCTGGAAGTTTCAGAGGAAGCGGGGGTTTGTGGCTCACGAAGGCAGCACCTCTGTTTGTGTTCTCCAGCCCGAGAGAGACACACGCAGAATGAAAGACAGAGGAAGAGCGTCACAGAGCGTTTCCAACCAACAGCACAGGCCTCAGGGGGGGCCAGGCCTCAGACATTTAACCTCACATATACATGAACAATACAGAGACTGACTGCCAGACACACACACACACACACACACACACACACACACACACACACAAATATTTTCACAAAGCAAGATGCTAAACACAAGCACATGTCAAGATATTTAGATGCACAGACACACACACACACACTCACTCCACCATGACCGCAAACATACGCATTACACACGGCCACACACACCATCACACACCATTTACATCTTCTCCTGAACTGAAACAAGATCTGCAGTTCAACACACGCTCACGTCTGACCCCAGGCCAGCTGTTTCTCACTGCCACTTCAGACAGTAGTCGACAGATGCTGCGGCCACACATCCGTTAGATATTCAGACTTACACATGAACAACGGCGAGAGTCCAGCTCGAAGCAGCGTTTTATTTATTTCTACGCTCCGTCTCTGAGATTTCTGCATCCACCCCAATACGATGGAGGTAAATGGTGTTTTAGTGAAAAATCAAGGGTTCATTTGCAAAGAATAGATTTTTCCTAAAGCATGGCTTTGTTGTGCAGTCAAAGTGCTGTTGGTTCATTTATTTTCAGGCTGGCTCTGGTCTGGTTTTCTAAATGAACTCTTGAAGACTCTGTGTGCTCTCTCTGTCTGGATAGAGAACAGTAAGACAGTAAGACAGGATGAATTCGGCTGAACCGACTCATTAAACTGGCTGTTGGTCAGACCTCAACATCTGCTTTGAGATGACAATAACAACACTGATACCATGAATATATAATCCACATACAGAATGAGTACATGCACACAGACTGAGTCCTTTTTAACCAACTCGGTGTAATCCATGGTTCTACCTTCCCACAAGCCCCTCACCCATGTCACCACTTAATGGCTGTACATCTGCCTGGCTCCCCATCCTTCACCCCGCACCTCTCCAAGCTGAGCCCAGAGACAGATGGGCAGACATGGGGACAGACGGGCCAGGCGCCCCCGGCCGGCCGACCCACCAGCCCGTCAGTCATTGGAAAGAAGGCCCTGATGCTGGGGGCCGCTGTATCCATTACACACACATGAAAAACACTCATGGGCTCGCTGGGCAGAGCTGTGGCGTTAGCTGCCAGGGGAGTCCTTAACACTCACACGGTGCACACACACACACACACAAACACGTACTCACACATGTGCGTCCAGTGTGTTCACATCATCCTAACAGCCATGAAGCAGCGGAAGAACTGATGGGGACGCATCCACCTCTCATCACTCTGAGAAGCTTTCACAAACCACCAGCGCACAGGGAGGCCTTCAGTCCGGGGAGGAACTGCAGGACATTAAGGTGCTTTGATGACTGCGATGAAGGGTGTGTTCATCCACATGAAAGTCAGTATTGAAGGGGCGCTGCACTGAGCATCATCAGGGTTACCTGGAGCTGGGTCTGAAAAAGTCTAACAAGAGATGGTAGAAGTGTCCCAACCTTCTGTAAATGCAATACTCACCCCCGGACTTCCCCTTCACAGATCAATCCAGTCACATTCTCACAGTTCTGGCCCATCATTCATTACTATCAATAATATTTGATAAGTCGATAGCTGAGAGTTTGGATCAGGGCAACAACATCAAACAAACTCTCGACGTCCATCACAGTTTACAGGCGGACTTCCTGCTTCATCTTTTACTTCCCATCATTCATAGCCGGTGCTGGGTGGGGCTGGATGGGGTTACAGACCACCTGCAACAAGCCAGAGTAGCTCCTCTGCTGCTGGGGTTAGTGATGTGAGAAAACCCAGCCAATGATGGAGACAGGCCAGTCCCACACCCCTGATCCACGAGATCGATGGGTCTGTTACACGAATATATGAACGTTAACGAAGTTAACTCAACACACTGAAGTTTTGTCACGTACATACGAACCTTATTTCATCCCAAACTATGATTTTTCCTAAATCTAACCGAACTGCGACCATCGCCTGCAATGTTTCCCAACAAGCTTTATTTTGAAAGTGTAACTCACATGTATCATCGCTAACTTGACGACAGAACGGCTCAACGTGACAGACGCAGCGGAGAAGACTGGAATATTCTGTCGGACAGTTTCTCCGGGCCTCTCTGCCTCTGTTGCTTGTATGTGAGCTCTGGAGTTTCTCTGTTATTCTGTTTTTTTATGGTTTTTCCAAAGTTGACAGTTTTTTTCTGCATTTTCCTCTGTCCTCCTCTTTCTGACTGCACAGTTTTCTACTTATTTTTGGGTAAATAATTTTACGATTTTTTCTAGCGGGCATATGAGACTTGACTTTTAAATTTGACAAATTCACTACTGTTTTGTTTATTCCTCTGTAGTACAAATTCCATCGCTCAACCAGTTATTAAGTAATTAAACCCACAGCCAGAAAGAAAACTGGCCTCTGCCTGCTCTTCCTTTACAATCAGGCATTATTACCAACATTTCAGGTGTGCTCTCTTTCAGTTTCACCTCCAAAAAAAGTGTTTTGGTAGATAATCTGGCTTAAACTGGTGCTTCACATCCATGTTTCGTTCCCTCTGTGGTGACGTCGCTGTGTTCGCAGGTCTCAGCCTCCTTCAGTGAGTAACAGAGCTGCAGTTAGTTTATAAGTTCTAACACGCTGGAATTATCCTCTTATACACGAGGCCAATGAAATGCTGTCAAAAGGTGTCATAAAGCTGTGTGCTGTCCATCTGCAGCACTGTTGTGGGCTGCAGGGTGTCGCATTCAACATGGTCAAAGACAAACACACCCAGAAGAGGAAATGCCTATCAACAAATGGCCCAAAAAGTGAAGTGGCTGCTATATACTGCGCCGCTGTCACATCAGCTGTGAAGAGGTGGACGATGGTGGGCGTTAGAGTAGTTAAATCCAGTTCAGGGCTGTTAGTGGAGAATGCTCCCCCGCTGGGTCTGGAACATAACATTTGACACCGCGGCCTGACATGAGAAACAAACTTTTGGCACCGGCGTCGGCCCTAAACAAACTGGGAGCTCTGCTGGACACAAGCGGAGGCAAACCTCGAGAAGTAACAGAAACTGATCGCAGATTATTTTTGACGCGCGGTATCCCCAGACCTGGAAAGTATTTTGTGTTCTTGTGTTCTGGGAGCAACTGCAGCAAAATAAAGCTGCTTTAAAATTCCATATGCTGCCGGCAATTATGTTGTTTTCTGCCCACAAGTGGTGCCTTTGTCGTCGAGGTATCTGTTCTGATTAGCCGTCCTGTCAGAGCGCAGGGATCAACAGATCAATCTGTAAACCTGCTGCCAAAAGGAAATCTTTGTGAGAATCTGGAATTACTCACGGTGGATATCTTTGCAAACAAGCAGACAACATTCATCCCAAAAAAAGTCATATGGTTCACATAAACTCCTCGTGAATTCGATGAGATTTATAGATTTATTTACGGTTTGTGCTTATTGCTTCTAATTACAAAATACTTTTGTCTAATAGGAAATATATTTTTAATTGTAATATATTTTTAATTGTAATAAATCTGGGTTGAGACAAAGCCTCTGATGACTGAACTACTGAACAGTACAGCTTTATGTAACATGTTCACCTCACATGCTGCAGACTCTCTGCAGGTTACACTTTAAACAACATGTAAGAAAGTAATAAATCTGCAGCCGCAGCATGTTCCTCTCATGAACTGCTTGACCGTAAGGAGCCATTGTGCGTGCGTGCGTGCGAGTTTGTCGGCGAGGACACGCAGACGGCTTTTTGTTGGATCTCTTACACAAGTCGGGCATCGTGATATATGTGAACTTTCAGCACAGCAAAGTCCTGACAGATCTCGTGAGTTTCTACCTGCGGTAGGGGGTTCCCCGTCGACCCACCTCAGGCCCAGGATCGCGGCTGCGGGGTGGGACGGCGGCCGGGCCTGTTTACTCAGCTGTGGGGCTCCCCGGGTCCAGGGGAAAGAGAGGATGTGTTCAGGGCCTCATTAATCATGGCTGCTTCGGAAGAGATAAACAGGCAAGGCCCAGCAGGGATGCTGCAGCTCCCGCCGCTGACGGGGGGGATGGGACAGAGGAGAGGAGAGGTGGACGGCGTGGAGGGAAAAGAGGGGGTGTGGTGGGGGATAGGTGGAAGGCCAGGAGCGGTGTGGATGGGGGACGATGAGACGGTGGACTCGCACACCAGGGGATACAACATAACACTTGCTCTTTGGTTCCACATCTGCGCGGCTGCACAGGCTTGTAAATCTACATTCCTCGTCTGGCCGGATGCAAACAGAGCGCCCGCTGCATGTGCATGAGCCCGCCGCCGTTCCTTTGCACACTGTTGCATTGTTGTGTATTTCAAACGTGATGCCAAACCTTGTGAGTGCATGAGCTCAGAACAAAACACCATCGTTCTAAAACGTTTTTATGAGTGAGGAACGTTAACTGAAAGATTTTAGGCCAAAATGTTCTGCAATTATACAAAAAAGCAGGCAAATAAAATATTAGTATTTTTAGTATATTTAGAGCTCATTTCATTGACGGGGCGAGAGAATGAGCTTCACAGAGCAGGAGTTACAATAACCAACTTCTTGATTAATGTACATATCAGCCGAGTGTAGTTTTAAGATAACCTTGAAGAAATGTGAACTTATCCTTTGAAACATAGAGAGAATATAACCACATGAAAACATGTACCAACAACCTGCAACCTGCCGCTCTGATTCAAGGAGCTTTCATTTAAACTTGAATATATTTATACACACTTTTCAGAACAAAGGTGCAAAAAGCTTCACATGGTTGAACAAGGATTGAAACATTTCAGGGCTGCAGTGATATATAACAATAATAAAATAGTAATAATTAAACAGATTTGTCTCTCTCTTTCACTTCATTTGCTGCCTATACACACTCAGCTATCGAATAACAAGGTAAATGTAATATTTTCAGTCAGCTTTCAAACACGTCACATACACACGTTAACTCTTGAGCACAGATGAACTGTGGCGAAGCATTTCAGCGGCAGCAGCAGCAGCTCGGCCGCGGCCGCGCAGGGCTTTATCGACGAGGAGTCAGCCAGCAGGAAGTCGGTGCAGAGATCTCTGAACAGGTGTGATGTGTCTGACTGTTCATTCTCATGGTGGAGAAGAACTGGAGGGATGAATGGGTGCATGCTAATGTTAGATGCCTCCTACTTAAGATATTTGAACAAATTCCAACACATTAAAACCAAAATGATCACATCCTGTCTGTTTAACTCCACAGTTTACTCTGCAGCAAGCTGAGCTGAGATTTCTGACACTCATTGCCATCATTCACCGTCACTGTCAGCCAGGACATGCAGTGATGTCATGTTCACATCTATGAAATGAGGAGCGTTGCATTGTGGGATTGTTAGTAGTGAGAATTGTACTGTTTTGTCTCTATTGATAAATTCATGGATAAAAACATAAACGGTGGAGGGTAAATATGTTGCCGAGTGACTTCGGACTCATTTTCAGCGCACACATGTTATCGTACGTAAGCTGACGCTCACGTCTGTTTAGCATTGACTGTTACGTTGCAGACTGAGCATTGAGTCTGGTTTATTTATTATCGGGAGATTCTGGGCTCCAACGCTCTAACCACAAATATTGGGCTCATTTGATATGAATTCAACGTTCCCCGTTAACTTGACTCTGTTGGCTTGAATCCCACCAGATCCTTCCTCGTCTGGATCCCGCTCATACTTCTCACTTTCTCATTAAAAGAGAAGAATGCTTGAGAGATTTGTATTCAACTGTAAGGAAAGGACAGAGAGAAATAGTGTTTCTGTCAATCTGTCATGCGGACGAGGCCCCGGGTCACGGCGCTGTGTTATTCTACACCCGCAGACCCTGAGAAGAGGACTTTGGTGAAACCTGCTCTGGCTGGGGCCCGTTCCAAAGAGCCCAGCATTATTACCTGCTTCTCCTCTCCTCCTTCCAGACCTCGCTCTAGAAACCTCTGTGTGTCAGAGCAGGAAAGATTTCACTCATCTCCTGTGCAGTATTTCATCAGTGTGCAGGAAAGAAAAAAAGAAACGTCTGAGAGCGAAGGAAAGAGACGGACCAATCAGTTTGAAAGACCTGACAAATGCAATAAGCCAAAGGTTTATTTCAGTGCTCCCTCTAAATGGGTTTTAAGATATTGTATTTCTCTGTTTATGTAAGGCTGTGTCTTAATTATAGCGTGTGTGCGTGCACATGTTTATGTGTTAGCGTGTGTCTGTCTGGACCCTCGTGCACGTGTCCTTGTGTTGTACACTAATTGGTCTTGATAGGCTCGGAAAAGTGACATCATTACCAGATCGTCTGGATTTCCCCCAGAGGTCAAACAAGTGGGCAGGACCGAAGTGCTGGAAGGAAACGCAGCTATGCGCTCTCCTCTGCTGCCACGATAACTCCATCACTGCTGAGTGGAACTGAGCCAGACACTGAAGGACACTGAGCAAAGACTAAAGCATTTCAGTTGTTCTAAGCTTGAGGTTCCACCATCTGACGGAGCGAGCTTGGTCTCTTTTCTTATATCTCTCATATCGAAGAAATCTGAAAGACGAGAAATAAAGACAGACAGCAAACCCATCTAGACGCTACCTCAGCTTCCATTTGATCTCTGAGCTAAATGTTTGGACATCCTCTTGATATGATAGCATTATGGGATATCATGTGTCGTGTAACTGGACAAAAGCACCTAGAAAAGAACGGTGCTGCGTGAAGCTGAAGAAATGTGAGTTAGAGTGGTATTTATGGCTTACGTAATGATGCTACGATATAAATCTGCTGTCCAGCAATTATTACACAAAAAGTGGAAAGTGGATCACATCACAGCTCTCAGATCAGTACGACCTCCTGTGTGTCAAAGAAGCACCGACTGGTTTCAGCTGGTCCCCGGAGTCGAAACTCAGAGTCAGCATTCAGCTCTCATGCACCTCATGTCTGCCCCGACTCTCCTTTAACTCCTGGCTGAAGACTTTTCTGTTGCTTTTTATTCATATCTTCTTCTGTTTTTTCTTTTATTATTTTATTTCTTTTCTCTTCTTACATCACGTTGTTTGTCTTTGGCATGTTGTCTCAGGGTTTTCTCATGTAAAGCCTCTGAATTACATTGTTGGTCCAGTATAATATAAACAGAATGCAGGTTATTGATCAGACCTGTCCTTCAAAGGTCTAATTAATATGACAATACCAGAGATGTCAGTGTTTTCCTGTTTTATACACACTGAAAATCACTGGACCAAACCCTGTTTTCACCCAGTGTTTGAAACGTGTTGCGATTTGCTGCTATTTGTATTTGTTAATATGTGTGAATGTGTGAAACATCAGCTCGGCTCAATATATTCATATTCTAATTAGAATAAATAACCCATCAGTAACATAAACCATAACATGAAGCTAGCACTCGCTGCTATATCGACCCAAACTGGGTCCATTTTTAGTGTGTATTAATTATCATTAACACCAAAATGATTTGACTTGTTGTCTCGTACTTTCTTAATGTCTTAATTGAAATGTAGCTGCACATCAAATTCACCTTGTGTGGGGCAGCGCTAACATGTTATTACCCTGAAACAGTAACACAAAAGCTCTGCTGGCTCCTTTAACTGATGACCATTATGAATCATGACTTGGATTCAGTCACTGAAACATTTAATTCTGATTTTTTTCTTTTCTTTTTTACAGTTTTTTAGACAGTTCTGTAAAATATATTTAATTTCTTGCAGTGATAATGATGTGTAACCTTTGAAATGGTTTCACAGAATATCTTTCCTGTACTACCTCACATGGGAGCTGACTCAGTGAATCACTGATGCCACCTAGTGTTCAGACACAGCACTGTGCCTCACATACCTGGAATAACAGGATGGGGACGCCAACAACGAGAACAATCTGTGATTTAACTGTTTGTCTCTGATCCAGATGTTTTAACTTATTTAGCTGTTGAGGACTGAGGAGGAAGTTTTCATTTGGTTTTTATGTGTTTAGTTTATTACATGAAGAATGTTCAGGGCTCAAAGACGATGATTATTCAAGGGATGCTTGTAGGATCACTTGAGCTGGTTCATCATGAACTACATAGTCAGTGATTCACATATGACAATACAAACGTGTAAAATAACTTTTTGACTTGTCAAAGTAGGTAAAACACAGGTGTCACAAGTACATTTACTTATACTCTGCAACCTTGAGGTACTTTCATTTATTTTTTTTCCAATTTATAATACTTTCAAACTTCTACTTCACCACATTTCAGACAGAAATATTGTGCATCACTACATGTATTCAATACCTGTTGAACATTCATGAAAACACAGTTTTTACTTACTCCTGTCTGCTCTGAGCTTGGCATTAGAGTCTGTTAAAAACCCTACATGTTACTTTTAGCCTGCTTTAATCGAACATAACACATGATCGTCCTCTAGAATATGATGCATTATTATAGATTAAAGCACTGCATGCCTGCGGTGGCGGATTAGACCTGCTCAGGTCGGACTTTTGCAAAGCTCTGCTGGGATTTACTTTGAGGAATACTGTGCAGGATTGTCCCAAAAAGAGTCTTCTGATCTGACCCTGAAGCTCTCTCAGATGGCCGGCATCTGATCTGATGCTGCTTGTTATTAAAGTTTCGTTAACTTGAAGTCCTCTCTACATCATCATCATACCACTGCTCCGCAGGACCTGGCTGATAAACATCAATACATGAATGCATGACTTTTACTTGTGACAGAGTGTTTCTACCTTCATCCTTCTGCCGTCATGCACAACACCAGGACCCTGAAACTGAGCAGCTAAATGAAATACGGCCATCATTTGTTTTACTGCGTACACCTGTACTTTCCCTACAGTGACATGTCAAAATGTCTCTCGTGTCTCCTCAACCAGCAGATAACGTGGTTCACACACAGACAGGAAGCATCATGATAAAATACATTACACTCATTTTAGCTGATGCGCTTTTAAAAACTCACATGTTTATTCACACACAACTTGCTGAAAGTTTTGTGCCTCCGTCATAGTTTATTCCTCATCCGGTCCAGCTCCTAGCATCGTCTGCTTCGCACACCTTCAGCCTGTTTAACTGACAGTAACAGTGACAGAGTTCCTTTGCTGCACAGAGGTGCAAACACATCTGCATGTCAGCAAACAGCAACACACCAGCCGGCACCTTCACACCTGTGAGTCACTGCTCTGCTGCCCTGAAGCTGCTCCCCACCTATGAGAGCTTGTCCAGTGCTTTCAGAGCCAAACCACAGTTTCCTGTCCAGAATTAACTGCCCTGATATTTGGGATTTAAATACGTTAAACCTGAAAAGGAAGAAAGATTACTTTATTGCATAGATGCATATTGTGCTGTACCAGAAGTGACCTCATGGTGGCGACTGTGACTACAACATGACTGAGGTTTCACAGGCTCACATTTTCCTGTCTTAAACCCTCCCTTTCCTTTCAAGAGATCATTACAGGAAACAGTAACCTGCACATGTAGTATTCCTCCCTGCGCCCCTCCTTCATCAACAGTGGTGCTGAATGTGACAGGCTGGTCACACGGTTTCCACCACCCACCCTCCAAAATATTTACTCAAATCAAACACAGCCCTGGAGTTAGACCTTCCTCACAGTGTGTTGCCCGGGGACGTCACCATAAACCTTATCGCCTTGTCCTCGTCCGTCACCTCGACCATCTGCTCTCACTTACGGCCGCAGGTAGATAGAAGGTCGGAGAGTGGATCCAGGTCGTCGTGATGCTGTTTTATGCCCCGTGTTTTCCACCCCCCTCCTCCTCTGTCACACCTGTCCTGTGATGTGAGCAGAGAGAGTTAACACAGATAAACTAGAAGTCCACAGGATGACAGGAGACTTTTTATAACAGGATTATATTCAACAAGCTCTTCATCATGAAAAGGGTTTTTTAGGGAATAGTTCCAGTGTTGTAAATATGCTTATTTGCTTTCTCGTCAACAGTTAGATCAGATCGATACCACTCTAATGTCTGCCCATAAACATGAAGCCACAGGAGACGTTAGCTTAGCTTGGCAAAAAGACATCTTGTTGTCACGGTCCTGAACATCTCCACCAGCAAAACTACAGCTTTTACTCTTTCGGACCGCATAAACAAACTACATATATCCTGTTATTTAGTGAGCTTTAGGGTTTAGGATTTGTCCTCTGGACACAGCCCGGCCCGTTTTCACTCTTTAGGCTAAGCTAAGCTAACGTCTGCCCGCTGTAGCTCCATATTTAACAGACAGAAAGCTGAGCGGTGTTGATTTCTTTAAGGTGAGTCCACATCACTTTGACTGCACAGCAACCACAGCTGACAATGATGAGATATTTGTTCATTAGTAGGACAGTGAAGCACGTCACAGGTTGTAGAGAGGTGCACACTGACACATCTAATGCTTGAAATGACAACATTGATTGGACCTTCCAACGAGGCAGAATTTCCCTTCAAACGTTTCAGTCTCAGTTTAAAAAGTTCTTTGGTTTCATAGCAGATTAAACCACTGCCATGAGAACAAACTGTGTAATTCAGTACAATTTCCATTCCATTTGCAATGATTTTACCTTTTATTCACTCTAATTTATATATCTCTATATATAGCTATATCAAGGACCACGTAAGTACAACTCTTGATATATTAAGATATAGTTTTATAATGAATGCATAAAGTGCAATAAGGCCTCTTTAGTTGAGCTGTCTGTTGCGTACAATGCTTTCTGAATGAAGCCAATCAATCGTTCTATCTTTATCACCCAATCAATTCCCATGTGAAACTGGACTCCAAGCCAGATCAATGGGCCCGACTGTCAAAACAAGTCCTCCAAAGATCTTAAATAACAGGTGCATGAATGACCTATTTAGAATCGCTTGTGATTATGCAATGGTATGTGTAACAGAAGAGCGCAGGGAAAATGTTTTCACTGAACCAGACCCACCTGTATCAGGTGTACTCTGCGGCATAATGTGGCAGCATTTGCTTCAGGGAGACAGCAAGTTTTTTTTTCACATGCAGTGAGCTGGAGTTTAGCAAGGTCACTACTCATTCCTAAAGCTGTCATGTGGTTTCAGTTGTTTAGTTGTCATCTGTGTTTTTGTGTGTTTTAATAAGAGTACAGCTATGCAAGTGGCTTTGTGAGACTGTACTTAGGTACGATGCTGCTTTGAGCTAAATGCTAGCATCAGACCTCTAATGTGCTATCTTAGTCTAGTTTGTTAGCATGCCAATGTTTGCAAATTAGCAGTAAAAAAGTACATTGATGCTGGGGAGATATACTGGCGTCGTTTTGACCACGAGATGAAAAGAGGATCACCAGAGTTTTTTAACAATTCATCCTCTGGGCACCATGAATGTCTGCACCAATCACCATGACCGTTTGGACATGTCAGCCGACCAGTGGACTAACACTGCCGTCCATAGAGCCACCGTCATGGCTCAATATCTAGAATTTAGAATATAAATTGAAAACAGACACTTCTCGAGGACATGGTTTATATAAGACCAGGCCCCACAATATTTCTGAAGGTTTTTTTACACTCGCACAGCTTTACAAACATCAAATCAGAGCTACAGTGAAGCTGCGGCTGTGAATGATCATTTGCCTTTGCTTTACCTCCCTTTACATCTCAACCACGTCCCCCATGAGAAAGTAACACGAGGGACACTTGATACACCCGCTGTCAGCCCTGGGAAATGCTCTTATATAATAAGTATACGACAGGAATGTGTGGGAAACATGCGAGTAACAAACGTGTGGATTACCTGCCAAGAAACAAGCTGGTTTGTGAAAGCAAACATGAGCCAACGAGACATCACATCTACTCAGCTAAAGGTGCATTTCAACATATTCTGTCCTCTTCAATCCTGCACCTATCTGTGAGACCCCCGTGCATTCCTTCCCCAGCGTTGCCAGTAAGGTGATTACTGAGTATCATTTCCTCTAGCTGTGGAAACCCATTTTCTGGGTCAGCGGGCCCCACCAAAGGACTGATTGAGTCTTAACAGGGGCTCCCTCAAGCATACGTTTGCTCTCCTTGTATCCAAGACAATGAGTCCAACTGCAGCAAAGCACAGCAGCATTACTGGGAAATGCTGTAACATTAGAGGAATGGGGCACTTAAGTCAACAACACATCCCTCTCACACAGCCTCGGTCTGATTTACAGTCTATTCGTTACCACCGTGGTGATTGTTAATGAAAACGAAGGATTGCCGTTGAATTTAGATGTTTTTTTGTTGTTATTTCTGTTAAACCTGTTGAGGAAAATGTGTGCGTTGTTTTACATTATTTCATTATTAAAATGAAGTTCATTTGAATTAATTGATAAATTGAATTGATAGGTTTTTTATATTCATATTGACCATTTTGTTTTTTAAATTTAAAATCTAACTTCATTTCTTAAACGGTGGCCCATCAGCTTGCTAGCAGTTGCTAAAAACAACCAAAGTATAGGACAAATTAAAAATTCGACCTGATGGTGGCGCTAGCTGAAAATTTAAGGGATCACCAAAGTCAGTGGACTACATCCTCTGGGAACCATGAATGTGTATTGAAGATGTTTTTGTATTATGTGGTGCATGTAGAAATACTTCACTGAATGGAAACTGGTGCTGGTGACCCAAGGTGAAAACTCAGAGGATCACCAGAGTCATTCAGATCCATGAACATTTCCTGGTAATCCATGAATAGTTATCAATCATCTAACTCACTGACATCCTTCAAGCTGTGGTCTGGTTCAAACTACTGTGTTTACAGGTCATCTGTAGCGAGGTGTTTTATTTATCTACTTCCTTACCTCGGCTTCATCTGCTCGTCATTCGGCTCATTCTGCTGGTCAGTGATGGAGGAGAGGAGCCGAGGAGAAGAGGAGGAGGTGGAGGAAGGGAAGGATCTGTTGCTCCCTGTGTAACGAGATTCCCGGCTAATCAGTGACTTTCCTGCCTTATCTCTGCCATCAGGACACTCGGGAGGCCGAGTAACCCAGGACGAGCTGATGTCATGCTGAGATGGGTAAAGGGGGGAGGGGGAGAGTGTGTGTGTGTGTGTGTGTGTGTGTGTGTGTGTGTGTGTGTGTGTGAGAGAGAGAGAGACAGAGTGACAGCAGGCAATATTTGCCGTGGATGTAGGAAAGAGAACCACGACCACAACATGTCATACATCTTTAAATCCTCAGATTTGTTTGGTTCTGCTGGTTTAAACCATAAAATGCTCTTTCTGAGTGGTGGATGGAGCTCCTACAGCAACAATTTGACATTTTGAAGGTATACTTATCTGCTTTCAATACTGCTCTCACATCTGCGTGTTAAGTACAGGAGCCAATTAGCCTAGCTTAGCATAAAACAGCAGGGGAGGAACAGCTCACCTGCCTGGAAACTTTGTGCTAAAAACAGCATTTTCCTCCAAATGTCTAACTATTCTTTGATATTATTCTTTGATGGTATTTCTCACTTGAAAATGCTCATAATAATATAAAACTCTCTTCATATGAATGCTAATGTCTGGAAATATGTATTAACGATTTAAAAAGAGGCAACACAGACATGGTATAACTCTCATTATCTCATTTCTGTGTATCTGTGTGAATATATGTGTGTGAGAGTGTGTTATTTCCTGCATGTGGAAGATCCACGTCCACAAAAAAGAGCAAAAGTAAGAAAAAGTAAGTAGAAACAAAACCCCCCCAGCCTCAGTTTTAGTCTTCACCTCTTTGGAACGGCATGAAAGCATGGAGACAAGCAGGGAAGAATAAAAGACGACAGACAGGCAGGTCGATAGACAGTCGAGCAGGCAGACAAGCAACATCTCCCTGATTGCCACAGGAGGTGTCCCTTACACTGCCCCACTCTGCAGTCAATGGAAAAATGATCTCACTCCCTCAAACACCACTGACTTCATCCCCTGATGTGAGGCCGAGAGAGGGCTGACATCAGCGCAGCTTTACCTGAGCGGAGCAAATGTAGCATGACACGAGAAGGGAGTGGCCCCTTAGCATCGCCCGCAATACGGGCCCAAGTTTTCTCAATGGAATATTGTTTTTATTATGTCATGCCGCGTGGTGCTGTACCCTGAAAACATGTGCTGAGGAGGAAGAAAACAAGGTGCCATGTTACACTGAAGTGCTCACACCCTCGTTAAAGGATCATTTCGGTTTATTTCAGCTTCTTTTCTCAGTTTTGGCCATCGTTTCTGTCAGTTGTGATAACCAAAGTGATTGTATAGAAACACGACAGCACTGCAAAAGACATGTTACACAGGTAAGAAACACAAGGAACATTTACAGTTATGGTTAGTGCAGCAGGTCAAAATCAAACCAGTGTGATGATGTTTGATGTTTTCAACTGACTTTAATTAATTTAATAATTTCTTTAGATTTTTCTTACATAAATAAGTTTGGTAAGCGATTTTTTTTAATTAACTGGTTGATTGTCTGACTTTTTAGAGTTCTCGTTAGTGATGTTCTCGTTAGTGATGTTCTCGTTAGTGATCTCAGCTATCAACTCCAGTGTGAAATGCAAAGCAGGATGTAGGATTTATGGGCAAAATTACTAGAACAAGACCCAGTTTACACAACCTTGATTCCAAAAAGTTTGGGACACTGTAAAACATAAATAAAACAGGAAGTTCAGCTTCAGTGATTGTTGTAAATTTCTGCTGATTCTGGATCTGATGCAGCAACACGTTTCAAACACGTTGTGACAGGAGCAGCTAAAGACTGGGAAAGATGTGGAACGCTCCAAAAACACCTGTTTGGATCATTCCACAGGTAAACAGGCTGATTGGTAACAGGCGATAGTATCATGATTGAAAGGCTCAGTGGTTCACAGCGAGGATGGAGCGACATGATTGGATAAAGAGATTAATACCTGGACTCAGGGACACTTCAGGAAACTGTCAGTTGGACTGTAAATGGCTGGATTGGGTTTTGCAGGACATATTCATTGTTTACATTAACAGAGCACAGCGGGGGCCCAGTGTGAGGCCCAGTCCCGAAGTCCACCCCCTTACAGCCCTCCCATTTAGTCCATGACAGCTCAGGGCCCCCACACTGTGAAATCAGCCAGTCCTGCAGGGCTCTTTCTTGATGTTTTGGGGCCCGTCATGCACAATTTCTGAAAGAGGCAATTACCCACAATTCATAGCTGCATTGTGTTAAAAACCGGCATGACAGGGGAAACCCAAAGTCCTGAATAAGGAAGGTCTCTCAGTGTTAAATGTTAGGGGGAGTATTTTCAGTGAACACGTGTTGATGTGACAGCTGATTGTCAGCCTGCAGAACTGATGCTGCTTTTCAAACCTTTTAAAACGGTTAGATTAGGTTAGATTACACCCTCAAAGTTTATTCTGTGACTTCAGTCCAAGCTCCTGTGATGAGACCTTCAAAGAACACAAAGCTCTGTGCTCAGCATCTGCTCATATCGAGGACACAGCCCCCACTAGAAGCAACCTGCAATTACCATAAATGTAGTGCTAATATCAGTGAGAGAGGATACCATTCATTAGAGCCACATTGCAGAACCCCGCTGGCATTTCCAACCCAAGGACAGAGCTTATGCTAACAGCCCTTAAAGCATGTCCTCGCTGCCTCTGAACTGCTCTACGGTGCAGTGCATGCACCTCCATGAAGGGCGGTCATGCACATTCCTGGCCCGGTGAAGTCCCACATGTCACAGGATGGCACGGGCGCCACGCTCACATACTTCCCCCCGTTTGCTCACTTCAAAGACGGCGTGGCGTGCCAGGCATTTCGTACATGTAGGGCATTAGCTGGTCCATACAGGTGCAGGAGGTCACCTTTAATCTTTTGATTTGTTGCTATGAATGTGTGTGTGTGTGTGTGTGTGTCATGATTTATTCATCATGTGTGTGTGTCATGATTTATTCAGATGATATGTAGGTATGTGTTTCACAAGTATTTCAAATAACAGCATTGTGGAAACATGGAAACAGGTGAATTTATAGCAGAGCTCTTCATGATGGTTTCTTGTTATCTGAATGTCGGGTGGGTCCACCACTGTGGTCCAGAATGAAATATCTCCCTGCTGAATGGACTTTCATGATATTTTGTACAAACATTAATTATCCCAGAGAATGATTCCTCATGACTACACATGAGTTTATCTTTCCCAATCATTCACATTCACTAATCGAGCATTTCAATCTGTCCAGTACTTCGGTTTCTGAATTAATATCTACAGAACATCTCACATCTCATTGTGTTTAGTGCTAATTTGTGTAGCAGCATGCTGACACACTAAACTGTGGTAACGTTATACCTGCTAAGCATTCACGAAGCGTTCAGGAAGGATCAGAAATTAACTTTGGACCTTCACTTCTATCCCCTTCTTTAAATGAGCATCACAGCCTGGGAGGCTAACGTGGCTGCAGACTCGTGCTTTCTATCAGACAACGTCTCAAGAACAAAACAGCACATACTGCAAGTGATCATATAGAAACCTTCAAGAGATCCTGTTCAGGTGAGTTTTTCTAGAACCTCCACATCCTGTTAGATTCACCCTCACCCATGGTGGGACATCTGCGGCCGAGCTGAGTGACCTCGTGTTATCAGGTCTCCTAGTACCGGATAAACCCAAACCAAACACAACCGCCCACATGTTCAGGCCTCCAAACAGACTTGTGTGTTGTTTTGGTGGAAAGATCTGGAGGCATTGTTTACACCACAGAGTTTACAAGGATTGAGAGTCATTACGAGCAGGAATCCAACAAAATTAGACCGGCTCCCTTGTGAAAACACTACAATACGGGATTCAAAACCATGAAACCCCAGAAGAAAATGTGGAGCAGAGCTCAGAAAAGCTAAAATAGCTTGCTATTAGTCTGGCTTCAATACTGAGGGTCCCTTTATGTGGAATTCTTAAGAGACATCTTAATCATCAGTATGGCAAGCAGTCTTAGCATGTACATATCCTGCCTTTGATTCAACAGAGGCCGTTTTGATGAAGGGGAGGCCATGCCCCGGGCCAGCCCCACTGGTTTTCCCCTTGTTTGGATAGATAAACCAGCTGCATCACTACAAATGACATAACATGGGATTTTTTTTGCCCCCCCACCCCACCCCAACCCCAAAATTAGCATGGAAGTGAAGTGGAAAATGGGATATAAATGGAAATGTGGGTGAAGAGGGGGCTGGTGGCAACAATAGGAGGGTTTACACAAAACCAGCGCAATGTGGGCAGTGGATGAGCGAGCGAGGCAGAGCGAGAGGGAGAGAGAGAGACATCAACAAGGCTCCTCTGTGTCCTTAAAGCCGTCCTGCTTTTAGAACAAAACAACGTCTCCCACAGCACGCTTTCGTCTCCACAACGTGCCTTTGGCTGCTAACGGAGGGCCAGTTCTACACTGTGATCGTGTGAAGACACATGAATGTGAATGCGTGCATATTTGCATGTGTCTTTAACAGCTGCGTTAGAATCATTTGCAAGTGTTGCAAGCTCCAAAACAATGCATGCATGTGTGGAAGTATTACTACAGCCCATCTTCTGCTCAGGGTTATTGTTAGGCTGAAACCTGAACTAGCCAGGTGACGTCATAAAAAGAGCAAGAAAATCCACAAACAGAGGAAGGTGAGGCGGATGGACGGTTCAAACAAACACAGACTTTCACTCAGCAGCGTACTCAAGTCACGTAATGTACGTAACAGCAGTGTTTGTACCCCAAACCTTGATTTGTTCATAAATCAAACCAAGTAGTTTTGTTGCCTCAGCCTCAGCGAACATTTCACAACATTAAACAGAAAATGACGAAGGTCTGTCAGGCTTATCGCTGCTGGTACTCTGCATAAACGTTATTAGCAATCAGCCTATTCAGTCAATCAGGTCTGAGCACGTTAGACTGATGACTTTCTATGTTCCAGATTCCAAAAGTGTCGGGATGCTGTGCAAATTAAACAGGAAGTGATCACCTGCTGATCCTTTCTGACATAAACTCACCTGAAAACAGCACAAAGACGACATATTTAACAATATTTAATATAAATATCTGCTGATTCTGGATCTGATGCAGCAACACGTTTCAAACACGTTGTGACAGGAGCAGCTAAAGACTGGGAAAGATGAGGAATGCTCCAAAAACACCTGTTTGGATCATTCCACAGGTAAACAGGCTGATTGGTAACAGGTGAGAGTATCATGATGAAAGGCTCAGTGGGTCACAGCGAGGACGGAGCGAGGGTCAACACTTTGTCAGCACGTGATTGGATAAAGAGATTAATACCTGGACTCAGGAACACTTCAGGAAACTGTCAGTTGCTCTCAGTGTACTTACACACAGTTACATGATAGAAATAGATGTAAAGGTTAAAACAAGGACAACAAAGCTGAACAATTGAATTCTTGTATTAATCATATATTTGATAACAGCGCTGTGTGGGTGACTGATAACTAACTAATAGAAGTAAAAGAGTCAGTAGAAAGAAATACAGTAAAACAACGAGTGACTAAAGCAGCCAAAAATAAGATAGAAAGTAAAACTTATAAAAGTATAAACTGGGCTAAAAAAACATGGAGCTTTTACATTTTGTTCTTTCTGATATATTTTCTGCTGTTTCAGACCTTTAAAGGGGGTGTTTTGCATCGTCTGTGTATCTGTGGAGGGTTTAGAGTCAGCTTTGTGTTTCATCTGGCAGCTCGGCGGGGCCGGTGCAGCTGCATGGCAGCCACTTCTCTTTAGGGCTGCCAGTCAAAAACACCCCTATAAATGCTATTGTACTCACCTGATTGATCTTTCACAGGCCCAGGGCAGGCCAGACAGGCCCACTCTGGAGGGGAACGGCGAGGAACGAACAAGCGAGCCAGTGTCTGCGGCGGAGGAGGCTGGGCCGCAGGTGGCTAGGAGGCACGCTTGGGTTGGCGCGCTAGCCCTCGTCAGATGCCAACAGTGACATTTCCTGACTATGGCTATACACAAGCAGGCGTCCCGGCAACGGTGCAGCGTCCTGCTGGAATGAAGGACGGGCCTGGGGCGGATTTTACAGCACACACAGCGGGCAAAGGAGGAGGCGATGTATGGACACATGCATTAAACATGACACACACACTTTGTCATAAACACACTGATAAAGATCTCTGTCTGTCTCATCCTCTGTCTTCTCACACACACACACACACGCACACACACACACACACGCACACACGCACCTCCACTGAAGACGAGCGAGGCCCGTCTGGAGCGCTGACTGAACACCGCTGCCGGGAACTGCACAGGGGTGGTGCTCGGGTGGGAAATCACTCGACTCGTCTCTGTGGTGTAAAGCAGGCGGTGACAATCCCCTGCACCCGCCTCAGGAGCAGGAGGAGTAAATCAAATCCTGGAACATCTCGCTGACAGCCGATCATGTGACAGAAGGTCCGTGTGCTTTGAAGTGCAGTACGTTACCTGTCCAGGTGCTCACTCGTTATCAAGGTGATGCCTGTCTGCAGGTCAACTCTGCAAGCTCAGCACGATACAGACGCCCTAATATATAACGCCCTAAACAATGGGATCTTTCCAGGAAGGTTGCAAGTTCAAGTAATCCATCGTGACCTTTTAAGGAAGCGCTCTCTGCGTTTTTAAAACTCATGCAACAAACACGGCTGGCTCTGTTTTGTCTGGAGTTATTTTCAGGTTTGTATTGTTTGCTGAGGAAATATTCTCCTGGATGTAAGTCAGGCACTGCGAGTTTCACGCAAGCAGGACACGAGGCGGTCCTGGGGGGTCCAGATTTGGCAACGTGGCGCAGTAAGGATGTGTGAAAAGTCAGGAAACGTGTATGGAGGTGTCTTTATTTTTGGTCACTCTGGAAGAGACACTGGAAAAGGTTCGTCTCTGGGCGCAGACACGTAAGCGAGTGTACGAGGGCATGTGAAACGAGGGGCTGCCCTGCGTTCCACACAGTGACTGTTTGCATTAGAAATCATTTTTCAGTCGGCGTGGCACGTGAGAGAGGCCGCTCTTCCTCGGAAGCTCGTTCCACACTCCAAACAAACCAGGGCGCTCCGGCCTGAGAGTAAGTCCTGTTTGTTTTAATGGTCCCGTGACGCCCAGCGTTCATGATGAGAACGAATGTGGTCCATGTTTGCTGAATGTCCTGCCACACATGTCGGGTTTCATTCTTCTTTGAGATGTGAAGTTAAAATGAACCACACAGAATATCAGACCGCTGGTGTGTGTTTTAACTGACAGCAGCTTCAGTTCAGTGATGGAGTTTACACACTCATTCCAAATATAACGATATTCCATATTTAATACAACAACATACAACAAACAACATATTCTGGTTGGATTTAATGACCTGGGCCTTACTTACTTCAAACGGAGCAGTTTCTGATAGACGTGTGCTGATGGATTCAGGCCACAGTAGATTCTGGATAATAATAATGTTGAGTTAAAATGTCTTCTTCAAATTCAGTCACTTCTAAAAAAAACAAAAAGGAAAGAACACCAGAAAGAATGAACAAAGACAAATAAATAGATTTGTGGGGAGGAATTTATGTGTTGGCCCACACGGACTGAGCCCATATGGTTTGGTTTGGATTTTGGCATTGTCTGGCAAAGCGGATCACTGGTTGTTATGGGAATCCATTACATTCCCAGTAGGGGTGTGGCTGCTGGACAGTATGGACGCAGCTGCCGGGTGAAGAGATGATAACCATCAAAGTGGCGAGGAGACCCACAGACAGCAACTTTGGACCCTGCCTAATGTTTGGATGGAGGATCAGAGATTCATTAACTTCATATGATGATGAGCAGGACTGAGACAGCGAGGAAGAGTGAAAATCACAGTTTTAATGAACATGTATTTGTTCATATCAGCCATCATTAATCCATGAGGGAAATTTAGAAATAAAATCTGTTCGTCCTCGACACTAGAAGAGATTTCTGCTGTTGTAACTCGACTTTTAAGCCAACATGTGCTCAAATCCAGCAGATTCCTTTAGACCTACCTTTCCATGACAACCTGACACACTTCATGTGCTCATGAAGACCATGTGACATGCTCAAAAGCTCCAGAACAACTCTTTAATTGACCTTAAGGTGAGCTTTTTTCCACATTATTATCTGTGCATGCAACAGGAATCTTATTCCCATTAAAACGAATCAATCGTATGAAAACATCTTAGGAAGGAAAAATCGAACCGACCCAGAGGTGAAGAAAAAAACACAGTGTGTGATTGGACGTCTCGATTGTGCTTCCGGTAAGTGTGCTGTCCTTGTTTTATCAAAGATCTTCATTTGTTTATCAGTCACCATCAGCCTTATCTGGAGCGAGGGGGGAGCGGGGGAGACGGAGGGAGGAGAAGCTCCAGAGAGAGGACGCTGGGAGGTGTTGTTGACAAGCCTTCCAAACAACACCATCCCCCCACAGACGCCTCGGCCTCTGGCTCCTTCTGTCTCTCCACATCCTCTTTTCTCTCGCCGTCTCCCCGCGTTATTCTCTCCTTCCTTCGTTCCTGTTTGCTTCTTTTTCTCTTTTAATGCCTCTGTTGGAAGTGTTTCACTCTCTGTGGACGTCTCGCTCCACGTCGACACGTCTCACTTCTGTCTCTCAATAGCAAGAACGGCTAAAGCTATAATAACATTTCAGCCGTCCATCAAGCACAGCCGGCCCTGATCAATAAGCACTCTGAGTCCACTCCACAGCACCGCACTGGACTTAAAATGTCTCCCCTCTGTCTCTGTCAGTACTTATCTCTCTGCTGACAAAGCTGTATGAGACTCAGGGCTGGATGACTATTACAATAGATTTCACAATGCATTTCAGCACAGTGTGTGTGTGTGTGTGTGTGTGTGTGTGTGTGTGTGTGTACTGTAAATGAAATACACAGAGGTGATCTATAGCATCTGCCCATGTTCTTTATCATTTCAATCCATCCTAAAGGATCCAGAGAAGTTGTAAATCCTGTGCAGGCTGCACCAACATGACTGTATCAGGTGAATCGTGTGATGTGTAGGTATTTAACACGCCTCCTTTCCTTTTCAGTTTAAAGATGTAAACCATCTGTGGACTGAAAACACATGTTCTTTGCAAACACGTGCTGCATTTCAGAAGTTCTTTCTTTCCTGTCTGAGATCATGTGACAGTTTTCACCTCAGATGTAAGAGGTGACACAAGAGAACTTTTATTTCATCCTCTTTAAATCATATCAGCATTTTTCACATGTGAGAAGTTCACTCCACGTAAAGAGAGAAAGATGAATCACAAGCAAAAAAAAAAACAGCATTTTCAGGTGGAAAATGAGGAATTATGTGTCCTGAAAGCTCACGTGCTTTGATTTCACATTGATCACACATCACGAGCAACTTTTTTTTGCAAAGCAGGAATTTGCCAACAGTGTGGTAACAACACAATAATGTTGAGTCATGCTTTAATATCTGGCTCAAATGAGGTCGTGGAAATGAGCTAAAGGGGAATCTAACCATCGGCAGACAAGTCTTTCCAGTTTCCTCTCAGATCATACAAGAAGGAGGTCTCACTATAACAACCCCCAACCTTCCCGTCAGTTGGTGTCATTAGTTTCATACAAACATCGTCATAAACCAGCTTGCTGGGAATTTCTGTCCAATTTGATTTAGATTTTTAATTAAAACTTTAATCCAGGTTGTGTTTCTAGATGAAAAGTCAGGGCTCTGGAGCGTTTCAGAAAACTGCTGTCTGTTCACACAGTTCAGTTGTGAATGACAGCTTTCTGTTCTTTGGAACGGGGGGGTTATATTAATTCCCAAACGTGAACCTCAGAAGAGTCAGAGGACTTTCTGTACGAACATTTCTCTAAAACCATCTATTAGATGTTTAGACATTTCACTGGATACAGAAAGTGAATTTTTGACCTGCTGGTGGCGCTAGAGGAGGGGTCATCAGGACTCACCCCCAGGGGACCATGAACATCTGTACAAAATGTAATGACGGTACGTTTAATAGTGGTTGAGAGTTCTCAATCTGGACCAAAGACCAGCAGAGCAGCAGACCAACATCACCATCCAGAGAGCCACGCCGCCGTGTGGCTACAACAAGTTATTTCATTGTGAAATATGTGGAATTCAATGTTTCTGTGCTTTGTGTGTGGCAAGAACAGAGTGTTTGGTTTTGCTTTAATTAACAAAGCCATTGTCCTCTCTCTAATCGTTTCTAAATGTTTGTTTTTGAAGGATTTTAGAAAGAAAGAAAAGAAAAATGTTGTGTAACCTATTCTTTTCCAACACATTTCTCTTTAATCCTCCTGTGACCCTTTTAGATTCACTGTCTTAGCCTATGTGGCTGTAGAAGAGTTTATAGAGAGGCCTAAATATCCTCCAGCCGGTCCTGCTCTGTGGTAAAACCGCCTGTACAGAGCAGGGCTGATGTATTATTTATAGCCCGTTGTGTATATCTAAATGTACATCTAAACATCATTAAGCAGGAAATAACATGTACAGTATCACCTGTTATGGAGATTGAATCAGATATAACAGAGGAGGAAGAGGAGTCTGTGCTCTTAAACTGTCTGAATTTCAGTCGCCGCTGAAACTAAAACTCAGATCCCATCACAGTTGTGCTTCCTGCCCCCTGGCTTCCTGCCCCCTGGCTTCCTCAACCTTCCTCAAAAAACAACCTTTGTGGCTTCAGTTCGGCAGTTTAGTTTCAATAAGCAGCGAACTCTTCAGCGTTCAGCTGGTATTGTGTACAAAGCTTCGTGGACGACTTTAAATCCTGTGGTTTTCGTGTGCTGTGGACTTAAAAACCACAAGAATGCAAGGAGGCATATTCCAGAGCTGATTTACGTCAGTTTGCTGCTCATGTTAACGTACAGGGCTCCTGCAGAGGGGGGGCTGGAGCCCGATCACTGGGGAGGTAAAGACGTGAGATGAGGAAAACAAAGTGAAAAACATGTGAGGACTTTCGTGCCAGGGCAGGTTTTTATGAATGGCACTGCTTCTTTTTTCTAACGTTCCCTCTCTCCTTTTTGTGAATGAAAAACAACTGGAAAATCCAGCATAAAGCCCGCAGCCTGCCGGGAGCGGATTGGCTGCTGCTAAGCAAGCTCCGCCCACGGTTGCTAGGATCCCGACTACCAGGCTTCTGATTGGCTCAAAGAGGGAACCGAGCCTTCATTCATAAGTCGGCGTATTCATGCAGACAAAGGCCAGAAATTCGAGCTCTTGAAAGAAGAAATCCGCCAATCACGAAGCAAGAAAAGCAAGTCTCCCTGTTTGTAAGAGAAATGACAGCACAGCTGGCCCCCTCCGCATAAACTCTGTCGAACTGCGTGTGTCAGGTACTTTTCGTCGAAATAAGGTTTCGTTCTGCTGCTGTGACACGACTGAACACGCCAACATCTGTTTCCCGTCACAGCCTCGGCGCTGTGGAGCCTGGCAGTCCGGGCAGACGTGGCAAAAAGCCCCCAAACAGGCTCCAAAGTCATATTCCAACCCCTGCACGCGCTGTGGCCGTTTGACGTGTTTTAAAGCAGAAAGCGGCGCTTACAGCACACACAAAGCAAACAGAAGTGCTTCATTCTGCAGAAAAAAGGAGAAATAGTTGTTTGTGGCTTTACCTGAAAGTTGTAGGTGATGTGGTGAGCTGCCTGTCACACACACACACACACACACACACACACACACACAAAGGGGGTCTGTAAAGAGGGCAGCAGCCCGCTGGGTAATCACTCGCCATCACTTCCCCTCGGCTTTTTTTGTGAATGGAGCTCATTATGCATGCAGCCTCCACGCAGCTCCATTCACAAGCCGCGCTCCCTCCTCTCCCTGCAGGCTGGTGGATCTCACTCAACTCAGCCTAAATGACCACAAACGGTTAACGGATGGATTATAAGATGGATGGATATTTGGACCAGCAAGTGCCTTACACTTTAGCAAATGTACGTATGGATGAACACTCCTGTTAACTTCGGTGCTTTTTTTGGTGGTTTTTAACGCGCTCGGCTGCCGGGCTGTATCTCTGTCCGTGTCGCGTCTGCACGAGTTTTGTGCCGAAGCAGCTGCGATAGAAACTAGTTCTCACTTCGCTCCAAACTGCAGCGAAACCCCGACAAACTAACGCGCAGCCAGCGCCGCGTTTCCGCGTGTTTGTCCGCGGGTTTCTCCTGCGGGATGCGCCAAACGCTCGCTTTCTTCAGACTCCACAGCTGACAAATGCCTGATTTTCTGCTCACTGTAGCTGCAGCAGGCTCTCATTCCCGTCTCATTAAAACATTATTTCTTCTTGATCATTTTTGTCCAAAGTGTTCTCCCACATTAAACATGGCTTTAGCTCTGTGACACTGATGTGCTGGAAATGCGCTGTTGGAATCTGCTTCTCTCTTCTCTGCTAACATCTGTGGGTTTTTTGCAGAAGTCGCATGGAAATGGGCCCCTAAATAGACTCTTGATGGCAGCGAAAAGGAAATACATGGACACAGAGTTACCCCCTCAGGAATCTGAAGGTAAAGTAGTGGAAGCTCCCAGTTTTGGCCTCTGGTGTCTTTACATGACGCATGTTTACATCATGGTCTATCAGCCATATGTCAGTCTGAGAGCTTCAAATATCATGAGGATAAGACACATGTTAGTAAGTTAGCCAGTCGTTCTGCTGTGTGCTCATTAGACTCTTTATCTTTCTCTTCAGACCTCTTCCAGGATTTAAGCCAACTCCAGGAGACATGGCTCACAGAAGGTGAGATTTGCCTGCAGGCTGCTTTTCCTCTTAATTTGTATGTTTCTGTGATGATTTCCTGTTAATGACAGTCTGAGGCTCGGTGAGGTGTCTGTCTGGAAAGATTGACACAGAGACCTGAAAGATACATCAAATATTATTCAATATTATACGCTGCTCTCCATCAGCCATAAAAATCACAAATCTGTGAATGCTCATCGTTTCCTGGTTTTCTGTCAGTCCCACAGTGTTACAGCGAAGTCTTATCAACGCACTTTTATTGAAAAGCTTTCATAAAACTGTGGCTGTCCTGAAAGAAAAAACGACCTCCTCAGTTAAACTGAACCTCACTGGCGAGCCCAAACCTTCTGATGCTCATAAACCACACAACACCAAAAACAGAGGCCAGAGAACACAGGCAGGACGTTATTAGCTCTGAGCATGTCCTATTTTGGCCATGTTGGCATGTAGCATGCGTGCCAGCCAGTGGCCAAGGCAAACAAACAGGCTGTTTGGCTTGTGTCACTCAAAGGCTCATAGCGAGGCCCACTCAGAGGAAAGTGTCAGCTGGCAGACTTAATGAGTGAAATGATGATAGAGTAATTAAACAGTAAGTCAAAGGAGGGAGACAACATTGTGTCTGTTTTCTGGGGCTAACCTGGAGCACCACAGCGGCAGGACAGCCGGACTGAACGTGCTTCCAGCTGCACCAGGTGTGAATTTCACTTTGCTGTGTGGAGGTTTAAAGGGAAATGCCACTAATGTTCGACATGTAATGTGAACCACATCAGCTGGTGATCCAGTTTAAAGTCCTCCTCCACAGAAAAGAAATCATGTTTTCTTATTGTTCGAGCTTCACTGTGCAGAATGATGCGAGAGCAGCTGGACACTGGAAGGCTGTTTTCACACGAGGGAACGTTTCTCACCTCCAGTCTGAGGTTGCGAGTGATTTTTGCGACGTCACAACTGCTTTGGAAACCAATCGTGGTCTAACTTATACAGGTGTGATGTGGAGCTGAAGAGCTGAGAGGGCACACAGGAGACGTTTCATGTCTGACAGTATTCACAGTCAGATTTTAGATTCTCGTGAATGACTGTGTCGTTTTGAGAGATGTTTGTGTGCTCTGTTGTGTTTAGAAATGTCTTTAACTTAGAAACATCACATCCCAGTATTCACTCAAAGCTGTGTGCAGACTTTGTTGAGCGGTTGCAGTCGGAGACTCTCTGGCAGCGGTTTAAATCTCCCCGGCCAGCCGAGGGGGAACAATGCCGTGGCCACGTTCCCTTTCTCGCCTTTTCTCATGCGGCGTTAAAAACCGGCAAGTTCGCTTCACGCCAGTGTCTCACGCAGACAAAGACACAAGAGGCCATAAAAGTGTAACAGTGGATGTTGCTTCAAAGTTGGAGCCTCTTTGTATTCACAGATTTCACGATGAAGACCACCCTTACAGGTTCACTTCACCAAAAATGAGTCACCTCACTACGATGGAGGTGAAGAGAATTAAGATGAAATAAGATTAAAATTAAAAAATGTAAAAAGTTTTAATTGGAACTACTTTCTTCCAAACACATAGTTCCTGTGACAGCCGGCGTGTTGCTGTTGAATTGTCTAAATATAATCTTCCAGATTAATTTTCCATTTACCTCCATCGTTCTGGTAGAATCACAGAGAAAGATCTCTAATAAAACCAAAACCATCTGCATGGCCAGACACCATGTGAGGACAATGAGAACGCAGTTTTTCGTTTGTGATTTTGGTGAACCGACCTTTTAAAAGAAGACCTTATTTTATTTACTGAATTTGGAGATTGGGTGGCAGCGTATTGTGGAGTCGCAGAGCGAACGAGGCAAAAAAAGAAAAGAAAAAGCTGGAAGTGTAACTTTATCAAAGTGTTATTTAACCCTAAGTACTGGCTTGTTTTCAGCTTCCCCGGCTTAGACCTCTCCTTTCCTGCTGCATTAATTAAAGACCTTATCATGACTGATTGCAGTTGTGAGGGATTCACCAAGATTGTAAAAGCTGGGTAGCTGCAGGGAGGTTTTTTTTTCCTGCCAGAGGAGAGCGGAAGCAAGACAGAAAGGGTGAAGTACTGAGTGGCGAGAGTTCAGGAGCTTGTCACATCTTGTCTCATTTTGGCCTTTAGGTTTATATGACTGAGGCAGCTCAGCCCCTCCCAGGATCTCCCACTGAGAGAAAAAAAAGTCATTCAAGGTGGCTGGAAGCGTCGAGGAGAACGTCGTCTGTGCTCGTATAAACACTCTTTCCTTCTTGTGCTGACTTGCATCTCAAAGCCCCTGACGAGGTTCCTGGAAACAAATCACACACACACACACACACACACAGGCGCGAGCACACGCCGCTCGCGGTGGCGATAATGTTTGATGCTCATCGTCACCGTTTCTCTCCTCTTCACGAGGTCCAGCGTGTTCCGTCCCGGACACGTTGAAACTCGTGGAAATGATTGATTGTTGGATCTGCAGGACTAAATATTGGCGGCTGCTCTGTCTCACACAGCAGCTTTATTTCTCCTCCCCGAGGGCAAAAGACTGAAAAGTTAAAAGGGGGTAATATTATTATGGTATAGTAGTCCACAGGATGCAGAGTTGTATAAGAAATCGATGTCATTTATCTGAACATGCTCCAAAACGCCATCATCCGGTTTCCTCTGTACAGGAAGGAGGAGAGTGACGACAAGAAAGTGCATTTGAATTTCTTATTTCCTCTTTTTGTGCTGTGTGTCTGGCGCTCTCTCTCTCTTGAGAGAGAGAGTTTTGGTGTCTGTGCTGTGTATCATTGTCTGGATGAAGTGAAAGAGAAGAGGCCGTCGGTTGATTCCTGGTCAGATTTCGGCTCTTGGTTTGTGCAGCGTCACAGTGGATTCTGCAGAAGTCTGCTTGTGGGGAAAAAGAAGACATGTTTGATGATTTTTTTTTTTTTAAGCGAGGAGGGGGAGTCTTTTGTCCCCTTTGAGTGAGCTGATGGCGTTGAAGTACCAGCAGCATGGTGTTACTTTATTTTGTTGCCCATTACGCCCCTGATTGACTTCATGATATTTAATGATACCCATCAACTTTTCCCTGCCGGTTAGCTCGTACCGTGACGTAAGTGTGAGTCCCGGCAGTGGAAACACTTTAAAAAGCCCAGAACCTTGCGGAGCTGGAGCGATGCCAGACTAAAAGGTTGCTAGACCTGGTTCTGCTCTGCGTTTAGGGATAGGTCGTTAACTCGACGGTAGGCAGTAGACGGCAGCGCGCTCGTGTCTCCGGGTGAATTTGACCTCGTAGCCTCTTGTAGGGTGTTGGCAGTCGATGGATTTGGGCTTTTCTAACCTGTTTGTGTGACTCAATGTCCAAAGCTCAAAGGGACAATTGTGAATGGGTTTGGATTCCTAAAAAAAGAAAAAGAGCTGTACAATAGTGTCTGGCTCTGCTGCACCTGGGCTTGGCACCACCGGCTGTGCTTTTTCAGTCAGATCCTAGATGAGTTTCATCATGAGAGAGTCTGAAACCTTACGCCGCTGCAGCTCGTTACGTGTCGGATCCAGATATCACACGTACCGCACCGCCGCATTGACTCGTCTATTTTTACAAATCATCGCAAGCTGGCTGTCTCTGTGACACGTACTGTCCACGGTTAAGCCTCAAAGCACTTTGACTCGCGTGTTATCGGCTGAAATATGGACTTAACAGTAAAAGATCTGTAGGAAACACTCATTCACACTGAACAGGTGCTCCAGCTTCAGCTTGACTTCTTGCTTTGAGTCCGGTTTCCTCGTTCTTGGTTCCTCGACTGCGCAGCAGATGAGATCCAGGCTGCTTTTAGCACTTTGGGACAGAGGTTGAATCTGAAAAGCTTTTTCATGACAGATTTCAGCCAGAGAAGCCAGTTTACTCTCTTCTTCTACAGTGGAAATAGAAATCTTTTAACTGCAGGTGACTCAAACTCGACCACTGATGTGCAGATCTCAGACTACTTTGAGTTGTCGAGAGGAATTACATGTCTCGATTAGGATGTGTTAATGGATGTGGAGGGAATTAATTTACCATCTGCTGACTGGACATCAACTTTCTTCTCAAAAGTAGCAGATTTATAAATAAAAGATAATTTGCCAAAAAGGATATTATGAAACAAAACGCTATATTAAAGGATTAATAATGATAATAATAATAATGATAATAAACTCTTTTATTTTGAATAGAAGCAGGAAGAAATAATAATGAGCTGAGCTTTAAATACATACAACCACACACATAAAGATGATGCTCAAGGTGTTTTTAATTGGCTGAAATCTCAGCTTCAGTCAAAAGTCGATGCTACAGAGAAATATGAAATGCTACGTGAAAGCAGGCCGGCAGGTTTACATCTGTGATGGCGTTCAGGAGCTCCGTGATCTCGTGTATTGATCCGCAATAAGTAAGAAAAGTGAAGGTGACCTGCATGAAGCCCAGCCTGGCTCTGAAGAGGAAAAATAAGGCAGAACGAAGAAGGAAATGAGACAAAGAAAGGTCAGATTTGGTGTAAAATATAATCATAATTATGTTTCCTTCTAATTTCAGCTCAGGTTCCTGACAGCGATGAGCAATTTGTTCCTGATTTCCACTCGGAGAACTGTGAGTAACCCTCTTTCAGTTTCTGTGTCCTCTCAATGTATGTGTATAAATGTACTGTCAGTGTGTCCATGCCGCTAAGTGGATTTTTACATGCCCCAAAAATCAGATTTTCTGACCATATGCTGCACAGATCAGATCTCTTTTTTATTGTTTATTCAATCAGGTATTGATTCATGCAACATACAGAGCTGTGCATGGACAGTCTCAGCCATCTTCAGATCTGGCCGGTCGGCCTGTTTGTGTAATTCCAGCTGAAGTGTGCATGTCAGGAGAAAGTGAGGATGAAACCAGTGGTCAAATCCTGGCTGTCAAACCGCCAGAGGCTTCGGTGATGTTACAGTAATCTCCTCGGCAGAAACAGGAGGCCTAATGAGCCGTCGTGAAGTGAATTTGGATGCTGGCATCACGTGCCGCCGTCATCCATTTGCATGCCTTTGAAAAGCTGAATGGGTCGGCCCAGGAAACCAGTAAAAAATGATTCAGGGTCCAGGTTCAAAGATGGCCCTTTGTGCACATCGGAAGGTGTAAAATGGAAAAGCAAATTCCCGGGCTGCACAACTGAGCGGCCATTTGAATGACTTTCCCTTTCTTGTTCTGCGTCTTAACAATGGCCGCTCAGGATCTGGGTGGGAGTACGTGTTGTTCTGCAAACAGTTTTTTCTGTCCCATTCAACACCCTGCAGGCTTCTCCACCTTCAGCAGCGACAAAAACGGTTGGAGACATAAAGAGAATTTGAAATACCTCAAGAATAATCTCATGAGGGTTCATACAAAACCTTGAAAGTTCAGAAAAGGTTTAATTATAACAGTTTTTGTGCTGTTGTGCTGAGAAAAAGCTTGAATTTCAACATCTAGTGTTAGATCGTCACAATCACCCCTTTAATCCAAAGAGCTTTTAATGTTTGAAAGGAAATGATCCCATCATGCTTGTTTGTTGCCTCCTAGCTCGCAGTAAGTGATGATGATCAAAGTTAACATGAACAACTGCTAAAGTAAAAAAGTGACAACAAACATTGATCTCTGAGGGTTTGTAGCATTTCTTTATTTTTCACTGTTGAATTCATGGCGACAATTTCGATGTGACGATTTAGATGACTTCCAGAGTTTGGAAGGTACCTTGAAAGTGCTTGAAAAGGCCGTGAAGTAAAAGCGGCAGCTTCAGCCGCGGTCGGAGGCACTTCCTCTCATGTGTCTTTTGTGTGTAAACATCATGTGATTTAAGCAGCTCCGAGTCACGACCGGTCGGCCCCTCGGTGACACATGCCCTGTGCGACATTGTCGCTCCGTGTTGGCCGACAATGCGGAGGAGGAAGTGCAGATGAACCCCGGGGCGGGCAGAGGCCAAGTCTACTTAACCCCCTGACCTGTCAGCCAATCAGCTGTCAGGCCTCTGCTAACGGTTGACCAGGGTATGATTTGCGGGGTCAGGAGGGCTCCGGTTTGACGGGCAGCTCACTTATACACCGCAGAGACAGTCCCGCGTTGGCAGACGGTGTCCCTGCTGGTCCCAGTCAGTGGCTGCAGAGCCCAGTTAGAGCGTCTCTATTCAGCTTTGACTTGTGAAGAATCGAAGCTGACAAGCGACTCGAAATATATTCATCTTAGTGTTTGTTCTAGATCCTGTACGTGGTCTGTGAAACATTCAAAGGCTCGTCTCTTCCCATGCTGAACTAAAGGCATTCTCAGTGTCTGGCGTACCTTTAAAAACAGGTGACTCACCTGTTTTGGAAACTCTAGCACATAAAAAAGAGGCCTAATCCCAGGTGACCGGAATATAATTGAGGCTTGCATTGAAAAGGCGGCCTGGTGAAATTAAACATTGTTGTTTACTGAGTCAGGTCGTTACCTGCAGGGGTGTGGTGTTGACGGAGAGAGGGAGCCGGCGCGACAGCGAAGGAAGAGGCGCAAAAACACTGGGACATGTTGGAATGCTAGATTAGGGAAGAGGAGGGGGGCGAAGGAGGGATTGTGCAATACCTGCACATCTGGTAAATCTATCTCATCTGGTTCATTCTCCCTCAGCTCGCAGCTAACAAGCGTGCTCTGTCTGCAGGCTGCCATTGAGGAAGGTTACACAAACATGCAGCTTTTATGTACTTGCTGACCTGTGTGTGTGTGTGTGTGCGTGCGTGCGTGCGTGCGTGCGTGTGTTATCAGAGCTGAACTCCTGATTGCACGCAGGTCTTAAAAGAAGTGATTTCAGTCTGAGGCTCGTGAGTGGAGGTTTTCGGGGCTGACGTCCCCGCCCGGCGATGGGCTGTCTGTCCGCTGCCTGCGGGGAGCAGACACATGGAGGTGTCGCTCAAATGCGTCGTGCACATACTTCATGATGCGGGTCGTCACTTTTTGTGCTGAAGGACTCTAAAAGGCTTCGGCGAGGCGCCGCCTGCGCCCTGAGCTCGTTCTTCTTTGTCCAAGTATGTTGTTTACACTCGGAGCAGCTCGAGAGATGTGACCCATTCATAAATTTTCTTCCCCGTGTGCGTAAGAGGAAGTGTGCCTCTCCCTCCCCCCTCCCTCCCTCGGTCCTCGGCCGCTCTCTCCTTCGCTCTTCATTCATAAAAAAGCCCAACAGTACTACAGATCCCCCCTCTCTGACACCCCCTCCTCTCCAAGTGGATACTCCAAACCCCTCCCTCCCTTCCTGTGTCTGTACAAACTAAGTCGAATTTAAAAATCTGGACCCCCCCTCCCCTTTCCCTTTTCTCTCCACACACACACACACTGAGTGTTCCAACATGTGAACTAATTCAGCCATTTCGGAGCTGTGTGGGACAATTGTTTAGCTTTGTGCCTCGCAGTAATTATGTGGGAAGTTGTGGCTGCAGAGCAGCGTTACTGTGCTCTGAGAGAGAGAGAGCAGTGAAGGAGAGAACGCAAGAAAAGGAGAAACGAGGGGCGAGGACAGAGGAAGAAGAGAGGCAGAGGAAAATATGGAGCATGAATCCCCTTCATGCTTTTTATTTCTGTTTAAATGCTTTGTATGCAAAGTTTTCTTCTGTTAAACCAGATTATTAACTTCTGGATTCATTGTTCAGTTTATAAAAGGTTCATAAAATCTTCATTTATATGTGTGTGTATATATATTTTCCCTAAACCAAAAGATATTCAGTTCACTATCAGGTCAGACAAAGAAGAACGTAATATTTAGCTTTTATGCTTAAAAATAAATTAAATGATAAATTAAAGGTCAAAAAGCTGCAGGTCAGTTTGGAACGGACAAAGACAGATTCCAGTAAACCCTCCCTGCAGCGTCTCTCTGCCTCTGTGCGTTCTGCTTTGTCATGAATTCACAGCCGTCCTCTTGTTTGGCTGCTTTTTGTGGATCAGAACTGGCCCAATCAGGCCCTGTTTGGAGCATGGGCCGATGGGTGAGTCGAGCCCCTCCCTCCCTCCCTCCCTCCCCAAAAGAGAAACATGCAGCTCTGTGTTCTCCACTTTCCAAAATACAGCTGCTATGCAACAAAGTGTGCAGAAACAGCCAGGTGCCTGCCAGACATGCCTGGATACCGCCCGCTTCCTCGCTCCGGGGGGGGGCTTGTGTTTGCTGCGGTGTTTTGTTTTGCTTAGTAAAATGGTTGATTTCTCTTATGTGAAGAGATGATTTCTTTTGACAGCCTCTCATCCACTTACTCATGCACACACACACACACACACACACACACACACACACACACACACTCTTCAGGCCTGTAGTTTTATGAATGGGTCGGTTGTGAGAGACTGGCTGAGGCAGCAGATTGAGAGGAGTGAACCTTCATTCATGACTTTGGGGGGGACGTTACTCCACCGCTAACAACACCTATGAGAGGTAGAAGCTCGTGTTCCTGTCAGCCGTCATGCAGCTACGTTTCCTCTGGATTTCAGCTTTTCTGCGTCTCTCCAGTTTCATCTGAACTTCCTTTCTTTGGTGAACTTGTGTTTCAGCTGAATCTGTTTTCAGGTTTGGGTGCTAGTACAGAATCGACAGTTAGTGCTCGTTTAGCCACAATTAGTCAATCGAGTCGAGTGAAAACGGGTTTGTAAATGCAGAGTTTGATTCAGAACCGCCCTGTCAAAGCCGGGAGGCCGCGGGGATTCGAGCCAGGCAGCACAGCCTGAGCGTCCGCGGCGTGGCTTTGTGAATGGACGGCAGTGTGCGTTTTATTACAGGAGAGCGAGGGGAGGTGTGTGAGGACGGAGAGAGCGGAGCGGCGCTCATGTACATTTCTATGGCGTGTTTGTGTGTTTACCTCGACTGCGCTCTCTGCAGCTGGAACGTTCTGTCTGCTCGAATGCGAGCGCAGACCGAAGAGGAGAACAGATGCTGTGAAGGAGACGGGGCGAGGCCGTAAAAACAACAGTAGTTGGACTTGAAGCGGTCATTGATGAGAAGATACTGGAGTGTGTCAGCTGTGAAGAAAGAGCCCAGACGAACATGTGTGGACGAGGAAACGGCCAAACTGTCCATTTCAACGATCCATCACAGCTTACAGACAGGCCTCAGCTCAGCTTTGACAAACTGTACCTGTGTATATGTGCAATGAAGGATTGTTAGCCACATCAGGTGTGTTCACTTGTTCTACCTCCAAATGAGATGATCTTTCTAAACTGAGTGAAGAGGCTCGTGTGCTTCCAATAAAACCCTTCTTGGATCGTCAGTGTCTGAAACTTGTAAAATACCTTTGCGACGTTGGAGCTGAGGGAGTCATGTGAGGCAGCTTTCGTTTCCCAAACCAACGATTGGACGAAGACGGCCACTTCAGGCAGCCCCTGGCCAGGTGTGCAGAGGTGATTGAGTCGGTTTTGAACAACGTTTCTCGTGCGTCAGGATTTTTTCGGCTATGAACGCTGTTGCCTTCAGGTGTTTGTTTCGTAGGAACTTGATGGTTTGAACTCTGACCTTCAACCTTTCTGATCGTCTAACCGCTCGTGTTTCTGGCGTCCTGTGAGTTTGTCATAGCGACGTCATGTTCCCATATTTTAGCAGTTACTTTGGTGAGAACAAAGTAATCGTGCTGTTAAAAATGAGGGGATCACACTTGGATCTGTTTTACAAAAGCCTGCACACATCGGTGGAGGAGGCGGCTGCAGGGGGCGGACCTACAGTAACCTGCTGACACAGGCCAGGAGGTGTGCAGAGCGAGCTGAGAGCCGGCGTACGGACGTATCGATCCTTGCTGATCCGGGACAGGGGGTAGGAGGAGGTCGGGGGGGGTTGATAGATGACTTGATAAAGATAAAGCACAGATAAATCAGCATGAAGCCAGATAGGGGAAGCAGAGGGGTAAGAGGGGGTCACGCGTGCCGTGAAGCATTATGGTCGAGATCCTGATCGAGAAACTGAGAGAGGGTGAAGGGGGGGTGCGAGAAGAGCTGGAAGAGCTGTGGATGTGCGGTGTGCGCTGATAATTCCACGTAAGGTGTCCCGGCCTTTGTCTTATCTCCTCCTGATAAAGCACATGTACAGGCATGCATCGCCACATAGGCGAACAAATAAATGAAACACGCCCCTCCCTCGCATCCATGATACCCCGGTGGTGGGTGGGAGCTCATTATATCATTTCAGTAACGGTGTGGGGGTGGATCGATAGCTACATTAAACATTAAGAGGGGACAGCTATATTGGGGGCTGAGGGATTGAGAGTGAGGAGTCAATATTGTGCCAGATTAATTACACCCAGCCGGGCCTGTGACAGGTTGTCCCTCTCGCTGCACATGTCCCGGGACGGGGATGTATTGTATCGGCTCCACTAAACAGCACGGAGCAGTGAGATTTACGACTGGTCAATGGCCATTTATAAAAAGCCAACGCGGCACAATTGAAAGTCAAGTGGACAATAGGGAAAACGTGAGATGTCAGAACATTTACCGATTAAAACTGTGATCGCTTGATGCTACGAAGACCATGCAAGTCGTATGAGGACTTGGATACCTTGATTTGCCTTCCCTCGTTTTCGGCAGAGTAACCAGAGTAAATGAGGGTTGGTATCACGTACCAGTGCTGACTGGTGTAGATTCATTGAGGAGATTCGGGGCTGAAAGTGCAGGAATCATTCTGAGAAAAGAGCTGAGTGTACTCTTCAGACAAGAACGCTCCCGTCACTGCAGACAGACGCTGCCGTCTATTTCCAGATGACAAAGGGGAAGCGAAACCTTGATGTCTGCAAAAAATCTACTGTGCTGCTGCCTTTCTCATGATGGGTGTCGCTCAGATCTACATCCTGTTGACCAATGCAACATGATGCACCAAAAAAAAAACCTTTTAACGGCCAACCAATATCTAAGAAAATAAATAAAATGACATTTGTGAGAAGGGCCACAGGGCTGTCCCGGCCAGTCGTCCGTCTCGCTGATACCATTGTACTTTCCATCAATCTCGTTAGGCTTGTTTGGCAGGTATCTGACAACCATTGTTTAAATATTCAAGGAGGCCGAAGCATTATCAGATGAGAGAGGGCGACCTGTAAATCAGATAGAGCCGACACTAATGGATCCAACACTCCCGGGCTCCCCGAGCAGACCCATACTGAAGCCACTCTCGGGCCCGTTGGCTCTCGGAGATGAAGATGAGCTTGTCAGTGCTGGCCGCGCTGCTTTTCTCTCTGTATTTTCCTGATTGTGCAGTGACCTGAGAGGCACATGCACACATGTCCTGCACATGTTTCCATGCACCAGTGGGATGGCTGGATACGATCTGCAGTCCAAACGGTCTGGATCATATTGTGCCGGCTCGCTTCCCGTCCCTCTCTCGCCCTCTGTTTCTCTTCCTCGCTCGCTCTCGCAGAGTTTTTCCATTGAGCTATAACCTACGAAGCCAAGACACAGAAAATACATATGTGGTCAAAATCGACCAGACCACGATGTGATTTCTGACATTTGGTATACTGTATATCATACTGTATACCATGTGAAACATAGAAATGCATAGTGGTGTTTGTTAGTCAGTGTGTTTTTAACTGAGATGCAACTGAAATATATGTAATTCATCTGTGCACAAACGAGCTAGCGTGTGGAAGTAGTACCCGGAAGTTAAAGTAACACAATCACGGTGTAGTAAAAGTCTTTAAGTGAAAGTACAAAAGTATTCCCATTAGAATACAAGTAAAGTACCAGAAGTCATAATGCAGATCGGCCCATTTCAAATTAGTATTATTGGGTTATAATCATGCGTTATCGTGTGGTGGGAGTTTATACTGCTGTTATATTTCGTATTAATCGTCTGACGCTGAAAAGTAGCTACAAACTAAAGCTGTCAGATTAAATGTAGTGGAATAAAAACACCTGCCTTCAAAATCTAATGAGGTAACATGTCAAGTAAAATAAAATGGAGCGGGAAGGCAATGTGTAACAAACGAACTAAAGCTAGCTCCTGAGTTTGCCACAGCAAACCTCATTAGTTGTTCCCCACCACTGGAAAATAGAGATTTTGATGAAAGAATATTTTTGATCATCAAGTTTTGTATCCTAAGTCAGCATCGTGGAGAAGGAACGCCAACTTGTCCTGCTAAAGGGAGGCTAGCTAAGTAGCCTAGCTAACTGTTTTATTTTGTGTTGTGAAGCTACACTATTACGAAGGAGTCGTTTTATTGAAGGAGCATGTTTTGGTTACAGTCGATAGCTCGACTAGCGTAACGGATCAGCTAACGACGTAACAACCGTATGCCCCCCAGCTGGTTGGTTATTTTATAACCGTTTTTTATTCTATTAACTGATTAACTGTCTTTGACCTACGATGATTGAACTTGCTTTAAGGCCAGCAGAGATATTTACACATTTAAATATACATTCACCTCATCGCCAATCAAATTCACGTCCCGGTAAGAAGATAACCCGGACGTGCGCGCTGGCGTCTCGCACGCCGTCTGCCTGGCTTCATTTGGAAATCCAGAGCAGCGCGTTTCTCAGTTAGCTGGGCTGAAACCTGTCAGACCTTTTTCTTAGCTTTGGACTTTGTCTCAGTGTGAAGCTCAGAGAGTCGGACGCTGTGCTTTCAGTATTTTATATCTTTCTAAATGTTTTGTGCCCATAAAAAACTGGTCTGAAACGTGCAGAACGTCAAAATGACCAGGAAAGTATATCTAACTTATAATGCATGTTTTGTACTTTAAAATCATGCTGTTACACCCCCCCCCCCCCCCCCCCCCCCGAGCAGCTAATGTCATTTACCACCCATGTGAATCAATAGCTTCCTTTTTAACCTTTAAAACCATCGTGGCATAATTGGCATCCTTGTTCCTATTGATCCGTCACCACATACGGGGGGGGGGGGGGGGGCAGGTGTAGCCGGCGTGCTTTTAGTGCATCTGTGCAGCATGCCGAGGCCTCGTGCTGCTTGTGCCGCCACATATCATATGGGATAAGAACCAGATCCCCAGATAGCCCCGCGACGGTTCCTCCAAGAGTAAGATCTGAATCGTGTTTGTACGATCGGACCCATTAACCGTATATTTACGCTGCGCTCACGTCTTCTTCAGTACAGCGACATCCAGTCACCCTGTTTGACGCTGGCTGACGTCCAGTGAGTTATTGTGAGCGAGGCTGTCATGTGCTGCAGACTTCCAGAGGCTTAAGACTTGGCCAAGTCGCACATAAACATCCAGTGTAAGACTCTCCAGATCCACTGCTGTCCTCAGAGTGGATTTCCCTACACCCGGGCCTTTAATGGTAGGAAATACTGGGTCTAAAACAAAAGGCCGCTGGAGTTCATCGTCAGGTCTCATCAGACAGCTCATTTACCGCTGATGTTAAGATGTTTGGCTCTACGTGAGAGTTTAATCCCCTGATTTTGTCTGTTTCACTGCCATCATCTAGGTTCTGACTAACAGCGTCAAAATGCTGGTTTGGACGGTGGATTAATCGAATTATTAGCCTCAATAAATCACCACCACCAGAAAGAGAGTTTGTGTGTGTGTGTGTGTGTGTGGTGGTGGTGGTGGTGGTGGCACCCCTGCTCCTGTGATTTGTTTGTGGTGGGTGTCTGTTGAATGGGACCCCCCCATGTAATGATCCCTCTACTTCCTAAAGCACTCAACCATGACCATCACCTTTCACCCTGCGTCCTCCCCCTCTAAGAACCAACATTTACATATGTAAAAGTCCCCCTCCACCCTGCCTTTAGCTGGGGGGTCATCTCTAGACCTAGAGCTCAGAATGGGAAGTGAATGGGAGACGGTAGAGAATAGCAAATAATAAGAAAGGAGGAGTTTGAAGTTTGAGTTGGGTTTGACTTGATGAGTCGGGGGGGGGGATCTGCTGAAGGAGATAAATACTCACATCTACACTTCTGCTCTATCTCAGAATGGTCTGTTTTAAAAGGCAACAGCTCTTGTGTACTGTATCTGTCTTTTCACTTCTAAACACCTTTCAGGTTCTTCACTGTGCGCTTCAGTTCATGACCTGACCCCCCCCCCCCTCGGTGGAGAAAGAAACAATGAAATATGAGGATGCCTGCGAAAGCGTGATGTAACACTTCACAAAGCAGTTAGAGGAGGTCGTATTGGCCCAAATAAAAGCAGGAAGAGACGGGAACCTGAGGAACATAACTCTCTCTGCATCCGTTTACAAAACTGCCACCACCTTATAAACCTCAGCAGCTAATCTGACATCTGGACAGAGAGATTTACTGTGATGTGCCAGAGAGTTCGCAATAGTTGGTGGAGACCAGAGTTTGTTTTAATTTAAGGACTATTTCTGGAACTGCAAGTTACATTAATTCCCAAATTATGTTTTTTTTAGGATTTAGGAATGGCGATGTTGGTCCGTTGTTTTTGTCTATATCAGAACAACTAGCCGATGGATTGCCGTGAAATTTGATTCAGATATTCACGCCCCCCTGGAGATAAATTATAATAGCTTTGGTGATCCCCTAGCCTTTCTGATTTAATCTGTCCAGTACTTTGTTTTATGACCAAATACTTTCAATGGCATCCCCGTCAGCTTCAGCTGTACTTTGTGGTTAGTGCTAATTAGCAGATGTTAGCATGCTAGCATACTAAAATGATGAACATGGTCAACGTTATACCTGCTACACATCACCATGTTAGCATTGTCATTGTGAGCATGCTAGCACACTAAGATAGTGAACGTGGTCATTATACCTGCTAAACATCAGCATGTTAGCATTGTCATTGTGCACATGTTAGCATGCTAGCACACTAAGATAGTGAACACGGTCGTTATACCTGCTAAACATCAGTGTGTTAGCATTGTAGTTGTGCTTATGTTAGCATGCTAGCACACTAAGATGGTGAACATGGTCAACGCTATATCTGCGAAGCATCCACATGTTAGCATTGTCGTTGTGAGCATGCTAGCATACTGCAGTACAGCTTCACAAAGCTGCGTTCATGGCTGTAGTCTCCCAATCCTGTTCAAATTTAGTTTATTTGTCAAAATCATGATGTTCAATGCGTTTTTAATTTTCTATTCAGCTCTGCGATCCAGACAAACACACAAACACAAAAAAACTCTCTGGTGCTCATTTTCAAGATTAATTAATGTTTCAGAGAGGTCCCACGCTGATAGCTCGAATCCCCCCCCACACACACATACGCAGACCCGTCCATTCCAGGCCAGACTGTTTCACGTGGAAGAGCCTCATAAACCGAGCGCCACATCGAGGCCGGCACTCCCACCAGTCGCATTAGTGGCTGTGCTCGGCTGCTCTGTGATTGGACTCATGCACACTCTCTGAGGATTGTTTGCAGTTCATGACCATGGAAGAGAAAGGGGGGGGGGGTGTCAATAGACAAACACACGAGTATTATTAGAGCGGCAGTCATGTGCCACCCTCTGTGTACTAGCAGACGAGCTGCCGGAGACTTAGCGGAGGCTGGAATCCCATCGCGTCTGTCTGGGAAATCTGGGTAAATGCTGTCTAATCCTGCTGATCCTCCCCTAAAGCCAACACTTCCTCACCTGCCTGGCTGCCATGGGAGAGTGAGCACAGGCCAGAAATAGGACGTGATGACGATGAGCAGCGCTGTTTGATTGTGCGACTCAACATGTTCCCGCTCTCAGTCAGAGGAACAGGTGCAGGTGAAATAAACACCTGTGCAGCAACAGGAAGGAACTTTTAAAGCAGGAAAACACAGAAGTCCTTATATCTGAATTCTTGTTTTTGGCAGACAAGATTAAATCAGTGTTTATGAACGAAAACACACCGAGGCTGTGTGATGAAAGAAAGAAACCAGAAACTAAGAATAATTTTCCCTCTCAGAATATTCAACTTACAATAAAAAAACAACAAATCCTCACGTTTGCAAAGCAGCAATCAAGTGAATGTTTGGTATTTTTACCTTATAAATGACTGAAATGGTTCACAGATGAACCAACTAATGAAGTTGCCACTAAGTGCAACTCTTTTAAATCTTAATCTTTAACATGTTTTATTCCAGGAACAGTTTTTTAATAAATGTTTTAGCTTTGAGAGTCCAGCAGATCCTCCGGCTGTCTGTGGTTCAACACACTGTAATCTGTTCTCACTTTTTATTCTTCCTCCTTCGTTTTCTCACTTTTTATTCTTCCTCCTTCGTTTTCTCACTTTCAGTCTCTCCTCAGCGGAGCAGCCGTCTCTGGCCTCCTTCAGTCAGCCACACGTTCTCCTCCTCCTTTTTTTGTGAATGGACGACAGTGTGTAATTACCTGGGCTGAGCTTTCAGTGTGGCCTGCTCCGTCAGCTCCACACCCACTGCACACACACACACTGCACACACACACACTGCACACACACACACACATACACACTTTCACAAGAGCACACGTAGAAACAGACGGGCCGAGATTGCTAATACACACACACACACACACACACACACACACACACACTCTCACACTCATGCACACACACACACACACATACACACACACACACACACACACACTCTCACACTCATGCACACACACACACACACATACACACACACACACACACACACACACACACACACGCACACACGCACACACACTCTCACACTCATGCACACACATAAATACAGGCCTCCCCAGCTGGAAGTGCACAGCTGCTGCTGTTTACCCTGTCGGGACCAGAAAAACATCCTGTACAGTTCTCCGGGTGAAAACCTCCCCTCACATAATAAACACGGGCCCTCGGCACAGTTTGAAGCTCCACTTTGGGTGGTTTCTGTGGCCATCGTGGCAAAGGTCCCCCCCGGCAGTCCTGCTTGATCGACAGTTTGGTGTGCGGGAGATTGAGTGGATGCCTTTGTGGAAACGTGAAAATATTTTGGACTTTAAGGGAATATGCGGCAGGTTATCGCCCCCCGTCCCCTCTTCTTTTGTGACCCTCTTGCAAAAAGCAAAGCTTCCAAGCGATGGCCGACGTCTGGATGCCAACAGCAGAGAAATGCTGCTCTAACAGAGGTGTGACATGCTTCCATCAGTCCGCAGACGTCTCTCTGGCCTGTACCGTCGTTTAGCTTCAGCCTGACTTTGACAGAGGAAGTTTTGGCTGCTGTTGTGTCTGGAAGAGTGAAGAAAAGTGGGCGAGGTCACTTTGGGCTCTAAATGACTGCTGGAATGCAGGCGTGTGTGTTTTTGTGAGCTTGTTCTCAGTGTGTGTGTGTTTGTGCGCGTCCGTCTGCAGCCCTGTGTTTTGCAGCTGACAGTCACTTGAGCGTTTTGGCTGGCACGTAAAAGAGATTCCTGTGCAGACAGAAGTATTTGCTGTTGCCTTTAGCTCGACAACAGTAGTATCGGGGCAGGGCCGGGTGAGAAGAGAATATACAAATCCTGCTGCGCGTGTGCCAGCCCTCATCTCTGCTTTCTGTTTACTGTCTCTTGTAGCGGTGGCATTTCACAGCCCTCCAGTCACGATCAAGAAGGAACCGCAGAGCCCGGGCTCCGACCCCAGCCAGTCCTGCAGCCACAAGCAGAGCTTCAGCTTCCCCAGTGGAGAGCAGTGCCTTTATGCCAGGTACCTCAGATTATGTCGTTAGCCTTTCAAAGAGCCTCGCAGTTCCTAAAGCAGCGGTGCACCCCCATTAAAAAACTATACAATGAAGGTGAAGGAGATACTGGTTTAAAGCACTGAAATATAAAACCGTGTCTCTGTTGCACTGGTTGAGCACACTGTGCATCACATTTGTCTGGTTTTTCATCTTTTCTCTCAGTTTTGAGATACGAGCAAAGAAGACCGACCTCCTCTTACCTCGTCTGCACCAGACTTCAGCTTCTTTTAAGATCTTACATATTTGGAGCATTTCTTAAATTTTATAAGTGAGCTGATACATGAGATGATTTATTGACTCTCTGAATATTTACTGACATCTTTTGTTACCGGGCAGAATAAATGAAACAATAATGACTTTATTATTCATTGTGAGTAATAAACAGTCATCCTCGTCCAGCGGCCCGGCATTAGCCCCTCCTTTAGTTCTGTTTGTTGTATTGATGGAAAACATACCCCCCCCAGTGACGTGCATGTATGCACATCCTCATCAGTGTGTTCATGTTTTCCAGTGCCTATGAGCAGAAAAGGGCTGCAGGGGGAGCCAAGAGCTCCTGCCCAGGGACCCCCATGTCTCCTATGCAGCAGCATTACTCCCCAAAACCCGCCACGGCCGGACGGCCCGACGCTGGCTACATGAACCCTGCTGCCACCTCCCAGCCACTGCCCACCAACAGTTACCCCATCAACAGGTGACCCTCCACACGAGTCTCTGATTGTCATTTTACCACATGCATGACGTGTTGCACTGACTTTTAAATAACTTATTAACCGGAGCAGCAAGTTATCTCATGGTTATCTGCTTAGATTCACATTAAATTATTTCTACATAATTCATTTATAAAAGTTTCAGGATGAAAAATCTGTTTTTTCTCTCTGATCGACTAAATCAATTAAAAGGACCCTAAAACTACATGAATATTATAGAGGTGGTGGACAATTTAATCGTGTCACAACCTTTATGGAGCAGAAGTTTGATTGTATTTGATAAAAACTGATGCAGAATTCTTAGTTACAGTGAAATCAGAAGAGTCAGAAGGTTGGGATATTATTTTAGAGTTGCTTTCATAAATATAAGATCCTGAAATGAGCCGCTGGATCTCTCTTCTCAGTTCCAGGTATCAGGGCCCTTCAGGAGACCCCATGGGCCCCCAGTTCCCACCACCAGGGCAGGCCTTTCAGCGCATGCCATCTGCCCCAGCGGGACCGGGCGGCAGCGGAGCAGGAGGAGGCGGGGGCGGAGGGCCGGGGGGCGGAGGCGGCAGCGGTGGTGGTGGAGGTTATCACCGGCAGCACTCCGACCCCTGCATGCCCTACCTGCAGCAGAGCTTTAAGCAAGAATACCTGGACCCGTTGTATGAGCGGGTGGCTCACATGGCAGGGTCTGGGCACGGGCACGGACCTCAACCCCACCCGCATCCACACCCGCACCCACACAGGTTCCCACCAGCCCACATGATGGTCAAGCAGGAGCCCACAGACTACATTTACGAACCCGGTGAGTGATGCGGGCTACTGTCCGAGTCTATGAATTATCAGAAAATGGTGAAAATGGTCGTCACATCCATAAACAAAGATACAAAAGCAACACATATTCACATTTGAGGGGCTGGAACCAGCATGTTCGGCATGTTTTGGTTGTCAAAGTATCTTAACGATTAATTAATTAGCAAAATTACTGACAGCTAACTTTCTGTAGACTGAAAAACTGATTATTGATTTATTGTTTCAGCACCGTGGAGATATTCAGTTAACTGTAAGGTCACTGAAGGTCTTGTGCCTCAGCTTGTATGTTTGCATTGTAATCAGGAGCAGGTGATTCGAACATTATTTTAATGTGATTGTTGTACATAAAATCTAATTTTGGCTTTGAGACGGTGTGGCCAATCCAGGATGTACTTGTGAACTGAATCTAGAAACCTGACAATGGTTCTGATTATTTATCAGGGTTGTTTGCAGTCTGCCTCAAAAACAGTCCCTTTAAAGGCAAACACTTCCCGGTGCACACAGCGAACCCAAGAACAAAATGTCCAAGAGGCAAACAAGCTTCTTCGCTGTATCTCGACTCCTACTCGACTCCCTCCCTGCCCACAAACTCCTCCTTTCAACTCTCTGACACTTTGCAAAGAAAGGAAAAAAAAGTATTTTTTCTGCTGCAGCTACACTCCTCCTTCCTCACCCCCTCCCTCCCTCCCTCCCTCCCTCCACCGCGCTCTGTGAGCGAGAGGCAGAGGAATTTCATTGAGAAAATGGAGGGCACTGGAAAGACTAGAGTCCCTGGTGGAGTGCTCCGGGGTTTCAGGTTGCACCAGCGGCTTCCTTTTTCTGCAGGAGGATGAACTCATAATGGAAAAATGAGCGTGGCCGCAGTAACCCGAACCTCTCACTGGCTGGGCTTCGAGAGGGTGAGGGGAGGGAGCGGGGCGTCAGGGGAGGGAGCGGGGGGTGACGGGGGTACGGGGTGGGGTAGCCAGCTCAGGCACTTTAACAACAAGCTCGACCGCTGGAGAGCACAGAAACCGGCTCCTCTGCTCGCCTCTCTGAGCGAGAACTCTAACTCTGCACACGTTGTCCTCACTCACCTGCAGCTGCAGCAGAGCTGTGGGGGGGGGGGTCCCCAAAGTCCCCCATTCACTGAAGTGGACGCTACGAAGCGCTGACACCAGCGTAATTTATGCTTAATAAACCTAATTCTTTTCACTCACTATGCTTTTATACTGGCACCTCTGACAGGGGGGGGGCGCATACTTCTGACCAGGACTCGCACAACCTCGAGAAGCACAAAATGATGTTTTTCTGTGGGTGACTGCAGGGGGGAGGAGATTTGGTGGGGTGTCCTCAGAAGTGTCTTTGATATGAGGCTGATCAGACAGAAAAGATCAGAGTTTATCCTTCATGAACCTTTTCATGAGATAATAAATGTCAGGAGCCGAAAACCTGGAAATGCTGTTGTCAGATGACTCTGCCTCAGAACAAAACACATTTCTATCCCCCCTGAATGGCGGCCACGATGAACAGTGCGTGGAAGTGTGTGGATGTAAAGAGTGATGTAAGTCACAGGAATCCAGGTAGTCAAGCATCAGTAGAAATGGGAAACGTTAATCCAGAGCCTTTTAATTGGAGTGATACATATTTAATTTGCAGACAGAGTAAAAATATTGTTTCTTTCAAGCAACTAATTGGATAATTAGTGTTAAAGAGCTTTTGATGAACACACCTCGCAAACAAAGCAAAAGCTTTAATATGTTTTATAACACTGTCAAACTGGCTGCTGTTTATAATGGCGTCCATTTAATTGACAGAAAACTTGTCCCAAACTGTAAGGTGACGGGAACAAAAGAAGTGCAGTGAAGTCAATAACACCTGTGTTTTCTTTTAATACGTACAAAGAGAACAATGAAAGTCTCATTCTGAAAGCAGGCTTAAGGACCAGACTTCTCGTTTCACATTAAATTAGCATTCCGGCTCTTAATCACCGCTATTGTGTCGCATGAAAGACACACAATGGTCACGCCACTCAGCACGCAATTAACCCCGGTGCTCTCACACCCAGTCTACCCATCTCTCCCTGCTGGGAGCTGCCGTCGCTGGCAGACATATTATTTACAGTATGATCAAGCACCGCTGCCCCAGAATGGAGGGCTTGATTTTCCCCAATGGCATCTTATCGTAGTCACAGCGATGCAGCTGCATTCCCCAGGCGTGAGTCACGGCCAGAGCCGCAGGCAGAGAGCTGCACCTTTCTGCTCGCCTGTCTCGTCCATGCAGCTGACGGCAGACCAACACCAGCAGGATAGAGAGCGACACGCCTGTTTTTTTTTGTTTTTTTTTAATGCAACGACAAGCAAAGAAAAACAGGCGAACACAGACAAAGGTGAGCAGAGCAGCCACAGGATGTGGAGCACAATAACCCCAGAAACACTCGTCACCTCAGGACTCATTACAGCGTGATTGTGCTTTACAGGTGTTCAGACCTGCACAGAATTTTGCTCGAGGGTTCACGAGGTGGAATATAAAATCTATTTCGGTGGATGCTTCTGTTTGAGTCAGTCAATGATGTGCCCAGATAAAGTGCAGACACTGTATACTGTCGCACTTCTCTGGTCCGGAGAAGGTGCTTGCTCATGGCCTAAAAATACCTCCACAGACAAGAGAAGTGATATGATAAATGCAGCGTTTGTCCTTGCAGTGTTCGGGTTGATCACACAAAACATCCCATAATACACACACTTTCCCGAGCTGCCGTTGGCTCATTGAGCAGCACGTTTGGGTTTTTATTCACTCGAACCTCAGATCAGATTGACTCTAAATGATTCTTCGACTGTTAACCCCATGTGGGGTTTCTTCATGATGGACGTTTATCTGATCCCTGTGCATCACTGTTCAAATAAGTACAGCTGTTTGTGTTCGTTACAGATGTGCCTGGATGTCCCTCTATGTACCACCACAGTGAGGGCTACCCGAACCCCCAGCACAGCAATGAAGGTAATATGAACATTTCCTGTTCGACTACTACCGTCACCGTGACAACCTTCATTTCAGAGGCCTCCGCCAAATGATAGTTGTTATTCAGTAGAAGGAATAATAGTGATGTCAGTATCCAACAGTGTCCACTCTCCTCCTCTCCAATGTTTTATCTAAACCGAGCCTTCACTGGTTAGAGCTCTGTGGTCATTGGCTAACCGACATAGAGTGTCCGTGCTTCCATTGGCCAGCCAGCGGTGTGTCTATGTTTCCATTGGCAGGGGCGCTCGCCTCACCCCTGCCTCAAGAATCCCTGAATAAACATAACTCCTGGAAAAAGCACACTGTTCCCCCAGCAAGAAGGAAAACAATCCTTCCCTTCACTCTCTTTGTTTGTTACACCATTTCGGGTGATTTAAACCCTCGTTCACCAGTTGTGTTCAGTCAGAAAGAGCTTTAGAACGACTCGTAAAGGTTTTTCAGATGTTACATGAAGTTCACTGGCCCTGAAACTGGCAGCAGAGATCCAAGTCTGTTTCAGATGTTTCTAACATGAGCTCCTCTCCCCTCCTGAGGTGCTCCAGTCTGCTTCTGTAAAAGCAGAACACACTTATTGGCTTAACGTTACTGAATGCACTAATAGATGCTTGTATTTTGTTGGGATGCTATTCAAAGCGTGGCACAGATCCCAAATGAGCGGTCCAGTTGTGCTAAAATCAAGGTCTTGAAGCTCTAACACAATCCTCCCTTTGTCTCCCAGGCTATCTGTTTGAAAACGACTCCCGTGTGGTTCCAGAGAAGTTTGAAGGTGAGCCTGCTGCACCCATGATCCCTCTGCATTTACACACTCATTCATTTGCATCCACTTGGCGAGGTGTTAGCGGGATGACGGCGGGTAACGGAGAGAAACACTAGCCTCCCACTCCAATCTCCATACTTGACCTGCCGTCTTATATGGACGTCAGGGATCCTTGTGTAAGAGGTACATGGGTCTTTGTGTCCTCAGAAGCTTAGTTAGTGGGTTTGGTTTCTCTGCACACACGATGCGGGGCTCCTCAGTTTCTCCTGGTGTTGGTGGTGATTGACGCTAAAGGAGACTGAGTGGAGAGCCTGAGGGTGTCGGCACTGGTTGAACCAGTGAAGTGTGCGAGTTCTCTGAGAGACAACAGTAACTTAGCTGAGCATCTCATGTTCCCACACTTGTGTACAACATATCCAGTAACCGCTAAACAACCAAGAAGCAAACATCAGTATCCATTTACACACGTATTGCTGCACCCAGTATTAGTGATCAGTTATTGCTGCATCGTGTTCTTCCTCTTAAATATCTCAGTACTCTGTATAACCTTCAGGTTTTTCTCTAAAAATGTTCCTAATTCTGTCTCAACTAAACGCACCCCTGGCATTTTAGTGGTCGATTTGATAAGCCGCCATTAACGAGCGTTTGACTCAGTTAACGTCAGCACGCTAACACGAAACATCAAGATTAGAAGAGCTGGTCCCACCACGACTCAGCTGTTGTTAGTCAACATGTAATACAAGAACCGTTTCAGACCCTCATTTAATGACTGAATCTTAATGGTCTGATGCAGTTTAATGTGCTGAAAATGGATCAAATACCAAATGAACTTGGGGTGAACCACAGTGCAGCAGAAGCTCCGGAGATGTTTGAAAGCTGGTGAGATTCAGTAACTCAAAGACGACGTTTTGATGCTGAACTCCGCTCCGTCTTCTCCTCGTTCCAGGTGAGGTGAAGCAGGAGGGTGGTGGCGTTTTTCGTGAGGGCACGCCTTACCAGCGCCGTGGCTCTTTGCAGCTCTGGCAGTTCCTGGTGGCCCTGCTGGATGACCCGGGCAACGCCCACTTCATCGCGTGGACGGGCCGCGGCATGGAGTTCAAGCTCATTGAACCTGAAGAGGTACGTCTGAACCCCATCTTTCCTTTCATCAAACCCACACAGTTCACTTTCCTTTCATGTAGGTGAGCAGGTGGAGCATTCTGCCTGTTACAGCAGGTCATGATTAGTGAGTATTGATCATAGACGGTGACCAGTGTATCTGAAGGCCTTCATGCATTTGGTTCAGGCTTTGGTGGCTGTTGAGTGTGAAGCCAACTACAAGAAGAAGGTTTGTTTCTTGCAAAAAAAAAAAAAAAAATGCAGATTTTCTTGCTGAAATGTTTGAATTAAATGACTTTTTAAAATGCGTGAGCAGTATTTTTATCTGGTATGACTGTAGTAAAGTGTCGATAGCGATCACGATGGTAATACAGATCCGATAAGGACAGCACAGGAGTTATTCTCGGAATGAATTTATGTTAGCGGGGTTTTAAGGCGCTACCTAGATTAGAACGATCAGAGGTGAGATTTGGCCACTTTCCTCATAGGTCTATTCTCTGATTTATCCTCCATTAGCCCCCCCCCCATTCATTATTCAACACACAAAACGCTGGATTGATAAATGAAGGACGAGCGCTATCACAGAATCATCCAACACCCCCGTTCTCTCTCACCTCCTCACATTTCTTCAGTCGAGACATTTCTGCGATGTTTAAGTCTGCAGTTTGATTGGCCGAATCAGACGGCGTCCATTTAGGCGGGTCCTGATACAGAGAGGCCCGCACGGTGTCGTCCATTATCTTTTTACTGTACATTAAAAATGAATGGGGTAAGAGTTTTACAAGAGCAATTAGGGCTGAGAGCACACTCAGAGATCAAACAGGGCTGCTGGCTTGATGGCCACTGTGGGATACAACCTGCCTCTTCCTGAGTCAGGAATCTGAGCCCCCCCTCCCCCCAGCTTTAAGGTTTCAGATGTTTGTCAACACTACCATTTCACAGTTGCGAAATGATTTGATTTATTTCCCCTTGCCTGTGTGGGGTTGTTGTGAGACACTAATTTTCTATCAGAGTTAGTGGTCCCTCGTCAGCTGAGGGTTCAGTTTTGGGTTGGGAGTGTATTTCATGGCCTGCCTCTGACAACCAGCCATGACTCCTATTTCACTGCAAACACTGTGGGACTCTGGTTGCATTCAAGTGGTAATGGGTTACATAAAAAGGAAGTGAATCCACATGTGGGGACTCGCCCTGGTCTTGGCACGCTGACGCCGCTGACATAGAGAGCAGAGAGGGCTTTGACTTGCCACCGAGGACCCCTAGTGGCCGCAGTGTGGAAATACACACAACTGTCTCCAATTATCGTTTTGGGAATATGAACTCCAGGGAGAAAAAAAATGCTGACACAAACACTTCTCCTCTGTTGACGTGTCATTTGAGGAAGGCTGTATTCTTAAGCCCTTCAAAAGCACGCTAATAACCAGTCACCTTTAAACGAACCATCTTCTTCTCTGCCCTCCTCTGCCTCCTCAGGTCGCCAGGCTGTGGGGCATGCAGAAGAACCGTCCAGCCATGAACTACGACAAGCTCAGTCGCTCTCTGCGCTATTACTATGAGAAGGGAATCATGCAGAAGGTACTAAACACAACCTTTTCCGCACTGGACACTTGTTTTCATCAATCTATGGCACCACTTTCATATAACACACCCTACATAAAGTTGAAAATGATCATTTATTAATGCTTTATACATCAGTTATAAGCCATCAGTAAGAAGAACCTTTGGGTTGCCAGGTTGTAAAAGGCAACTTTGGCTGCTATTGATCTTCATCTAACATGGCACAAAGGGTTTTCACAACAAGTCTGCAGTGTCAAAACTGTTACTGAACAGATTTTGGTCCAGATAGTCTGCAGATCTTTTCCAGAAATCAGGTGGTCAGATGATTCTTCAGAGTCTTCCTGATGAATTAAGAGCTTGCCAAAAATAGACAAAGGAAATTATGTTGGAGGAGGATAAACACTAGCCGGAGAGATTTTCCACAACCTGGCAACCCAGCTGTTCTTCTCTATAGAGATACATACATTGTCTGATTGTTCTTCTATATATAGCTTTACCAATCATGTAACCACTATAAAGTGGGCCTTATTAGAAAGTGATAAAAGCAGGTCTGCTCCAGTTCTTCTCCCATGAATGCATATCGAAGGCCATAATATAGGTTATGTGTCAGTAATGTTTAAACGCCGTCGTCGACAGTGGTCCTCATTTTATTTGGTCTCAAACCTCAACCTTTGTCTCACAATATATCCTAACTGCACATGTTGAGGTCAGCATTGGCTTTTACCAGCAGATATCATGTGTACAGCATCCAGATATATAAAAAATGGCACTGAAATAAGTGAAAATGCAGTGAGTCAAATTACATTCTGATTAATTTCACTGAATAACCACCAATCACAGCTGAGTTTAAGCTAATTTACTGGACATCTAAACAGGAAAAGCACAATCCAGCTTGTTAAAAGAACGTTTAAGACCTGGACTAGACACAGACCAGGGTCAGATCATACCTGTAAGACTCAAATACTGCACAGCACCTGTGAATCTCTCACATTCCTACCTGACTCCAGACGTTCCTCCCCCCTCCAGGTGGCAGGCGAGCGCTACGTTTACAAGTTCGTGTGCGAGCCCGAGGCGCTCATCTCTCTGGCCTTCCCCGACAATCAGCGGCCCAGCCTGAAGGCCGAGTTCGAGCGCTACGTCAACGAGGAGGACACGGTGCCCCTGTCTCACCTGGACGAGGGCGTGCCCTACACCCCGGAACAAGCCCCCCAAAACATGGGCCCCCAGCCCTACTCCAAAGGCTACATGTACTAAAGCCAGCCCTCACCCTCGACCCCACCCTCTCCTTCAGAAATCTTCCTGTTGTACCAACCCATCATCATACACACCCTGAACCCCCATGCACCTCTTGCACATGCCCCCCCCATCCACTTGTATATAAGGCTACGGTGTTTTGTTTTAAATTAATCTCATTAGGGATTTTTTTTGTTTGTTTTTATTGCATTCCTCTCACATCTGAGGCCTATTCATCCATAAACATGACTGTGGTTGAAGAGATTGCTTAATAAATACCCATAATACCCAAACGGAGGTCCAGACTCGTCCTTTCTGAGTTTTTGTGGAGGCGCGTGTAGATGCTTTCATTTGTTTCATTTGATTCAACTGTTTGGTTTTTTTAGGAAACATGCTGATTTGCTTTCTTGCTGAGAGCTAGACACAAAGATGATGCCTCTCGCATGTCTATACAGTAAACATGAAGCTACTGCCGGCAGCTGGTTAGCTTAGCTTAGCACAAAGACAGGAAACAACTAGCCTTTTTATAGGTTAAATGGGGTAGTAGGAAGGTTTTGTTACCTTTGGACAGAGCCAGTTTAGCCTTTTCCCCACTTCCATTCTTATGCTGTGCTAAGAGGGGCGAGGCGAGGGGTAGTCAGGTGGTTGTAATCTGCAACCTCACCACTAGATGCCACTGAATCCTCCACCCTGGACCTTTAAGAGGCAGCAGCAAATAAAAGTGCATCCAGTGTTAATCTGCAATCGCAAAAAACAAACGTAACAATTGCAATTAAAAACAAACTAAATTACCTGTATTTTAAACATTTCATAGAAAATACAATATAGGTAATATTGACCATTGTAGCTCACAAGGCAAAACCAAGTATTACTGAAAGACGCTTTAAATACTGTGAAAAACATTTCTCTGGTCGAAGGTTTGAATGAAAATGTGAAAGTGTCTTTCTCAGCCATCACGTGGCTGATTATTAACCCGTGCCACCGTTTGTCCGGCTGGTGTAGTCGTACAGGACGGGGGCTCTTTAGCGCCGCCTGAAGGCGCGGGAGATCCTCCAAGCGTTGGGTTCCTCGTAACGGTTGTACAGAGGTTCCAGCTTCTGCTGCCTCTTCTGATGGCTGAGGCGCGTCGGGTCGCCGACTCTGTAGAAGGCCGGCGCGAACTCCACCAGCCAGCGGGGGTCGATGGTGGTCACCTCCCGCATGTACTCCTTGGTGGTCAGCACCAGCTCGTGGTACACAAGCCTGCAGGAAGTGATGGAGGACAAAGAGCAGTTAAAATGATTATGGCCGATCTCATTACAATAAATCACAAATACAGCTGAAAGCGATCGACAGAAAATTAATCAGCTACTGAGAATCTTTGGAATCTGGACAGTTGGTCGGACAAGACATTTGGAGCCACCTTGGGCGAATCAGCAGATTAATTAAGAATGAAAACGGTGAGTAGTTGCAGCCCTGGTCTCAAACCAAAACATATTCAGGTTTGCACTGATATAAAACAGAAAAACAGCAAATCCTCACATTTAAAGGATAACTTTCGTTTTTTACAACTTTGGTGGCATTTGGAGTCGTTTTGAAGAAATTAGCCCCAGAGGAGCGGCGCGTATATCCGTATAATGCGAGTACTCGGGGCATCCATGCGCAGCCTCTATATAACGCATAATCTGCTGCGAAACTCGTTCATATTCCAATATTTAGTTCTGATATGCTGGTGCTATTCCCCTCTGAGCCGGCGGTCGGCTAGTTTAGCTGTAGTTTGGCACAGCTATGGTTTGTTATTGCGTATTCGTAGCCGACCGCCGCAGAGTCAGCCGTGTTGTGGCTGGCTGCTCGCAGCGCGCGGCGTTCGGTAATGACATCATCCACGTCAGAGGTAGTTGCCTAGAGACGCCGGATGTTGATAACATGCCACCACGGGCTCAGAGGGGAATAGCACCAGCATATCATGACAAAATATTGAAATATGAACGAGTTTCTGCAGATTATGCGTTATATAGAGGCTGCGCATGGATGCCCCGAGTACTCGCATTATACGGATATACGCGCCGCTCCTCTGGGGCTAATTTCTTCAAAACGACTCCAAATGCCACCAAAGTTGTCTGGGTGAGTAAATGGTCGTATTTAATGCTACAAATAAAGTCCAGGTTGTAAAAAACGAAAGTTATCCTTTAAGAAGCTGCAATCAGTTAACGTTTTTTACTTGATCAATAACTAGAGTTGATAAATCCATCAATCAAACTAAATAACTAATAATTTTAGCAATAATACACAATAAATCCACACAAGTCAAACACAACAATAGCAGCTCAAAGGCCCAGATGAAGTCTGTGAGATCTGGATCACCATCAGGACTCACCATTCTGGCTGACGGTTGAAGAGAGTGCTGGAGGGGTGGAGGTACACCACCTGCTGGTCGATCAGGGTACGGTACCCGTCGTGTGGGTGCTTCCTGGCAGTGTTCCTGAAGAAACCGCTGCAAATAGCTTTCTGGACACGCACCGTAGCTTTCCCACAAGACACCACATCCAGCTTGTGTCTGAGGAATAATGTTTGCACACGACACTCAAAATGGTTAACCTGTATTCAAAGCGCCGTTAGAAGATACCATTTAACGAATTTACGTTTGATTAGACATTATATTTGTGCGACTGTCTCTAAGTCTGGCTGTATTTAAAGACACTGTTGCATATTTTTATTGATCAAACACACGATTGTGTCTTCAGTAATTTCTCCATTACACACTATACAAGGTCAAAAGTGGTCTATGAGAAAACTTGTTACTCGGCTCCATTCCCATTTTTCTGAACAAATACAGCAACCAGTGAAAGCAGAGATAAAACAAACACATGGCTGAGACACAGCTGAGTGTCATACCTGTCCATGATGCTCAGCATCTGCTTGCGGATGTCCTGAGCTCTCTTTAAGGAGCGGGCTTGGATGAAGTTCTCGAAGCACCAGGGGTTGGAGAACTTGTTGTTCTTCCAGGAGTTGTACACAGCCAGCAGTGTGAGGTGGTCTCCCTCCAGCTGGAAGAACTTTGTCTTCTTCTGGTCAGCAAGCGCCTGTTTGTCCTGACAACGGAAGGATCAAGCTTTTGTCTTTATGGTCTGAGGTCAGTTATTTCTTCTAAAATGTTTGAATTGTGTTGAACAGCTCGTTGACCGTGCTGACCGTGAATCAAGTCATTTTATCTGAGAGGTAATCCTGACTGAAGCAGACTGAAGTCTGAGCTGGTCGACAGGACTGTTGTTGTGTATGAGCCTCATACCTTTGGTCTGTAGAAGATGTTCTGCACAGACAGCATTGACACGATGGTGAGCATCTCCTCGCTGCAGCCCAGATGGACGGACATGATCAGCATCTTACACAGCATGGGCTCCAGAGGGAACTCGGCCATCTGAACCAGTGAAGACAGGAATAAGATCTCTGTCACCTCTCAGACTGCAGAGATAACACATACAACATACTGATATAAACATCTGTGTAGACTCGCCTCACCCTTCTTCCCAGCCGAGTGAGTAAGCCTTCATCATCCAGAGCTCCCAGAGTGTAGAGCTGCTCCATGGCTGTGATCAGAGTCTCCATGGGGGGAGCGTCCATGAAGTCGAACGACAGCAGGTCGTTGATGCCCATCGCCTGGAAGAAAAGAAAATAATAACTGGGCAACATAGTTAATTTAAACACGAGATCCTTGTGCTCAAAAAGAGGATTCATTCTCAGTGAAGAACCTTGGAGCCCTAATCTGCCTCTATACCTGCCAAAGAGCAGTGATTCCTAACACGTCTCTGGGGGTCATCAGGTGGATACCTCCCTTCAACGGTGTTTGGCCTACTTAGTCCCACGACACCTCCAGGAGGCTAGGCGGTGAACTCTGGCGTCCCAGAGTCACCCCCCCAATGCCAGTTCACACTGCTCCTACACAATCCAAACAGCACCGCCACGTTCAACTGACCCAGAGATGCTCCAGGTAGTGACCAGTACCGATGCTACCATTTAGCTAATGCTAATGCTAACCGCTAAGAAAAACAGAACAAGACAATACAGTTGCGATGCTACCATTTAGCTAATGCTAATGCTAACCGCTAAGAAGAACAGAAGAAGACAATACAGTTCCGATGCTACCATTTAGCTAATGCTAATGCTAACCGCTAAGAAGAACAGAAGAAGACAATACAGTTCCGATGCTACCATTTAGCTAATGCTAATGCTAACTGCTAAGAAGAACAGAAGAAGACAGTACAGTACCGATGCTACCATTTAGCTAATGCTAATGCTAACCACTAAGAAGAACAGAAGAAGACAATACAGTTCAGATGCTACCATTTAGCTAATGCTCATGCTAATGCTAACTGCTAACCGCTACCTGCGAAGAGGAACAGAAGAAGACAATACAGCTAGATTCACCTATACTGTTAATGTTAACCGCCAGATGCCAATGCTAACTGCTAAGATACTGTCATACTACCACTGCTTTAACTATTGTTAGCTGCTACAATGCTACTACAGGCCTATGCATAATGTTCAGATAGATTTCCAATGACATGCATCATTCACCACACAGCTTTATTTAAAACCCACAGTGCTAGAAATATCAGCATCCTCCCCTGAAAGCAGCCGGACAGGTCTGAAACTGATCCACGGAGGTGTTCAGTACTTTACCTTCAGAGACAGCACGGTGCTGGCCAGGTTGGTCCTCTGGATCTCAGGCACGTTGGAGACGAGCATCTCGTCTCTGTAGGCTCTCTCAGTGTAGAGTCTGTAACACTTCCCCGGGCCCGTTCTGCCGGCTCGACCGGACCTCTGCTTGGCCTGAGCCTGGAAACACAACACCAAGTTTTTAAAGAATGTGTGTAGCAAAGCGACACACATTTGCTACACATGTGTGTAGCAAAGCGACGTCGATCGCAAAAACTGAGAAAAGCATCGTTAGTCAGGATTTGACTAACGATGCTTTTCTCAGTTTTTCAGCACAGGATAAAAAACAGCGAGGTTACCAAACAGGACAAATGTAAAACGTTTGCTTCCAAGTGATAAGGACTGTGTTAGAATTGAAGACCTGCGATATGGGAGTCACCACCAGCTGGTCGATGCCGGTCTTAGAATTATACACGATCTGTTTAACAAAGCCGGGATCCACCACGTAGTAGATTCCATCAATAGTGAGAGACGTCTCAGCGATGTTTGTGGCAATGATGACCTGGAGGTGAACAGAAACATGAGAGAATCAGAAATGCAGTACTCCTGAAGGTGTTCATGTTTGGAAGATCTGGGTAAAAGAACCGCTTTCATCTCCAAAGACACCAAACAAGTCACATCTTTCATCTTATCCAGGACATTCTATCACCTTTCTGCTGCCTGGGGGGGCGGGGTCAAAGATCCTGGTCTGCATCTCACTGGGCAGGGCAGAATAAACGGGCAGGATGATCAGCTCGGGAACATCGGGCCCCAGAGACTTCATCCGCTCGTACAGGATCTCACAGGCGGTGTCGATCTCTTCCTGTCCAGTCAGAAACACCAGGATGTCCCCTGGACGGAGATGAGGGACAGACGGCTTTGAGATGGACTGATGTTAAGGTCTAAAGAGCACCTGTGTGTTTAAGATGATAAAAGCTCACCTGGAGGCTCGGTCAGATGAATCTGCATGACGGTGATGAGGCTGGCGTCCAGGTAGTCCGTCTCCGGCTCTCTGGCGTAGAGAACCTCCACCGGGAAGGTTCTTCCAGGGATGGTGAAGATGGGAGCTTCAAAGAAATACTGGGAGAACTTGACAGCGTCCAGTGTAGCAGAGGACACTATCAGCTTCATGTCTTTGCGTTTCTGTATCGACTAACAGAGACAGAAGAAGATATTTTATCTGAAGAAGCACTTTATTAATGGAATTAAGCTGTTTACTATTCTTCACATTTATTTTAAAGTTCGTAGAAAGTAAAATACCTTCTTGAGCAAACCAAAGAGCACGTCGGTGTGGATTGTTCTCTCATGGGCTTCATCCAGCATAATGAGGGAATACTGGCTCATGTCGGGGTCCACCAGACACTCCCTTTGCAGCATACCATGGGTCATGTACTTGATTACGGTCTCTGTACTGGTGCAGTCCTCAAAACGGATGGTGTAACCCACCTGAAATGACAACATATAACAGCTGCTGGAGGCTGGAGGAGGGGGAGAAGGCTCTCACTAGGAAGAAAGGCGATCACTCACCTCTTGACCTAAGCGGCAGCCATACTCCTCGGAGACTCTCTTGGCCACCGACATGGCAGCTACACGACGGGGCTGCGTGCAGCCGATCTTACCCCGCGAGGTGTAGCCGGCCTCCGCCAGGTACTGAGTGATCTGCGTGGTCTTACCGGAGCCGGTTTCTCCAACTACAATCAAGATCTGGTTATCGTGGACCGCCTATGGAGAGAAAGCAGGAACTGGTGGTATTAAAGTGTGTTAATAAAGACTGAAGAAAGAAAAAACGTGGGGGCACTGACGGCTCAGCGGGTAGATTCACATGCTGTGACGAGGGTTTCTCTTTCAGCTCGCTCATACCTGAACGAGCTGTTCCTTCAGCTTGAAAATCGGCAGACTCTCTCTCTGCTGCAGGATGGAAAGCTCGGTCTTCTTGCCGTACGACACCTGGTTCCCTCCGAAGGCATATCGTTTCCACTCCGGAAGGTCGAGAGGCATAGCGCCGATGCCCCTCATGTTGGCAGCGATCTGCCTTCCTTCATCTGTGCAGGAGAAGAAGTCGAGATTGATCCACCACAACCTCCTGCAGTTTTATTTAATCGAGATGAACCGCACCGATAACGAACTTCCCAACGAGCCCTTTGTGTATTAAACTATGAGTCAGTGGTAGTAACCAGGAAGGAGCTTCCTCAGGCTGCGGAAGTCACAGAGCATTATGATTGTGTGCGCCAGCGTAAACTCATAGGGAGGCTAGATAGTCATCTCCAGCCGTGCGGCGATAACAATATAACAGAGTAAAAGGTCTGGCACGAGACAGATGGTTACATTTTATTCTCTTCATTTTAAATCTCTGACATAAATAGACTGACTTTGTCTTTTAATTATTTTTGGTTGGAAGTCATCTGGTCACATGGTCAGGGTTTCACACATCAGGTCTACGGCCTGGTTTCTAAAGTGTTGGCGGGTCCTTACAGTCAGGCATCGGGTCTATCCAGTTCTTGTTGAGACCGGTGGGGATGCAGTCCATCTCTGCTGCGCGAGCCGCCTGCTTCACCTCCCTCCTCTCCTTAGACAGAGCGCTCTGCATCATGGCTGCCTGGGAAAGGGAGCCGTCTGGATTCTAACGGAGGAAATGAGGACAACTGTTGGTCTGACGACGGAGAAACAAACGAATCTCAGTGCACCTCCAGCTGTTTAAGAAACTTTGTTAATTAGCACTAAGCATCACTGATCATCCAGCTGCAGAGCTGCAGCCACGTGGCCACCTACTGGCAAGACAAGTAACAGCAGCAGCATATTAGAAGTGCATGTGCTCTGGCGTCTGGCGTGCAGGTTTTTATAGCTGCTGTTACTTTTCATAGATTTTTTTATGTTATACTTCACATTCTGAACCAACAAGAATGAGACGACATGTTTGATCACACCCATCAGTGGCTCTTTAACCAGAGAGGGCAGTGAAAAATGCTCTTCAGCTTGGAGTTAAGTTCCTGTGTGATGCTAATAGTAGAAGTCCAGAGAGGAATACAAACGATTAACTTCAGACTAATTAATGTTAATTAATTGATTAACTTCTTTCATAGCTCACGTTTGGTGTTAATTTGCACAAGTATTAAATATCCAGTGGAGGTTGCTGTGACACAGTTCACAGTAACCTTTGAATCTTATTTTCATAATCGTTTGAGCCCAAAGTGCTAATTGAAAATAAACAGCTCTCTACTGTAGACGCTCAGGTCAGCACCTGCAGCCTGCTACACCCGAACCCTCTGGAGTCTGCAGACACACCTTTACTATTTTGACCGGGCTCATGTTTACGCTCCATTTAGTCTGTCCCCTCAGGAACGGTGGCTCCTCTTCGACCAGATCGATCTCAATTTCTTCATCTGTGGAGAGAATCGTTAGAAGGAGAGACGTCATCAGCAGTGGAACTTCCATTTAGCCAGAACTGAAGAATACAGTGCAGAGTTTTACCTTCGTCATCATCTACTTTGGGAAGGATTCCCGTCTCCTCGTCAAATTCTGGGAACTCTTCTTTAGGAAGAACGTTGGCTGCAATCATCTGACGGAGAGGAAAGCATCTTTCATATCAACAGTTCAGGAACACATCGCCTCTGAGGACGTTCAGAATCTGTTTTAGTTCTCTGTGTTTGATTAAAACCTGTTTAATCTCCCATTTTTCAAGGTCGGTGATCCTGGTGAGCCGCTTGCGTTCCGTTGGGTCTTCCTCCATCTCGAGGATGGTGGCTTCGACAGGGCGGTCGGGGTTTCTCATAGCTTCGTCTCCGGCTCCAGTGTCCAGGTTTCGTCTCCGGTTGGGGTTCAGGTCCTCCCCCGTCTCCTGGTCGACATCCTGGCAACATGGAAACACGTGACCGCACATTTCTAGCCGACATTTGAGGAACCAGTTATTATACTGGATGTAAGCATGTTAAACCAATAGATTTAAGATAAGATCAACTTTATTAATCTTCATCTTGGAAAATTGGCATTACAGGCAGCATCAATGAAAATAGCAAGAGCAACGGCAATGAAAAATAAAAAATACAAAATATAAGTGATGCATCTTAACCAGCAGACTGCAGCTTTCACTTCATCAGAAAACACCAAAGTATTTTATAACCATGAACAGATTTCACTCACTTCCTCGCACTGCGGTTAACAAACCGACTTCATTTCATACGTGACTTACCTTCATGCTGAGGCTTGCTTTGGTTCCAGTGAACGACAGAACTTTGACCTTCACCTTTTGGCCTTTGGTAACCACGTCAGCTACATTGGCTATACGTCCTTCTTTGCGCAACTCTGAGATGTGCACCAGGCCCTCCCAGCGTTTTCTGCAGACAGTTACACGCTGCAGGTTAGTGCACAGGGTGCAAACAGCTAAAGAACATCACAGACACGACTGAAAGCAAACCTTTAAATGACATCTGATGGATCTGTCTGTTCTGTTAACTAAAACGTCTTATAGTAACATGAGAGCGAGAGCACATGTAATCAAATAATAATCTGAAATATTCTACATTTATTCAAAATACTAAAACACACGAAGGTATGTGGAGGAAAGGAGAAAAAAAACAAACAAGCAACAATAAAAATCCCCAAAAACAAAATGCATGTTAAAGACACACTCCCTGTCTCACTGTGTGGGTGTTCACGGCTGTAAAGACACCACTCAGCTGACTAACCTGAGGCCCTCCAGCTGCACAAAACAGCCAAACTGCATAATACTACTGATTTTGCCGTTGTAGACGTCGCCCACAGCGGGCTCGTCGGGCGGAGGCCGATCCACTTGTCTGTCTCGCCAGCGGCCAGCGTCTCTGTCCTCCACGTTGTTGTCGATGTCTCTGCGTGGGCTCGGCGGACGGTCACTCCAGCGAGACGGACGTTTCCTCTTGCATTTGGGGTTTGTCTCTCCGTCACGATCTTTTGATCTCGAGCGCTTACGTCCGCTTTCTCCGCCTGGGTCTCCATTTCTGTCGCCGTGCAAATTCCTGCCCGACCTGAGGAGAAAAAGAGAAGTCAAATGTTTTCTCCATGTGTTGCCGGTGTGTCAGAGAGTAACTGACTCGTAAAATATAGGACAAAACACATTTCAATCACCCGTCAGCAGAGATTGTACCACAGAAGTTTGGCATGAGCATCTCCAGCTCCTTCATGGCTGCTGCTGCGACCTGCTCATCATCTTTCTCTGTGTGGCAGGGCTGAATCTGATTGGGATGTATTGATTAGTGACAGCTTTATAACTCCATAAAAACTACAAACTGCAGCTGCCTCTGAAATGTGTTATTCATGATGATGGACAAAGAGCTGTATTTTACTTTAGAGGTTTACCAGCAGACACAAAGATGTACACGAGTGTGTAAATGAGATGAGCCTTACCGTCCACACAGGAGCGTCTGGTTGACATAAAGCAGGATATTTCTCTTTCAGCTTGTCCCTCTCACTCTTTGGCTGATGAGCTGTCACACACAAACGATGATTCAACAGTGGACATACAGCTGTGATATATGAGGTATTACTGCATAAAACATATCAAAGGCCTCTGTACCTTTACTTGTGGATGCTGAGGGTCGCATAGTTTGAATAAGTCTGAGTAAATTACCAACGAGGGTATCCTGAAATGAACAAATCTGTGTTAAGAGAGAAAACACGATACAACAAACAGAATGAAGATATTTGTTAAGTTGCACACTTACTGTAAAATCTGCTCCATTTTCACACAGAACTGCTTTGAATGCCTCAAACGTTGGGTGTTTTTCTGCCAGACTGATTACAAATTCAGCTGCAAAACAGCAACGGGTGTTTAGCCATTCATGCTAATTTAGACACTGAAACAGTGAAACACGCCTGCGTCCTATTAAGCATTAGCAAGTTAGCTAACGTAGCCATGGAGATGAGAAAACAATGCTGTCATGGAAAGTAACGTTACCCAAATCTTTTTCGCTTATTCCCAGATGATTCTCCAACTCCGTGCACACCTTTGACACCAAAGATAAATATTCAAGACGTTTAATTTCGTCTAAGGCAGCCATCTCTCCTGTTTGTTTTGAGCTAAACAGGAAATGATTCTACTTCTTCTTCTTTAGGTTGAGCTCCAGCGACGTGTTTCAGTGCTGCCGCCCCCTACCGGCCAACAGGCGGATAACAGTATTACAGTTTATACATTTAAACCTCAGCACTACTTTAGACTGGTACTCCATTTGAGAGGGTAAAGTTGTACTTTTTATTCTACTACAACAATTTGATGGCTACAGTAATTAGTTACTTTACAAAGTAATTGCTTTACGTACAAAGAGGCATTGTTGTAAGTTCAGTGGTGGAGGAAGTAAAAGTACTGATATTGCACTGTGCAAATACTGCCCTACAAGTAAAGGTCCTGCATTCAAGGCCTTATTTAAGTAAAAGTATGGTATATATAAAATACATATAAACGGCAAAATTTACTACCAAGTACCAAAACTCGTAATGTTGCAGTAAAACGTTGCTGTCAGTGTTTCTCTATCATATCTGATGTTTGTGGATTAATATTCCTGCTGCATTAATGTGGATGCTGCATTTTACTGCTGTAGCTGTTTCAGGTTGAGCTCATTTGAACTACTTTATATCCTGTTGGCTGGTTTAATCTACAGCGATGCATCATATTCTATAAGATCATCATGTGTTTGTCCTGTGAGAATCTCGTCTCAGAAAAACAGCCTGTTTTCAGCTCTGTGACGAAGCATTTTCAGCTGATCCAAGAGGCTTTTTAAACAGTTTATTTAGCTGAAGTGTTTTTAATTTCTGAAGACATAAAGGAAAACTTCATCCTTCCACCCCCACACCATCACACCTCCTGCTTCACAGTGGAAACCATGCATGCAGATACTGTTCACCTTCTCTGTCTCACAAACCAAAGATGATGATGATGACGATGACCAGTCCTTGCGTTTGCCTGGGCCTGGGCCCGAGCAGTTCTCTCTCTCTCTCTCGTTGGCCACCCTCAGTACTGGTTTCATTGCAGCAGTTAGACCATGAAGGCCTGATTCACACAGGGTCCTGGGTCGATCCTCATGAGAGCCAGTTTCATCAGTTTGATGGTTTTTGTGACTTCCCTTGAAGAAGTTCTTGCAGACTGACTGACCTTCATGTCTTAAAGTAATCGAGTAATTTACTGTACACCACCACTACCTCGGCACATCACAGCTGGCGGTCTCTGACGCTCTACGAAGGCAAGTAATTCCACTATTAGACTTCTGATAAGGTACACGTGTTAACTGCGAAGCCCTTCAGGTGACCGCTTCATTAAGCTGGTTGAGAGAACAGCCTCCGTCTCAGAACAGTAAAATGTCTGTTTCTACTGTTCGTTTCCACGTACTCAAAGTTCACAACAAAATCCAACAGGCTTAAGAAAATGTAGCATTTAATGAAGACACTGAAAGTTTAGCAAAGCAACAGTCTCTCATACATGTGAAAGTCTCAGTTATAGTACAAACAGACATGCTTGTTCCCTCCTTTCAGTCTGACACCAAAGTATTGACTACTGAAACATAAAGGTGTCGTTATGATTCTATCAGGACCTTATTTGTGCTAAATAAATAGTCCACTGCTCTGCAGAATCTCCTCGCAGAACATCATCGTTAAAACTGCTGTCTCAAAGGACAGATGTGAAGTTTTCTAAAATAATGACCTCCACCTGAACCCCACAGGGGAAAATGTACACCGTGTACACGTTTCAAAGGAGGACTGAATACCCAGCTGGAAGTAGATGATAAAAACTGGTTATCACATGTCCAGCGCCAGTACAGGATGACGTATCTGACTTCACCTCACTGCCAAAACCTTTTTTGTGGGGGTCACACATCAACGGCGTCTGAAGGCGCGAGAGATTCTCCAAGCGTTGGGTTCCTCGTAGCGGTTGTACAGAGGCTCGAGGCGCTGCTGCTTCTTCTGCTTGCTGAGGCGCGTGGGATCGGACACTTTGAAGAAGGCAGGTGAGAACTCCACCAGCCAGCGGGGGTCGATGGTGGTCACCTCCCGCATGTACTCCTTGGTGGTCAGAACCAACTCGTGGTACACGACCCTGAGGAAGAGAGAGGTGGGTTGGGTGAAATTAACTGTGACAGAAAGGACATTTATTTCCTGTTTGGCTGCTAAAAGGGGGAAGCGAGGTGCCGTCGTACCACTCGGGCTGGCGGTTGAACAGAGCACTGGAGGGGTGGATGTATACGACTTGCTGGTCTATCAGGGTGCGGTAGCCCTCCTGAGGATCCTTTTTGGCGGCATTCCTGAAGAAGCCACTGCAGATAGCTTTCTGGACCCGGACCGTGGCTTTGCCACAAGACACCACGTCAAGTTTATGTCTGACAGGAGAGAGAGAGTTCTTATGAAAGATATTCGTGTTATTTCAGGCTACGTTGCTAACATGTACTGTGGTTCTGCCGCGTTATCTGGACAATCGTACCTGTCCATGATGCCCAGCATCTGTTTGCGGATGTCCTGGGCTCTGCGCAGGGAGCGAGCCTGGATGAAGTTCTCATAGCACCAGGGGTTGGAGAACTTGTTGTTCTTCCAGGAGTTGTAAACCGCCAGCAAGGTCAGGTGGTCCCCCTCCGGCTGGTGAAACTTTGCCTTCTTCTGGTCAGCCAAGGCCTGTTTGTCCTTTAACACAAAGGCAAAGAAAAGGGAAATCAGAAGAGCCTGCATGTGTTTTCAACTTGTTCTGTGCCCAGAACACCAATTAATTATTTAACAAAACAGGACCGGTATTAAAAAAAACACAAAACTGGCTAAATGGCAATTTATGATAAACTTTTTTTTATTTTATGCATAGACACAGAAAATCAAAGCTTTTTAAAAATTCATTTCATCCAAACAGGAAAAAATGTTTTATTAAGGTATATTTAAAGTTTGAAGAGGTTTAGTGGTGGGATACTTTAGGCCTGTAGAAGACGTTCTGCACAGACAGCATTGACACGATGGTGAGCATCTCCTCGCTGCAGCCCAGATGGACGGACATGATCAGCATCTTACACAGCATGGGCTCCAGAGGGAACTCGGCCATCTAGAAGACGGGAGCAGAGAGAGGAAACCAGAAAAATGATGACAAGAGGGACGTGAGGAGCGTAACAGAAAAGACAAAGCAACCACACGCTCATTTACAGACACACGTAAAGTTTATTCAAACTACAAAGTGCATAAATGCGACTTGATGGAGATTTTCTTTCCTCTTGGTCTGTGCAGCTGAGGGAAAGCAGCAGGTAGAAGCACTCCTCACCCTTCTTCCCAGCCGAGTGAGTAAGCCTTCATCATCCAGAGCTCCCAGAGTGTAGAGCTGCTCCATGGCTGTGATCAGAGTCTCCATGGGGGGAGCGTCCATGAAGTCGAACGACAGCAGGTCGTTGATGCCCATCGCCTGGTGGACGACACATGAAGATAAGAACACACTCTGTGTTCAGGAAGGAAGCCTGACTGTGTTTGTTTGACTGCTTACCTTCAGAGACAGCACGGTGCTGGCCAGGTTGGTCCTCTGGATCTCAGGTACGTTGGTGGTCAGCATCTCGTCTCTGTAGGCTCTCTCAGTGTAGAGTCTGTAACACTTCCCTGGGCCCGTTCTGCCGGCTCGACCGGCCCTCTGTTTGGCCTGAGCCTAAAACAATCCAGAAAGACCGCTTCAAACACGTACGCTGATACATCAGGAAACACCGGGTACTCCTCTCCTGCAACATCAAATACATGAAAACACATCCTACCTGTGAGATGGGAGTCACCACCAGCTGGTCAATGCCGGTCTTAGAGTTGTACACTTTTTGCTTGACGAAGCCGGGATCCACCACGTAATAGATTCCATCGATGGTCAGAGACGTCTCAGCGATGTTTGTTGCAATGACCACCTGAAGGAAGCCAAAAAGATTCTTCCATATCTGATCCGAACAAAAGCTGAACATGAGATGAGTTTTTGTGTCACCTCGGCCCAAGAAACACCTTAAAAAAACCAAATTACCAGCCCCACAAAAAAAACAGTTTGCAGCACGTTTCCATAACTAGCATATTTATTGACGACCACATATCAAACTTAATAGATTACTGCTGAATGCAATCACCTTTCTGCTGCCTGGGGGGGCGGGGTCAAAGATCCTGGTCTGCATCTCACTGGGCAGGGCAGAATAAACGGGCAGGATGATCAGCTCGGGAACATCGGGCCCCAGAGACTTCATCCGCTCGTACAGGATCTCACAGGCGGTGTCGATCTCTTCCTGTCCAGTCAGAAACACCAGGATGTCCCCTGGACGGAGATGAGGGACAGACGGCTTTGAGATGGACTGATGTTAAGGTCTAAAGAGCACCTGTGTGTTTAAGATGATAAAAGCTCACCTGGAGGCTCGGTCAGATGAATCTGCATGACGGTGATGAGGCTGGCGTCCAGGTAGTCCGTCTCCGGTTCTTTGGTGTAAAGAACCTCCACTGGATAAGTTCTTCCTGGGATGGTGAAGATGGGAGCTTCATAGAAATACTGGGAGAACTTGACGGCGTCGAGCGTGGCTGATGTCACGATCAGCTTCATGTCTGTGCGTTTCTGTACAGTCTGAGAGACAAAAACAGCGTCTCTTTTGCTGACTCAGCACAAATAACCCGACTGAATGCATGAACACCTGACCTCTGCTGTCTCACCTTCTTCAGCAAACCAAAGAGGACATCAGTGTGGATCGTCCTCTCGTGAGCTTCGTCCAACATGATGATGGCGTACTGGCCCAGCTCAGAGTCGATCAGGCACTCCCTCAACAACATACCGTCTGTCATGTACTTGATCACGGTCTCAGGGCTGGTGCAGTCCTCGAAACGGATGGTGTAGCCCACCTAGAACCAAAAACAAAACCACATCAGCCTTTTTCAGATTAAACTAAGCAACTGCAGCTTGATCACTGATCACTGACCACACAGATCACTCACCTCTTGTCCAAGACAGCAGCCGTACTCCTCTGAGACTCTCTTGGCCACCGACATGGCGGCTACACGACGGGGCTGAGTGCAGCCGATCTTCCCCCTGGTGGTGTAACCTGCCTCGGCCAGGTACTGAGTGATCTGCGTGGTCTTCCCGGACCCGGTCTCTCCAATCACAATCAGGATTTGGTTGTCATGAACGGCCTGTGACAGATTACAGACAGCGGATGTTACAAACCTCTCCACCTGCTCTCGGTCCTGTGTTTTTCCTTTAGCCACATTTCTGTCGGGGGGGGGGATTTACATTCAGCAGATGTTTCCATTCGATGCATCTCAAAGCATAAATCTATTTAAGCATCAACATCTGCTTCTTAGAAGATAATCACATTTTCAATAGAACCTCATCAGAATCAAAATTCCCACGAGAAGCCTCCAACTAAACCTCTGACGTCCCCCTTTGGGTTTGTTTCTACACTGACGAACCTGAATGAGCTGCTCCTTCAGCTTGTAGATTGGCAGGCTCTCCCTCTGCTCCAGGATGGAGAGCTGCGTCTTCTTGCCATAGGAGGCCTTGTTGCCTCCGAAGGCATGCTTCTTCCACTCTGGGATGTCGTTGGGCATCATGCCAATGCCTCTCATGTTGGCTGCAATCTGCCGCCCATCGGCTGTGAAGGAGGAGGAGAAGTGTGCTTGAACATGAAGACAAAAGCTGTTTAATAGAAACTCATCCCATCTAAAGCTACATCACGAGCAGATCTGAACGGTTATGGCAGGATGATGCCCACCACCTCGGGCCGTGTCGAGCAAATCGGCACTGAAACATGGAAAGACTTTTCATCCGGCCAGATGCGGGCTGCAGGAAGCCAGATAAGCATCGCCAGTGCTGGCGAGCCTGAGGGGTGTCTGCCGTCAAAGAGCAAACCTCATGTCTGACTGGGCTGTAGTTTTGATTAAAGGGGGGAAAACACAGCGATTCCAAATCAAACTTTAAGTGCCGAGAACAAAAAACTCAAATATAAATTCATCCACAATCTGCAGACAGAGGTTAAATTGATCAATATGTTAATTTCATGCTGGCAGATGCTTTTATGGCCACGCTCTGGTTTGATGAATCGTACTTCAGCATCAACATCTGCGACGTAGAAATCCATTACACGCGCACATTAAGTCATTTCTTACCGTCTGGCAGCGGGTCGACCCAGTGTTTATTCAGCCCCATGGGGATGGAGTCCATCTCCGCCTCTCGAGCGGCCTGCTTCAGCTCTCGTCTCTCCTTCGCCAGGGCGCTCTGCATCATGGCGGCTTGAGACAGAGAGCCATCTGGATTCTACGGGCGGAGGGAAACACAGGACCAGAAGTGTGCATTTACATACACTGAAAATAGATGAGTTATTTCTCCAGATGAGGAAACTCGTCTAAGAGGAGTTGCTCTATTCAATTTGTCAGCTTTCTCCTTAAATTACAGGCGAACAATGACGGATGAAATAAATGATATAAAAATGAGCTGTCTGAACTGAACGGCATACTTCATCTGAGCTGTCATTCAGTGTCTGTGTATTTAGTCGGACAGGTGAGAACACCTTCAGTCCTGTACTGTACCTTGACTATCTTGACAGGGCTCATGTCCATGCTTTGTTTGGTGTGTCCCCTCAGGAACGGCGGTTCCTCCTCGACCAGCTCAATTTCCAAATCTTCGTCTGAATGACAGAGAAGCACATCAGTGAGCAAGCAGTCTACTCCAGATCATATCTCATAAGAATATCTCTCTAAGAGTCCACGGCCATGCTAGCAGCTCTGTGAGGCTGTGCGTGGGCAAAGTGTGGCATTGAGCTAAATGCTAACACTAGCATGCTAACATGCTCACAACAACAATGCTACCATGCTGATGTTCAGCAGGTCTGATAATCACTATGTTCACTAGCTTAGTTTAGACTTTTAACATGATAATATTTGCTAAGCAGCATTAAACACTAAGTACAGTTGAGCCTGAGTCTTTGGTCTTCGGTCACATGACCTGATGGTGGCCCGAGACGAAAAGCTAAGGGACCGCAAAAGTTCGAGCAATTAAGCCTGCGGGTAAAAAATCTCTGCCAAAATTCAACCCAACAAGCTATCGATGGAGACACCGACTCAAATTATTTTTATTTTTATAATTATGTGTTAGAGGCTTTTCATTTGTTTTTTTTTTAACAACTTTAAACGTGCCAACATTGTTTTGTATAACGTGAAAGCCAGTATGAAACACATTCGTAAGAAGGACTTGTGTTACTGAACTGGTTCTTTGACAGGTGGACAACAATCTCTTACCCTCTTCATCATCAACTTTAGGAAGGATCCCTGTCTCATCATCAAAATCAGGGAACTCTTCTTTGGACAAGACGTTGGCAGCGATCATCTGAGGGCAGAGAGAGAGAAGAATTACAAGAGACAAGATAAGCTTTCAAAGGGACGTTTTCTTCCTCAAAGACTGAAGCAGCTTCCGCCGCCTCGAATGTGTGCAGAGATCCGTCCTGTATCGACCCACCTGTTTGATCTCCCACTTCTCTGGGTCAGAAATTTTGGTGAGCCTCTTGCGCTCCAGGGTGTCGTCCTGCTCCAGCTCGGGGGCGTGACCCAGGTTCAGGTTGCTTGGCCGGTCGGGGTTCCTCATGGAGATCTCCTCCCCTCCGTCTGGGCCTACGTTTCTCCTCCTGTTGGGGTTCAGGTCTTCTCCTGTCTCCTGGTCCACATCCTGGCAAAGAAAGGCGGAAAAGATGAGGTCATTTACATTTCTAGCTTTAAGATAATGATAAAATGTCTTTCCAAACATCTCTCATGGCTTAATCACCAATTAGTTTCTAATGACTCACTGGCTTGAACGATGACCTGCTTTCATATACAGTAAAGGGAATATCAGATTAAAACACACACAAACAAACAAAGACATCTGACAGTCTTCCTTCTGAATTCTGCACACAAATAAGTTTGAGTTAATGTACTCTAATGCAGACTAATCACACAGAGACTGTTCTTCTTACCTTCATACTGAGGCTGGTCTTGGAGCCAGTGAATGAGAGCACCTTGACTTTGACTCTTTGGCCTTTGCTGACAACGTCAGCAACGTTGGCCACACGACCTTCTCTACGCAGCTCAGAAATGTGGACCAACCCCTCCCATCGTTTCCTACAAACAGAGAGCAGAACAACAGACTGAAAACTGCAGTTCCTTCCTTATGCTTCATGCACGATACGTCACACCCTGAGGGCAGAGCTCGGACTGATCCGGTGTTTCATTAGTAACCGGTATGCCACGGTGCCGTCCTGCAGCTAGGTCGATGCTGTGAGAACTTCATACTGACCTGAGTCCCTCCAGCTGAACAAAGCATCCAAACTGCATGATACTGGTGACTTTGCCATTGTAGATGTCACCAACAGAAGGCTCCTCTGGTGGAGGACGGTCCACATGTTTGTCCTTCCAGCGGTCAGAGTCTCTGTCTTGGTCTTTTCTAGGACTCGGGGAGCGCTCAGACCAGCGGGAAGATTTGTCTCGTCTTTTGCCGCGATCTCTGTCTTTGTGCCGCTCGCGGTCTCTGGAGCGAGACCTAGACCTGGAGCGAGACCGATACCGTCTCTTCCTGTCCTTCTCTCTGTCTCTCTCTCTATCTCTGTCTCTGTGTCTGTCTCTTTCTCTGCTTCTGCTGCGACTTCGGCTGTGGCGTCTGCTCTTCTCTGACCTGCGAGAATAAGCAGAAAAAGTACAGAAACAGCGCCAGTCACTGTTGACATTAATTAAAAAAAGCTGAATACATACATTAAACTTTAAAGAAAGCAGATGTCACACAGATGTTTCCATTTCAGGAAGACAAATAAAAATGTGATCGGCTTCTTACCTGCTCTTGCTGCTCTTTGAGTCTGACCCACTGACACTGGGCATAAACATCTCCAACTCTTTCATAGCATCAGCTGCTACTTTCACATCATCTTCATCCAACAGCCTCTGAGAAGGCACATCAAACAAAAAATTTACAGCACACCATCTTTCAGCTTTCACTGGTTAATATTTACATTTACTTTTGATTCTATTCACAAAGGCTGATGTCAACATTAGACGTAACCAAGGTCAGGTTAAAGTCAAAGTGGTCCGTTTTTGGAAACAAGCAGGTCAACTAAAATGAAAAACATGCTGCACAACTATTCTCCAGAACACTGGGCTTCATTCACAAAACATTTTCAGAAATCTTGGCTTCACCAGAGAGGTGTAGTCTTGTTTGTAATCCCCCTGAGGGAGGTGAACAGAGATGTACAGAGTGCTAGAATGCGTAAGCTTTGTGTGCAAAGGCAGGCGTGTTTCACCTGGCTTGCAAGGAATTATTTATCACATTTTTTTAGCGTTTTGGGCTGCCATCAGTCACAGACAATGACATTAAGTCCTCTCACCCCATTTAAGCACAGCGTCCTCCTGACAGATTGCCACAAAGAGTACTTATTGTCTCTTTTCAGGTTTAATTCTACGTAACTAAGCCTAACAAAAACCATCAGTCCAGCTGTAAAGATCTTGTTTTGCATTCATGGTAATGGTGAAATTACAAGTCAACAGACAACAACAACAGACACTTCTACAAATAATGTGTTAAAGTCACGTACATTTGGCACTGGATCATTTGGTCTACACAGTGCAGGAAAGAGCTCCTTCAACCTCTCCTTCTCTGTTTTCGGCTTGACCAAAGCCTCGGAAGCTGAAAAAGGACAGTTTTTCATTAATTTGATTCTTCCCCAGAGACAAATATACAAGGAGACACCGTATAACATCATGTACAGGGAAACTACAGATGTGCCGCAAATTTAAACAACATACATTTTATAGAATTTCAGGGGGAAAAGTCTCTCAGGGTAAAACATGCTTTTCGGGGCTAAATAAATTAAACCTAAGCAATGGTCAAAACTATTCGTACTTGCTTCAGTGTTAAAATAAAATGCACCCCTGTACAACAGAGAAGCTATTAACAACCCTGAATATTTGATCATCTTTTCTGCAACGGCCAACAGAGTATGTTGACTAAGATGTCACTTTTAACTTACCTTTACTCGTAGATGCCTTGGATGGAGGTCGCATAGTCTGAATGAGCCTGAGCAAATTACTGATGAGAGAATCCTAAAACGAACATTGGAAAATTAACCACAATGATTAGCGCTAACTTAATTCCGAAGTTAGCTAACTGTTAACATTAGCTTACATCATTGACTCTGCGGGGTTTAGTGTTGAACCTACTGTGAATTCGGCTCCGTTTTGGAGCAAAAGAGCTTTGAATCCATCAAAGGTCGGTTGTTTTTCAGCAAGGTCGATGACAAATTCAGCTGCGAAACGATGAAACAATAAATTATCAGCGAACAGGACATTAGCGGTAAAGTTAGCTAACTCGTACTTACTAACGTTGATCGAAACCCACTCCAGCATTAAAAATCGATTCTGGCAATCTCAAGATGTTAAGAAAAGACCAACGATCTTGTTAACATTACACTTTATATGGTATCAGTGCGGAAAGAACTTAACTATTGGGAAAACAAGCCACTTTACAGTGTAAACAAATAAAACTGTGGCTAGCTATCAACCCGCTAGTTAGCATAAGCTAGCAAGTTAGTCAGGCCTGTTTGATTAGAGTGGCCACAAAATACACACCTAAATCTTTGTCACTTATTCCCAGATGGTTGTCAAGTTCCGTGCAGACCTTTGACACCAAAGACAAATATTCAAGCTGTGATAGCTCGTCAACTCCGCCGTCTGCCATTCTCCACGAGACTTGTTTTGTTCAGGGAGCGTCGACAGCAGCAGACATATAGGACGTGAGCAACTTCCGTTTCTGTTTCGTACGCGCACAAACGTGCTTCGCTATTGGTTTACCCCATCCCCGCGTCACCACTACGGTCGTTCCTCTCCTTGCCGCATGATGGCGCTAAAACTCCGAACAATTCATTTACGATATAAACACTAGTGACGTCTCAACATGTGTGGTTTTTACTGTTAAATAACAATTCGTCATTTGGGTTTTGGCAGCAGCAAAATCCATATTTTATAAAGCAATTCTCAAATCAAAACGTCTCTGACAAAGAGAAATAAATATATGACCTATATATTTTTTCTGCCTCATTAGGCTCCTGGTCCTTGTTTTAGAAATTGTACATGGCTAGTGTAAATATTTAATGCATATTTGGCAAAGATATGATTATGTGTAACATCTTATACAACTGTGTCTAAATACATTCCTACATTCTGTAGCTCTGCAGATATCAAGTGTAGCCATGTTGTCTAAATAATTTGTTGCAGTACAATGAAGAATTTATTTATTCTGATGGGTTTAACATAATTTAGATGTAAAAAAAAACATGTCACTCATTCCATTTAGCTTGGATGTAACCAAAGTGAGCCTCACTGTAAGGCCACAAGTATGTGCACAGCTGTATTTTTGGTCTTGTGCTGATTTTCATGGTTTAGGCGAGTTCCAACGAAGTCTAAATCTTAAAGCTACCGCATAAATAGTGTGCTTCCAGCTTTGTGGCAAATTTCCCGTTTCAATATGACAATCCTCCCATGCAAAGAAATGAGGATGATAAAGACACAGTTTGCCTAGCCTGACTGGTCTGCACAGAGCCCTGAACCTCAGTTACAGCAAATCTCTGCAACCAGGCTCCAAAATCTTCCCTGAAGTTTAGAGGCTGCCACAGCACCATACTGTATTAATGCAGAATGAGAAGTTCAACAATCACATGTGGGTGTAATTTGCAAGGAGTCCACATACTTTTGGCCATGTAGTGTATATCAGATTCTTAATAGGAGCCACAAGAAGCAGAATGTGGAGCAATAGCAAAATGAATTAAAAAAACACACAAGACCTATGTACTCTGGCTTCTACTGTGCAGTTTAAAGCAATGAATCAAAACGTAAGCACTAAGTGTTCAAGCTTGCATGGAGTTTTTATCTTGGCCAGAGCACAAAGTGTCTCTACACGCAGTCCTGATTCATGACTTTGTACTCACTAAAAAGCTTTTGACTCATGGAGACTTGGAAGTTTTTTATTGAGGGAGAAGAGCGGACCAGTAAATTAAGGCTGCAGACATATCGGACCACTTTGTGTGCTGCCAGGGTCGTCATAGCGCACCGTATGAGGTGTGTGGTGTTTATATTGGGAGTACAAGCTGGTATGCAGGACGTGGGACACAGTTTTCCTGCCGTCGTCCTGGGATGACCCTCCGTATAGCTCCCAGCACATCCTCCACTTCCTGAACTCGTCTTATGTGCACACTGTGTGCTTCTGCTTGTATTTTAAGAGCTCATGCTTTGTGCTAATCTTTCTGTTGTGAAAGTCATTGTTCTCAGTTTTGCTTGTTGTAAGACACTTTGGCACAAACCCGGTTTATTTTTGAAGAGCTCTATAAATACATTTGTTTTGGCCTTATGGAGCCTTCCAGACACACACACACACACACACACGCACACACACACATGCTGTCCTCTGTACGTTTACTCTACATATTTCCCTCTGTCGGGGCCTAGTCTCTCCCCTCAGACCCCCTACCTTTAATCTCCTTAATGAATTTAATCCTCATTACTCAGCCATAAACACACCACATATTTTACAGACTACTGCTTAATTCTGAACCGGGGGACCTTTGTTGAGTTCCTGCATGATTCTCATGTCACCCCACCTTTGAAATTGTACCATTTTAAGAAGGAGTTAACCTGAGATTGCGTCTGTTGCTGCAGAATGTCACACTGGATGAGCACTGAACCGCTGTCATCTTTGGTAATTATGTTTGCTTCACTTGTCTTTCCTCACATTCCCCTTCTTGCTTGTTTAAAAGCAGCATACATTTATCCTATGTTGACTTAGACAGCAATGGATTCTCTCAGAAGAGCTTCTGTCCCAGGAGGTCGCTTTCCTCAGTCCTGATCTTCTCCAAGTTGATGCCTTTTTTTAATTTCCAAAGTATCCTGTAACATAATTCATGAAGTAACTCTAGAGTTAATAAACACCCCAATCCTTCACAGATAAGATTCATGTAAAAAAAAAAGCTGCCAAAAGTTCAGCGCATATACACAACAAGGCCAAAAGTATGTAGACACTTAATGTTACACCACGTGGGACTGTCAAGCATCTCATTGAGGCAGTGGGCATTATTCTGCTGCTACAGCAGCCCCCACTCTTCTGGCTTCATTTACCACCACTTCAGTCTCATGTGGAATTTAACAGCAAGAAGATATTGTTTCACGTTTAAATCAATTAGCGGACCCCCCCTTTAATATCAGCGTTACTGTAAGTTAGACTCTACATTTCACTCTGCAGCTTTCCTGGGTTTTTATTTGGATTTTTATTTCACATAAAGCCAAAGACGCTGTTACCTGTGGCTATACTGCTGCTTTTCTCTGTTTAAGGGAGGTGAGTTTTTTTAAACATTAGAGAGAGGCTAACTGTTTCCCCCTGCTTTCTCTGTCTATGCTAAGCTAAACCAGTCCCCGGTCCTAGCTCTGCGTGTATTTCCAAAATATCAGAGTTTTCTTCTCCCCTTAAAGGGCCTGGCTCAAACCGTGAAACACAACCCCAGACCGAAAGTGGACATGGTGTCCACAGACTTTTGTCCACAGGGTGTATTTGGAAGTGGACGAAGTGTCCATTTAAACTAACATTGAGTGAAACAGGCGTCCTGCTTCAATAACCCAGCCTGCGTCCATCCACACTGGATCCAGTGTTTATCAAACGCTGTTCTTCCCTCACCGTTCCCCCGTGTGGTGCAGGCCTCCAACATTATGTACATACTTTCAGCGCTGTCCTCACCTGACCATGGCAGTTCTCCCACTCTGCCGTCCTCACCTGACCTGATTCGAGAGGAAGCGGGGAAATGTATGGGCAACGGGAAAGGGAGGGGTCGGGCTCGCGCTTATATAAGAGGCCTCTAATGTATACAGACCACATGCCACGTGCACGGAGCCGTCCTTGATCTTCTCAAGAGTTTATACATGAAGAGACCGAGAGCTACCGCTGGAGCTGATCCACCTATATTCTTTAGAAGGGGAGAGTGTGTACGAGAGAGTGAAAGGGACAGAGGGGGGGACGCGGGGGGAGGTATTAGTCCTGTCTCCTTTGGGTCCCAGCTCTTGGATTTGCACTCTTCTGCTCCGCTGTCCCTGTAAACACACATGTTCATGTTTCCTTTCAGCCATGTTTGGAGGGAAGAATCCACACTGAGGTGGAAATGAGGAGTTTCGCTGCTGGCTCACATGCACGGAACATGTGCAGGACACCGTATACTTTATACTTTGTGCAACTATGCACATGAGGAAAAATCCAGAGGAAGCGGTTGGAATAAAAAGAGCCGTCTGCAAACAGTCTTTGAGATTCAACCATATACTGCAACTGACAGCGCAGCTGGCTGCATGTTCTCCTGCTGCTGAGTGGAAAATTCCTGTTGTGACGGAGCATAAAGTGTGTGTATGTGAGAGGGAGGGAGTGTGTGTGTGTGTGTGTGTGTGTGTGCATGACACACATGAGAGAGAGCAAAGAAGGAGGGCGATCCGAGGGGGCTGGGCTATCGTCCAAACAGCTAGCGAGGGATTGGTTGGCGGAAAAGCTGCCTTTGTGAGATCACAGCCCCCACAACAGCTTCCACCCACATGGCGGACTTCATGTGAAAAGATCCACCCTGCCTCCACCAAATTCAGACCAAACTCTGCGTCCTGCAGGAAGTCGTTCACACGTCCTGCCGCTCACTCACAGCAGCCACACACCTCTCTACAGTCAGCCTTTCCTTTGTACACCTGCAGCTACAGCCAGAGTTCACTCATTTCACCTTCAGCAATCATCCTGGGGGCGAAAAAAGGGTGGGACGACGATGATATCACACAACTTTTATCCTGAAGAAAGGCAGTATTTCAAAACAAATACCTCAAAGCTCACAATCTACAGGAGTATTTCAGCGTCAATCCAGAATTTCTTTCTGTTATTATCTGTAAAGCTGAACTAATCAATATTTTTATCACAGCAATGTTCAGCTGATTGCATTTAATATGAAAACGGTCATTGAGAGTGACAAACCCAGAACTATCAGCTCACTCTGGAGCATTTTGGTGCCTTTTAGCTCATTGTTTTTGTTTCTTATAATAGTAAAACACTGACAGGAAACACAATGAACAAAAGATTTAACTACATTTCCTTATAATATTTGCACACTTGTACTCAAGTAACGTTTTGAATGCAGGACTTTTACTTGTGGAGGAGTATTTTCATAGAGTGGTATTAGTACTGGATCTGAATACATCCTCCATCAATACTTCCTCTGTCGAGACAAAAAGGTAAATAGTCTTTAAAAAAAGTTTGATTTGGTGGAGGAACTTTGCCGCTCACATCCTTTGTTATTCACTTCTTGTTGTTTTCATCGGATGCTTCCTCTTACTGTGTTGTTTCATATATGATGTATATATATATCTCAGACCCAGCGGCCACAGTTTGCACAAACATTTGACACTTTCAAACCTCCTTCAGTTATTCACAGCTGCGTCTGAATTTGCAGCTGCAGGAGCCATGCCGGCGTGTGCAGAGCTCAACTCTTGCAGGAGTTCATGTTTATTAGTTGCAAACTGAGTTCACTGTTCATAGCATGAGCTCGTGAGGCTCTAACATTCATCAGCTGGTCAGAAACACACGTCCAAACGAACGCTAGCGCTGCTTTGTGTTTGCTGGATGTGTAAATACGTGTTCGCCTACTTCATGCGGTGATATTGGGTCGATGTTGTAACGTAGCTGGTTCTACTGCCCCAAGTGGCCGAAACATTTATTAATGCTGCTTTAAAAAGGCAGCACGATGGATTTTATTCTGCTGTTGTAGATGATTTGGTTGGTGGATTTGTACTTTGGCTTATCCTAAAGCTTAAAACAAAATGTTTCCATTAAATCTGTTTCCTGTATGTTTATCTGTTTCTGCAGATATTCATCTATCTCTTACATTTCTCTGTTTGACCAAAGCTGTTTTTCTTAAGGTCTAATAAAAGCTGACATCTTCATGAGTGTGTGGTCACAATATTCTCGTCATGCTTTGGCCACCAGATGGCGATACTCTGTCAGACTGGACTTGTCGCTCTGAGTGACCCCTCATAACCTGTCCGTCACTGAGACCTTTACTCCACATCCTCGTTTGTTTTCTTCTGTCACAGGTCAGACTGGATCCTTGTTTGAACAAGAAACTGAAAACTCTTCAACCATAAATCTCATCTCATGTGTTTCATTTTTTTGCCTCACAAGCTTTCTTGGAAAGACACATGACTCCATATTTGTACTATCTGAGTTTAAGGTGTCACCACGGAGCGACAGGCTTTCCACAATTTGCTGAGCTGCTCGGCTGCTAACCTTAATCCAAATTGCCCCAACTTGCAGCAAAAGCATGTAGCATAAACCCATGACACGAGGATTTACGGGCTAGGTGTAATAATGTTTGATTTTTTCCAGCATTTCTGTAAAACAGCACCAGCTGGAGCTCACTGAGGGGCAACCACACATCACCAGCAGAGATGCACAGAATTTAGCTAATTTTTTTCCTTTTGGACTCAGCGTGCAGGCCCACAGCCTTCCCATCTGTGACGCCGAATCACTCCGGCTTGAAGAATTAGCAGCCGTGGCATCGTGACCGGCTGTCTCTCACTGGGAAACCTCACAGCACTCTGAGAGACATCTGATTTGATCTGTCAATAAGTCGGACAGGATGTGGTGTGACATGTGCTGATGAACTGAGCAGTGCTGCCAGCGCCTGTCTTTTCACTGCGACGCTGATTCGACCAGACAAACCTTGTTTACTCCTCATTTAGCCATTATTCCAGCCCACCGACTTTACATCCTTTTGCTGCATGCAACTGTTAAGAACATTGTTTTTCAATTATGCAAATATTCTTCACCAAAGGGAGGTGCTTGCACACCGCTGGCAAACACTGTCCTCAATCTAAGCAGGATTAAGTGCTCTTCTTGGATTATGGTGCATGGGCACATTTACATTTTCATCTGTTATAACTGAAACCTGCATCAGGAGTGCAGAGGATGTTTAAGAGAAGTGTTGATGCAGCGGTGATGTGCTTTTCATCTTTCACATGGACATGACTCAGAGTCAAACATGTAAGGACAGTAAAGCATCACTCTGATGCTTTTGTCAGGAATCAGGATATTTAGAAGATTTCCAGCTATAATCTTTGATCTGGATAATATGGTACAGTCGTGGCATTTATTCCTACGCACAGAGACTCGAGACCGCATGTAACAGAGACAATGAGGTGATAACAAGAAAAGGTTTTTGTGGGTTTAATTTATTAGTCCATTAATGAAAACCGTCCAGCACATGACGTAGCTGGCTGGAGAACTGAGAGCCAAAAAGAGCCAGTGAGATGTAAATTTAGTCACATATTTATTACATAAATATATAGTAAAATAGACCAGCGACAATTACCATAAAAATATCTTCCTTTAAAACCCTGACCATAAACAAAGGTTTGAAAATCACACATTGACATTTACAAACACACTGATTGTCTGGACCTGTCGTAAGCAGCCCACCACAAAAACCTGACATCACACCACCCACTGGACTCATGTCGGGAGGAGGAGGAGGTAAGAAGGGGGCGGCGGGTGCTCAGGAGCGGCGGGGGATTGGGTAATGGCGGGGGGGGACAGGTCCAGGTGAGAAGGGGCTCGGTGTGATGGAGGCGTGGGTGGTGTGAGAGGAGATCACAGTAGATATTCGGATGTTTCCTGCGCAGGTGTGTGTCTGTGTTCATTGGATGTCCTGCGTGTTTGTTGCTCCTGTGCTTCCTGGAAATGAATCCTAAATATTGTTCCTTCGCTTTGTCTGTGTCAGCGATTAATCTGAGAGTTAAACAATAATTATTATAATATAATAAAAAATAACTGAATATTTATTGTCTATGTTTATCTATTGTCTGGACCTGATACCGGGAGGCGGGGGCTTCTTGCATCAGGGTTTTACATAGTATCCTGTACTAACTGAACAAACCTTTAAATACTTTAAACTACTGTGTGTTTTACCCTGAAAATACAGATTATGTGGCACCTCTGGATAGAGACAGAGGGAGGGGGCTCTGCTCAGTACAGTGAATGGCATGTGTCTCCCTGTGTCCTCTGTCCTGCAGGAGACTCCAGCCGGGGGACGTACCTGCAAACTCTGTTTCTGATTTTACGACAGACTCTCATCTGGATTCCCTTTGGCTTCTTTTGCTCTCTAGAAATCTCCCTTCAGCTTGTCCTGATCTGGGACCGTGATACCTGTAAACCTGGATGTTTCAGCCACTCACAAGATCCAGGACAGGAAGAATGTTGAAAGTACGAGCTCTCGGGACGGAAGGCACTCTTCTTAGTTTCTTAAAAGTTGGTTAAAAAAAGGTGCAAAGTAAAAAAAAAAATCTACTTACTCGAGGAAGGGCTCTAATGTCATATACGTGTGATGTATTTTCTAGATCCTGGGAAAAACAAAATTTTTCAGGTCTCTTTTGTGATGGTAGTCTATGGGGAGAAGGATTTTTTGGTTGCACTACTGTGAGTGGCCACTGGGACAAACTGGCAGCAAGGCGCCGTGTCCCGCTCTTTATCTATGGTCGATACAAAGCATGTAAAACCAAAGATGGCTCAGTGCTGCCCCCGCTGGCCAGAAGGAACAATAAAGCAACACAATAAATCATCAGTCTCCTTCACATGCGTTCTGCCACCGGTGGCAGCACTGAGCCCTCTGCTGCCGGGCATCACTTCAGATGGTGAGCAAAGAAGAAATGCTGCACCGTCTTTGATATCAGACCTTTCTCAGTCAAACCAATCGATGGTTGTTGCTTTAACACAATTTTTATCCACCTTTCCTTCAACTTTCTTCCTGTACTGAATTTTATGAGCCAGTGAGTGGATGAAATGTCCGGGTTTCACGAGAAGCCCATCCAGGACTACGCACAGAGACAGTCCTGGAGGACGGGTGTCAGACCTTACACCGTGTTGTTCCCAGATGTCCCCTGATTTAAATCAGATAAAATAAGCGGACTTGTCTCGATCACAGTTTGCATGTGACAACAGGAGGACATGCTTTCAATATAACCAACAAAAACGCCTCACATCCTGTCTTTGGCACCTTCTGACTAACCCTGATCCTGATCGGTCAGTCCGCGACCCCTGAGCGTCTGCAGAACAGGTTATAGTTTTCCCAGCAGCCTCTGCAGTCACAGTGAAGCGAGGAACTCTTGAAGGAGTGATACAAAAGTAAGAAAAGTAGTTGTGTTGCTGCTGCAGTTTGTGGTTTATAGCTCATTTGGATGTTTATTGTGAGTTCTGTAAAACAGCTATTGCTGGTTTGACGAAGTTATAAGATGTGTTTCCATAGTTACGAGTACACAGAGCAGGCTGAACAGGAACCTTGAGAAAAGAACAGAGATTCTGAAAGAAAGCAGAAATGAAAAGTTAACCCAGAAACCTCTGCAGACTCTGAGCTTGACTTCAGTTTGTTTGTGTTGGTTGAATTTGCTGAAATACTGAATCACAGGTTGAAGGTTTGCAGGTGTTGTGTTTAAATGCGCTGTGCAGACCTTGAAACTGGCATCGTTACGTTAAATCAAGACAGAGTAAAGTCGCTGCACGCCCCCGACGCTTCCATTCACTTCACTGTTTACTCCATCCTGATTTATCGTGTGCTCTGATGCACCTGTCGGTTCTGCACAGGTGCGGAAACGTTCCCTTTCAGTCTGAACCTCTCGTTATGTAATAGACTGTGAAATAGTGAATACAGACACAGAGACAGTTCATACACATTTGTACAACATAACCCCATCTAGAGATAAATGAACATCTACCAGCACCAACTGCTGCATACAAGACGTAGAACTTGTCGCGTCCACCGGGCGTCTGCTTTTAGCGAAACATCGGTCCTGCTGTTGAAGACGCCGCTTTGAAGCATAGAGTGTTTTTTGCTAAAAGTTTCCAAGAACATACTAGAAGCATGCTAAGCTTTCTGTACATGCAACACTGAGTCTTCCCATTGTAAACACTGTGAGCAAAAGGGTGGGACAGTTACGATGTTCCCAGTGGACATGAAACCTTAACGAGGTGGTTGTTGGTGACTTGCTGGTGCTGTAAAAGTGGCTTGGACCTGCTACAGAGTGGAAACGGTTCAGAAATTGATCCCTTTAGCTGAGCAGAGAGCATTTCCTCTGGTTTTGCATACAACAGTGGGCTTGTGTACCGTATGTGCCAGGAGAGGTGAGTGTATATGCTCTGAGGAGACAGAACCGAGGACGAGGGAGGCGTGTTGGACCAGGAGCACGGAGAACAGAGAGGACGGAAAGCACCCTTTGAGGCCGGCTTATCAAACCTGAGCAGTTCTGAACCGATTCAAAACCTTGTTTTCAACCTGACAAACATTGCATATTTTTCTCCCCAAACCACAAAACGATTCACACGATCGATCTACTCTGCGATCTATATCTCTGATTGATAGACTATTGATAGATGAGCTCAGTTCGTACATTCTTAGCTGTCTAGGCATGTTTTCCCACCCGTTTACAAAAATATCCCCATGACTATAAATCTCCTCGCAGATAGTCGGAGCAGCACGAAACCTCAACTCGCCACGATCCCGCCTGTAAGTGCTCTTAGTTCTGTCTTTGAATTTGGTGTACTAGGTTAGAGTCTGAAAACAGGACGACGACAGCGTCCACTCAAAGCTTTTCGTAACGTCTAGCGGCCGGATCGTAGTTCAGAGCAGTGAACGGAGCTCCGTGCACCAGTGGAGACGGGACGGGGCTATGATCGGTGCATCGCTCTGGTTACACGATGCCTCCAACTCGGCCGCGATCGACGAGCGACGGCCGTGAAACAGAATGCTAACAGTCACAATTTAAAACAGTCTCAACACGTATCTTCATGCTTCCTGATGAAAACTGACGACGCGCCCGACGAGCAGATTTGGCACTTTGATTATTGTTCAGCTCACGGGCTTAAATATTCTCTGCAGGTTTTTCAGTTGTCGTAGATTCAGTCTCTAATAATTCACTCTTTCCCAGATGATTCAGCTCCACAGCATGCAAGCCTTCATCAGAAACCCTCTAGCGTCCCATGAAACACGCTGTAGAAGGAGGGGTACAAAAGCAATCAATAAGGCCATCGTTTGGAAAGAGAAACAAAACTGCATTCGTGGCAAAAATCTGCTGCTCCGGGAGCAACAGCCTGGCTTTTGTTTGTGGGAATCACTGCAGCTTTTCTTCTGAAATAACACCCACTCTTCATCTCCTACAACTCCACCGCACCCACATATTCATGTGTTTCAAGAACCCCCTGCTTCTTACTCTCCTTCAGCCTGCTGAACACATTAGTTACATTCTTCAAAGGAAATAATACACGTCTATGACAGGACTCTGCTTTACAGACTTCCGTCATGTACCGCGGCCTAAAAAGGTGCTTTTGAGGGTTCGGGAGGAAAAGTGAAGCGGGTCGATCGGATATCGGCACCACAGACGTCACACGCCGAACACGGTTCTCTCACATGAACACGGACGCCGACATTCACATGCACACACCTATATACATGCACAGCCTCGGTTCGAGCCATGCCGGCCTCTCAGTACATCGAAGAGTTAAACAGTAAGCACACTGAAATAGAAAAGCCTGTGGACGGAGGAACGCAGCCAGATCCTCTGCCCCTCCGCCCGAGGCTGGACGGAGCCCGGCTTGGACGGGAGCCGCGTACTGCTGTATGTACGCCGTTAGCCAACTGGGTGAGGGGGGGCTGGATATTGCTGCTGGCACTTTGACCGTAAAGGGAGAAAGTGCAAAGACTAAACTATGACTGACAGCAAGAGCTGAAGTTGTTTTTGTGCACTCTGGCACGTTCATGAGAAAAGTCAAAATGTGATTTATTTGGGATCACATGATCAAATTGGACTTAAATAAAAATAGGCTGGCCCAAGTAATAAAGTAATAATAATAAAAGAAATCTTGTGTGTGTTCATTATTCTATGGAAGCCCATTTCTGCCATGAAAAAACCTGAAAATAAACTGTTGACATTTTAGGTAGAACATATGAAAACATGTAGAGCTGAGACAGTAAGTCGAACTCTGAGGCGTCCAGTTCAGATTTTAACATGTTCAGTCTAATTGTGAGCAAAGCTCGACTTTTTATTTGATATAAAAACTACTGAGAATTTGATTGGGGTATTCATCATTTAGATTTATGATGAGTATGTTGGTTACTAGGTAGCTAGTAACTGGAGTCTTCTAGAAAATACTGGAACCAAGAGGAAAAAAGAAAAACAAACCACACAGAACCGATCTATGTGCTACCCAGCGACCGTATCGCTAACCAATCATCACTTCTCGTGCCTACACCTAACCAACCACGGCGAGGAATACAAGTACGAGCCAATCAGAGGCAGAGAAGGGCAGGACGGTCCAGAAGATGCTGTTGGGTTTGAATGTGCAGGACTGACACATCTACAGAATGATCTGAGAGAAGATCTTTCCCTGCAAAGATCACTGCTGCTGCCGCGTTCGCTTCATGCCACAGAGCTGGGCAGAACATAATTTATCCTTATTTTGTTCTATAATCTATGGTTGTAAATCTAATTAAGAATCTGATGATGCTTGTTAAGCAGGAGCATGGGATGGGGAAGATTTAAAGAGTTGACAGTTTGTTAATTAAATCTGAAGAACCTTCTGGTTTACTTTTGGTCACAAATGTAAAATAATAAATGATAAAACTATGAATATTAATTGTATAGAATTCCAGCTACATCTTAAAAAAGGACTTTATGCTCATAATAAATACACTTAACACTACCTGTTAAGACAAAAGTCAATCCAGCAGTGGCATTATTTTGTATTTAATGTGAGAAAATGTTTAAATTACGTGAAATAAGGCACTGATGCTTCATTTATTTTTGCAAAATATTTGCTTATTTACATTTATTTGTAGAAGCATATCTGTATAGATATTTTTTCTGTTGTATTTCTGGTGTCGAAGGTTTTGACGACCTGACGAATGAAATTAATGCAGCTATCAAACTAAAATGAAAAACCTGTTCTAATCTCTTCTCTGGGCTAAATCCATAGCATACTACTCTTCAAACAATCATAGTGTTAGGGTGTAGCCTCTGTTGCTGCCTCTGTTAGCTTAGCCACTTGCCTATACATCAAGACAAGCATGAAGTCACCTGCAGCTAACGCAGCCTCGCTAACTGTTTGATAGCGATTCTCTTCTAGATGTTTCCATCAGTTAGAACAGCTCATCTCTGCTAGCGTTACCTCAGATGTCAGGGGCACTCCAGATAGCTTCAGCCCCCGGCCTGATAGCAGGCCTGTCCCTGACAGCATTAGTGTAGCTGGCAGATGATGAAAGAGGCTCCATTGTCCGCAGTGTTACATTAGCCTCACCAGCCACTGCTTCCTATCTACCTGGGGCTAGAGCTTCTGACACAGGCTAATCTGAGGGTGCTGGCATCACAGAGGGATAATCAGGAAACCAGAAACATACCAGCACTGTCATAACATTGTAGTCCATCAACACCAATGACCCAAGGATGAAGCAGTCAGAGAACAGCCGCACATTTCCAGAGATCTCCAGAAACACTCTTCAGCATCGTCTGGATATGATTGGTTCATGTGACCTACAGATTAAACCAAATGTTTTGACCAATGGCCACATTGTTCGAACTACTAGAAAAGACGGAGTGTTACCTTAGTCTGAGTCTACCTTCAATTGAACCTCCAAACCTGAAGCAGGTTCAGGCGGGTTCTGCTTTGACGGACTCTCCTCACATCAGATCACTTCATCAGATCTGAAGTATCACGAGCCTGCCCTTCTATTGATGGTGCACGTGTATTTACCACCTGTCCCATTGGTTCGCTTCTCAGTCAACCTGCTGCCAGTTAAAGTGGTTAAAGTCTTGCTTATCTGTAAGCACACAGTGTTTCCTACAGTAAAACTACAACAGAATTTCCTGATGTGAAATATGAAGCGTCTCACGGTCTCTCTTTACATTTCAACTGCTGACCAAATTATATGTAGTCACTGAATTTATTCACCACTATGCTGATGACACTCAGCCGTTTGATAATATCCATATTACTAGAGGCTGGCTTGTCCGCTGTAAAAAGTGGATGTCACATAGTTTTAGTCTCCTGCTTCTAAGTTCTGATTAATTCAGTCTTAGAGACTAAAGCGGTAAAGCCGAGTACTTGGAGTGCTTGAACTTTACCTCCTGTGTGATTCTGTAGTCTCTCCTCTAAGGTCTCCAGGGTGGAGAGGAGGCTGAGGCTCAGGTTCTGTCTGTTTAGCGACACCTGGTGGTTCATCGTCCTCCCTGAGCCATATTCTACACATCTATGGGTTAGGGTTCACAGATTTTAAAGGCCCTTTGAGACAAAGTCGTGATTTGTGATGTTGGTCTTTATAAATAAAAATGACTTCTTCTGGCAGAAATGGGTTTCCATACAGTGCAGCTCCAAAGCCGGACAAACACAACTCACAGACAACACTCTCCCACCCCCACACATGAAGAAATAGGTTTTCATTTAGGGTCAAGAAAGCAATGAGGGCATGATTCTTTGTGGCCGAGATAGACTCAGGATTCACATCCTTGAAACCTGGATGTCTACACCTTTTCAATCTGGAACCAGGACTGAACACAGAACAGAAAAAATGTCCATTGCTGATTGAGAAGACAAAAAAAGATGAGCTAACAATGTTTTTTCATCTAAGGTTCATCATCATTTATTAGAAAATGTTCTTTTACCTGAGAGAATCCTTCAATAGCTTCCTTTACCCAGTCACAAAAAGTGGTCTTTGTGTGTGTGTGTGCACGTGTGTGCATGTGTGTGTGTGTGTCTACAGCGGGTCTAGCTGATGCTCTCACGGGCAGGCGCATTTTAAAAGCAATCATGAGATTATTATTTTCCCACAAATGTATAAATAAGATCTGATGAGACGAGGAATACGCCAAAAGGTTCGCTCCCTCGCTTATTGCACTTCATTAAAAATCGTTGTAAACTTTATAATTAGTCATTTAATGTCTTAAAGCCTAAAGGCTGAAACTCTGTTTCTATTCGGGTTAAACTAATTTAAAAGCATTAAATGGTGGAAAAGGCGATTGGCTTGGATGCAAGTTTTTATTTTGTCACAATTGTTACCACCAAAGATTCTTCCACTTATCGTGGGTTGGTTTGGGCCGTTCAAAGTGCATTTTAGTTAAGTGCTCAAGTACAACTGATGGTCAGCAGGTTGTAGATGTTCATCTCAGTGGGGTGAAGAAGATTTTTCAAATCGTTTCCTCACGTCTAAAAGCAGAGGTAATAGCTTAAGTAAACTTGCTTCTGTGAAGTACGTCCCACTGATGGACACCCACCAGCCCGAATACTCTTTAACTTTACATTAACTTGGTCGCAGGAGGAATTAAAGCTTCACGCACATATTGCAGGAGGATTAAATTTAGAGGCTTGTCTAAATCTTGGAATTTGAGGGTCTGGGGCCTTAACGATCAACCCACCAAACAATGAGAGAATCGCATCGAGTAGACAGAAGTAGTGCCCAAACGTCCAAACAACACACAGATACAGACACACACACACACACCACTTTCTGAGCAGTTTACAAAAAACAGCACATCTCGTATTATTCTTATTCTCCACAACATCCCCAGTACCCCTCCCACTTGTTCTCTGAGACCGGACTACCGTGAAGAGTTACCAACCCTGAGGCCGGCTCATCTGGGCAGTCCTGACCCCCGCCCACACAAAGTAGCAAGGGTCTTTAGGTCACACAAAGAACCTCTGGAATTCCAGCGAGGCCGAATTAGATTTCAGAAGCGAGACCGGCTCGTTGTTGTTGCACCAAGCTCGTCTTTTCGAAGGGAGCTGGAGGGAAATTGCATAGACATCTTGCTACTTGCATGTCTTCACAAACTCTACATTTGGCGTAAGGGGGGGGGGGGGACCAAAAACACAACCATAAAACCAAAAAAAACATCACAGACAATCTCCACCCTTGTCCAATGTGTCAACATGTAAGAATAAACCCAGGATACATACGAGGGATGGGCTCGAAGCCCCGCGAAGCCAGCCTCAAAGCCTCACTTCGTTTGTTGTGGTCTGACAAATGCAATTTGCTTGAGTTAGGGGTGTCATTACAGACCAAAATGACTTTCAGCTTGAATCAGTCGAGAGCCGAAAACAAATATGGTACTCAGTTTAAACTGTCATCTTCATCTAAGACTCCATTTACACTTCACTTCACGTGTCTGGACCCGGGGGGATCAGAAAGGTCTCGGATGGAAGCGTCGTCCATCGAAGAGGCATTCGAAATGGACCGAAGTCTGGTGGCTCAAACAAACTCTGGCATTCAAGCCAGATGTTAAAAAGGTGTAAGTACAAAGGTCATCTTACTCCTCCTCATAGCTCCGGTCAGCTGTGATGATGAAAGCTACGGTTTGGGTTAGATTAGCCGACAAGTTGTCCCGTTCAGTTTTGTTGACTAACTGATGGAGACGCATGTATGTGGATTTTATCAAGACACTTCAAATGACAAGAGCAAATGGGGTCTGGACCAGTAAACTGGTCCAGGTTTCTGCTCAGTCGTGGTCTCGACTGCCTTTCATCACAAACTGATCTCGTGAGGTTTTCAGGCCGGCTGCTGGGAGGCTTCTGGGGGGCATCGGGTGGCGGACAAATGGGGAAATCCATTTTGGACTTTTCCAACTACGATGTGGGTGTGCTGCAGCCACGTGAGCTCACAATCAAGCCAAAAATTAAAAAATCACCCGCTTACGTTCTATTCACCTCTCCCACCTCCCACTTAACCCGTGAAAACAGCCTCACCCCCCCCTCCTGACCTTCAGCTGCCGTGGCTGCCGGCGACACTCACACCGATAGTTCGGACTAACTGGATCTGATCCCACAGACGAACACACACACATCTATAGGCATTCACGTGTAGCGTGTCACGCCGTGAGAACACGGGGGGGTACGAGTCTATCTCTTTGCAAACAAGAAGAGGCACTGGGTTTATGATTAATGTCACGGGGCACTTGATTATGGATCAGCATGCACATGTGAGAGAGTGCACACAAACGTACGAAGCATTACACGTGACTTTTCTCCCTCTGCCGTGACAGCGGGATGGAGCGGCTGAGTTTACTGTTGAGTGTTGTATTCATGTTCTTGTATTTACATCCTCGGTTATGGCCAAAAGAAAATGAAATGAAACGAAAATAAAATCAGAACAGAAAACATACAAAAATACATAACATAGTATTGCACCTTGCAGACGGGCAATATATATTCTCAGTTTTGTTGGTTGTTTGTAACGTCTGTGTGACACCACTATCCTTTCTGCTGGTGTGTGGAAGTTAGGTCGTGGGTGCCGGGCTCAGGTCCAGCCCCCTCCTGTCAGCTACATTCAATACCATAGAACACTCAGCCATTACAAAAGTCTTAATCCCTCAGTCTCTGGGCCATTCACATTTTGAGTTGACTGTCTATAAACTGTGCCTTTTAGCTGGAGAAGCGCTCACATTAGCGGACGATCTCTAACGTCTTTCTCGTGTTCGTCTCCCGTCGTCCGAGAACCGAATCACTAAGATAGAGAGCACGAAAGCTTGAGGGAAGAGTCCTTTTGTAACTTCTACTGATGCGTACACACAAGCACATATTATCTTAACATATACATTTTTTAAAATCTATATATGCATCTCTGAACGTTCACATGTGCCTGCGAATATGACTCCTCCCAAGTTCCTTTGAGTTTTGTGTTGTGTGAGGTATGACGAGATTGTTTTTTTTTTCTTTTTTTGTATTTTCAGTTTCTGTTGCATTATTTTTCCTGTTTAGTTTTTATCTCCAAAGTTGTATTTCATAAAAAAGAAACAAAATATAAAAAAGAAATTCCTGTTTTTGTTGGTTGTAAGTTCCTCCTGATAAAAGGGGACGGACAGCTGGACAGACACACAGACAAACAGATCAGTTGGCTTATCAACACAAACTATAGATGTGAAAAACAAGTGAAATATTTCTATGTTACACTGCACGCATGGTCAAAGTGACTACAGCTGTTTTTTTGTCTTTTTTACACAGAGCAGTTTAAGCATCAAAAACAAACAGAAAAATAAGGAAACAAAGATAAAATGAAAAATCTCCAACCATTTTGTTCAGGAGTCTTTTTAAAGTCGTCTCTTTTCATTGTGTTTTGTGGATTTATAATCATTTCATATATCTTTTTTTTCTTATTCTAGATCAGACTCAGAAGGTAAAGCAGCATCATGACCCCCGCTGTCACAGACGCAGTCAGCTCAGAGGACATGTGGTGGATTCCAAACATCATCTCTCAGGGATCACTTCTGATCCTCGCCGGATGAGAGTTGGAGGTTTTCCGTTTGGAGGGAGCTGAGGGGGGACATTTGGGGTTGTCAGCGGGCATGGGAGCGGGGGCTCGTACGGGGTTGTTGCAGGAACTGAAGAGGAGACGTATTCCTGCGTCGCCGTCTCCTCTTCCTCTTCCTCCGAGCGTTTGTTAGCATCGTCTCTACAAGCGGCCACGCCGCGCTCTCTCGCCCGTGTCAGTGACGCGGGGAGGGTCGAGGCCCGCCCTCGGCTTTTGTTTCCGGTCCCACGCTTTCTTGTTCTCTCACATTCTCGCGCTCAAGTCTGTCGTTCCCGCCGCTGCTGCTTCGCCGCTCACATTCATCCGGTGGCGCCACGTAAAGGGCGGTTACCGCCAGCCTTGTCTGACAAGGAGGAGGCCTGGATCCCGTTTGATTTGTCAACGATTCTGGGTCAAACTCGGGGCGTCCCGCTCGGCGGTGAGTGGGTGCAATTGTTAGGGTGCTCAGGGAAAGAGGGGGGGGGGGGGGGGGGGGTGATGGTGGAAGAGAGGGCTCTGGATGGGAATGATGGGAGAAGGAGAAGCACAGGGAGGATGAGTAAGTAAGATACACAGCCCCCCGACCCTCCTGTGCAGGATCTCTCTCCATCCCTGGTGGGGCCGGTTAAGGGTGGGGGACATGTGCTGTTGGTCTAATACTGACAACGGGACAGGTTTGGGACTGAGCCCACTGCGGCTGCCAGCCTCTGTCACACAGAGCAGCCAAAACGTGAAAAATGCCCTGTTTTACACAGAGCGGGGGGGGGGGGGACTAATCCAACAAGGGGGGTAAGTTAAACTTTGATGGGGAAGGGGCTGAAGAGAGGACTGCTGCAGTAGTGCAAAAATTCCACTCCAACACCAGCCTGGCTGGGTGGGGGCTGTTATAATGGTGACGGTGTGTGATTCAGTCAGAGCTAGGCTCCACAAAGGGCACTGAGCAGGACGGGGGGGGGGGGGGGGGGGGGCGACGGATCTCTGGAGGTGGTGACAATGCTTGTGGAGTCAGATCAGACCAAAGGCGGCGTTCCAGTTCCTCCCTCCTCCCTCCCCCCTGGAGAAGGTGAGGCTTGGCCATCTGTGACGATTACCCACGATGCCTGCCGCATGCTGCTCAGGTACGTCTGGGGGGGGGGGCAGATCACCCGTCCTGTAAAGCGCCCAGTCTGAACTACTGCTTGGCATCAATAGAAAATAGATTCTCTCAGTCTTTCTTTTCTTCTTCCTCTTCTTGTCAGGGTGGTGAACCCAGTCAGATTTGGCGTGGCCCCAGAATTGGAATGAACAGAGCGGGCTTTTCTAATCGAATCAACATTCCTGAATGGTCATTGGCCGGTCCACCACGCTGTCTGCCACGGACATGTGCAGCCAGATATTACTGCTGTAGTGGTGAGCCTTGGTAAAGTGCCTGACGCTAAAAGAACTTTTGGGTCGCCTCTGAAGAGGATTCATTTGGGTTGAAAACATTCCACCTTTCTACAGCTAACGCAGCGCCGTGAAGGACAGAAAGCTAATTTCCACGGAAATAAATCCAGATCCTGCGGCAGCCATCGTCGGTGTACAGTGGAAGATTGCTATGATGAAGAAGGAAAGCGCCCTTTCTGTGCACGCTGATTCAGCGGACGTAGCCACCGCTGGTTTTCAGTTACTCTCTGCGATCTATCCTCTCGCCACACGCCGGGCTGCACGTCCGCGCCGTCCTTCGTCGCTTCTGTGAGTCCGTTTCTGTTTCGGCAGAAACTCGTAAATCCAGATTTCAAAAGATGACACTTGGTCCCATATAACAAAAAGAGATAACCCGAGTGTGATGGGTACCACTCCCCGGAGTCGTGGGGATGGCCGGCCCTCCTGTCTTCAGTGGTATTTCATTTCAACCAAGTGATAGCACTGAGGGGTGTGTGTGTGTGTGTGTGTGTGTGTGTGTGTGTGTGTGCCGTGAGTGTTTTATCTTTCCATGACTACAAGTGTGCACCTGTGCAACAATTCTGCACATCTGTGTGTTAATCTACACATGCGCCAACTCGAATGGTGTATGTCTGTGTGTAGGCTGTGGGCAGCCGCCCTGTGTCCACAGAGGTGAGGTAGTGCCTGACACCACGGGGGCAGTATCGCTGCCCCAGCCTGGGGGTGTGTCCACTTTGAGGTAAATGGTAGCCAACTTGGCATTTGCCTGCTCTCAGTGATGCCCATGGTAAAAAAAAGGCAAATGTGTATGGAAGCCTGGAGGGGCCACACTGAGCTGAGTCCGTGAGGAGGGGACTCTGTTCAAGCCCTGCAGGTTAGGGCTGTTTTCAGCACCGCTGGGCAGCGCATACAGTAAAATGAGGCATTCACGTTACTTTGAGGTGATGTGTGTTTTCATGTTTGTGTGTTTGTGTGTGAGAGACAGAGAGAGACATATATACTGTAGATAGAGAAGAGTGTGTGTGTGTGTGTGTGTGCGTGTGTGTGTGTGTGAGATGAGCTCGGCTGTCTTGTTGGTGGTTGCTGCTATTCAAACCTCCTCAGAGGCTCCATGTGGGACATTTACTTGTGACCCTGGCTCTGAATCTACAGTCCACCTTTTCAAATCCTGTTTCCTCGCTCCCTATCTCTGCTCCTTCCATCTCTCCTCTCTCACATAACTCTCTTCCTCCTCTCCTCCCTTCTCTCTTTCTTTCCTTTACAGTAAGTCCTTGGGGGGAGAGGGGCTTAATTGTCATTCATAAGACGGCACACTGCTGGCACAAGCAGCACGGGCAATGACAAGGCAAGTCTGCTCGTGTGTGTGTGTGTGTGTGTGTGTGCGTGTGCGTGTGCGTGTGCGTGTGTGTGTGTGCGTGTGTGTGCTGTATGTCACAGGAGCCGGTCCAATGACACAAATGAAGGTAGATATGGAGCCATGGTCTGCATGTTTTTCAAAGGTAGACAACACAATTTCATAAAACTGGAGTAGCCTTTTATAAATATAGCACCGGTTTCACTGGGATCTAAGAAGAAGAAGAAGCTCCAGAAACAGCTGTAACGGCTCAGATTGAGTTGAGGAATTGATGGTGAAGTCGGTGTGGTAGCTCTGCTTCACTGCAGCCATTAAACACCGCAGCACTGCTTAAAGCGTGTGCTGAATTTGGACGTGCAGCGTCTGCTGATTGAGCGTTAATGTGTCACTGATGTCCATATTTTCACTTTTCTGCCTGAGCAGTAACACAGGAGTAATACTGAGAGGTGCTGGCCAGCATGGAAGCTGGAAAACATGGGCTTCAAAACGTGTAAATCTGTGACCGCTGACAAGAACCAGAGAGGGGAACGGACCCCCGCAAAGAGCGCTGCTCTGAAGAACTGAGGTGGAACAGGCTGTGGTGTGTGTGTGTGTGTGTGTGTGTGTGTGTGTGTGTGTGTGTACGTGTCTTGGCAAATGGCTACAACTCTTACTAGATAAGACATCATGCTCAGACAGAAGGGCCCCCACACGGATTTAAAACAGGGGTCAGTAAAAGGAGGAGAAAGAGGTGGAGGAGAGGGTGTTGGTCTGTTGACTCTCCTGTTGCTGGTGTGTTGTTGCTGTTACCGTCACTTCCAGTTTTTAAACCACGAACTGTAAATGCGATGTCGGAGGAATGCGGATTCCTGCCGAGAGGACTCCCCCTCCAGCCTCCCCCCTATAAAAACGACGGCCCTTTCCATCTCCCAGTTTGCCCCGACTTCCTCTTCCCTTTGCGCGGCGGCAGGTGTTTCACACCTCCTGGTCCTCGAAGACCTCCAGGAAGAGCGGGGGGAAGAGTTCGTTGGGACACTCCACCTTCATGTGAAGGAAGCGGCTGGCGTGGCACGCCCCGATCATACGCAGGTCCGTGACCTTCATCAGGAGCTTCGGCCAGAAGTGGGGAATGTTGTGCTTGCGGTAGTTGATGTAGTGCTCGAACGCCAGCAGGTAGGTCTCCTGGCACTTCTCGATCTTGTCCATGCAGGTGAGGCCGGAACGGTCTGGTGAAGCGAAAGAGGACAGACGGGAAGACGTAAGAGGGAAAGTTAGGAAGGGGGTGAGGGGGGTAGGACGAGGAACATGAGTAAAGGACAGAGGGAATGATGGAGGAGAGAGGAAGGAAGGAAGGAAATCAGTGATCGTCAGTGTAATTATGACTGAATGTGAGCATCATGGCAGCAAAGCTCAGTGGACACCTTCACATGTAATTACACTGTGAAATGCCCCCCAAGACTACAGGTGGGACCAAATCTCTGAATCTGTTGTCAGATCTCTTCAGCTTTCATCATTTCTAATTCAGCAAAAGTTCTAAATCATTTAACAGATGATTTAATTAATGTTCACAGCGACAACCTAAACATCACTGGTCTCACCACGAGTCTCCATGAAACTATTGAAATGACAAAGAAACACGTATTTCATAACTAATCTAATGAGTTATTAAATATTAATGAATCTTATTTCACATATCAAACCTAGTTCTCAATAAGCTGTGGATCCCCTGACAGACCACACCTGCTGAGCACATGATGTGACATGTAGACCCTGACAGACCACACCTGCTGAGCACATGATGTGACGTGTAGACCCTGACAGACCACACCTCCTGAGCACATGATGTGACGTGTGACGGTTTAAACTGAAGGCTTTTAATCACCTTCAGGAGTTTCCTCCTTTCAACACAGAACACGTCAGTGGACTTTTATCTTCTCGCCTTAATTACATTTTGATTTGATTCAATGAATACTGCGTGAAGCAGTAATGACTCAGGATATGTTTCATGTGGTGGGGGTTGTGTCTCCGAGGGCACAGAACATTTCTACTACATCAACTCCAATCCTGCACTTCCAGCCAGTTTCAGAAAACACGTTTTTAACTCGCCAACAACCTGAGCTCATGAGCAGCACGGCCTGCAGCAGCGCCACCTCGGTGTCGTCCAGGTTGAACTGCGCCAGGCTCTTGCCCAGATCGAAGATGGCGTCCGACACCACGCCCAGCCCGCCGTTCTTCAGCTGCTCCCGCTTCACGGCCATCTCCCCGCTCAGCGTCAGCGTCTCGCTCTCCGGGTCGTAGCGCATGGCGGCGCGCAGCGACATGATCTCCATGCAGCAGCCCTTCAACAGGATGATCTGGTCTTCACAGGGTAGCTGGGGGGGGAAGCACGGCGTTCAGGTTAATGCCGAGGGTTACCTCTAAAAGATTTACAGTTACAGCTGTGGACGACAAAGACGGGACCAAAAAGAAGAAAGTGTAGAAAGCAGGAGAGAAAAGAGAGAGTCATGGAAGAGACACTTCTTTCATCCCGTTTAGTTTCTGCTTCTTCCTGCACTTTGAATCTGATTCTTTTATTCTGATTTCTAGTAACTTAACAACACTTTGATGCTCATGAAAACAGTAACACACTCATATTTTCAGTCGATTTGAGGTTCCTTTAACAGCAGTTTGTACAAATAATGTAAGCAGGGAGAGAATATTCACATGTCCTCCTGTCTTACTATTCAAAAGTACGTGCTTAGAGTTTTAGAGTTGATGCTAATTGTTTCGTACATTCAGGTAGTTTTACAGAAAAAAGGCAACAAAGACATAAAAACTTTCCAGAAAAGCCTAAAGAGACGTGTCCTCAAAACGAAAGCTGAATAAAACACGAGAGGAAAAAAGGAAGAATGCCTCATCCATCCAGAAACGGACATCTTTCACACTTGACTTTACTTAAGACGTCTAGAATGAGCGGATACTGAAGCATTACCATGACGACTGTGGGCGACTCCATGTAACAGGAAATACTTTATACTTGAGATATTCTCCCTCCTTCACTGTTTGGTGGAGCCACGCTCGTTAGCGCTCAGGAACTCGTATGTTGAACGGGTTGAAAGTCCCTGCTCGTATCTGGAAGCAGCCCCCGATGCCAAACCTTCAAAGATAATTCCACTGACTACGACCCGACAGATCCTCTGACTGCTCGTGATTATTGAACGTAAACGAACGGTGGGAGGGAGGAAGCTGAAGCAGAGGGGGAGGGAATGAAAAGGTGACGGGGGGAAACATGAAGGGGCAGACATGTGTTTGCACTGATGAACACCCTGATTTAAATGCATGTTAGAATCTCCGGCTGGAAGCCCGTTTGATTAAATCTACCGACTGAATTAATTCTCACCTTCACGTGAGCTTGTTTCTTATTTTGCTGCTCTCGACTGCTGAGTAGATAAACTGACATTCATTGGCTTCATTTGTCTTGTAAATTAGCACCTGGGAGGTGCGCTTCATTCCGGAGGCCTGGCGAGCGCTGGGGGTGTTACTGTGCAGTAATTCTCTGCAGTGAGCAGACGTCCTGCAGGCTAAACTCTGCCCCCGCCTCTTTCATCAGATTAAAGAAGCTCCTTTCACAATATAATTTATTATATTGGGACCAAAAGATGACACATTAAACATGGCTGACGATCTGCTTCAGTGTCTGGATACTAAAAGTCTGTTCAGTCTCCTCAGCAGCAGTCTGCCCCCCCCCTCATTTGAATAGCAGAATCCATCATAATAGTAACGAGTCTGAAATAAAAGAACAACCTGAATGAATTTCACGTTAAAATATGCTGATTAAAACACTGATGACCCCCGTTTCCAAAAAAAAGGAAGATTTATGCTCTCAAAAAGAGTAATGGATTACAACTTTCCCTCTCCTTTAATTCATTACAGACCCCCACTCACACACCATTCTTCATTTATAACACACACGCACACACACACGCACGCACGCACGCACGCACGCACGCACGCACGCACGCACGCACGCACGCACACACACACACGCAGTAACTCAGCACTGTGATAATTATCCAATCACAGAAGGTCTCATTACAAGCAGCAGAGACAGGAAACATGATTACATGTTGCTAACAGAGGCGGAGCAGACGGGAGCTGCTGTGATTGTCACCACGAACAGAAGCTGCTTCTGGGTTTGTTTTCCATCGTGAGCGAAGCGTAAACGATCAGCGTGTTAACCTGCGCCGAGTGTTCTTCTATTAACCGACAGACAGACGGATGGATGGAGAAAGATGGAGCGTGTTGTTAGGGTGTAATACTGGTCATAACTCTTGCAACGCGAGAGACAAATTCACTCCTTAATCACACGTTTCCTCGGCGAACGCACGCTCACAGGACGGCAGAAGCTTGGCGGCGTCCGCGGCGTGTCTGTCACGCTCCCGCGCTCGCCCTGCGAGCCTCCAGACCACCGACCAGCACTCACCTCAGAGAACATGGGCAGTTTTTTGGCAAAGTCGACGACACGGGTGATGGCAGGAGTGATGATCTTGGTGAACTCGCTGAAGGCCTCCAGGTCCACCTTGTCTCCGTCTGACGTGGGCGCCACCGGGGACTGGCCGATTTTCTCTGGCTACACGGGGACAAAAACACAGCGGCTGATTAGAGCACAGTTAAAGTCGACACTGGACACGAGCAGAGAGCACGATCTGAACAGAAGACGACATAAAGGGTTTTAACTAATCTCAAGAAAAACCAAACATACACTGAACTAATAATACATAAAGGCTCCAAAGTAGACCAAAAACTGGTCCTTCATCAAAGCTGCTGATTGAGTCAGTCCCACATACACCAACCCGCTATTAATCCGCAGCTGAAAATAGTCCCCGACAAAAGCACTGTTTCCTCCTGTTTGAGCAACGTTAGCAAAGACCTACAGCGTCCAGCCGTTTCAGCGATGACTGAACCTTTTTTAAGAATTAAACCCTCAAACACTCAAATATCTGAGACGTGTTTTCAGCTTTTCTTTCTTCAGAAGAATGTATAAGCTTGTGCTGAGAGCCACGGCGAGGGAGGGGAAGATGTAAATTATTCAAGCACGGACCGACACGTTGTTGGTTTCGGTCTTTTCGTGGGATTTGTCGACACTGAGGGATATACGCAGCGTTTGCAGCCTTTTATCATTTAAACAGAACATGAATGTGAATATTCCACGACAGAGGAGAGGAGAGCACGTTGTGTATAGAGTGATATGACAACAGAGTCCAGCTGAGAGTCTGGGTGTGTTCTCAGGACTGGGGGGCACAAAGAATAACAGAAGATTCTAGAAGGATCGATAAGAGTGGTCTAGGGCTTCAAGTTAAATACAGCAGAGGAAACAACACAGTTTTAAAAGGTTTTATAGCTTTTTGCTCCTCGCCACAAAGTGCTCACTTGCCTTGGGAGACAAATTAATGTCAATTAATGAGATAAGGCAGCAGATTGTGCTCTGTGAAAGGAATGGGACACGTCACCCGGCAGATTCTGGTTCCTGAGAGGACGGCTGCAGCAGGAAACTGCAGATCAGGAATACACATGTTTACACAGTTCATGAATATGAAAAATGTTGTTCCACGCTCTGTTGATTAAAGCGAGTGTCAAGGCCAGAGTCATTTATTCAGGCCGGGCTTCAACAATAAATGGGATGAGATAAAAGTATAGAAATAATCACCTCCCACCAGGAACCATCAATCATAATCCAGGGGGAGGAGGATTGCGTAAATCAGTGTGAACTTAGCCAATCCTCCGCTGTGCAGCTGAGAGCCGAGCAATCATGGAAGACTGAAAAAATGGTCATAATAACTTTGATGGACTGCAACTCTTGTTGCGCGAGAGCCAAAACAAAGCATTGGTTTCACTGGTGGAGGTCAATGGCTAAATGTCTCTCAGGCTAAGATCTGCTGAACAGATGCCAGAATCTCACACGGAGAAACAAACCGCAAGACAAAGGTTCAGAGACGCGTCACAAGTCACAGCCGACAGAAATAAACCTTTAAACGAGTTCACTGAAACGTGCTTTCTCACTTACCCCCAGTGGCATCGAGCCATGAAGGTAGTTTTGGTTTTATTTGTCCACGTTTGGAGATATCTGAGATTTCTGCATCGACCGACTCAGCGGAGGCATTCACAGAACCGGAAAATCAAGAACTCAGCAGCAGTTTGTCTTTACGGGAGCTCTCGATAATCCGCAGGCGTCTTTGTTGACGCAAGTTTTCCGAGGAACTGTTCAAAAAACGTTCACAGAGAAGTCTGTGCATTACCCAGATTAATGGGGACGGATGTCTCGGCTAACAAAATTCCATTGACTTCCACTGAATTGCTGCGGCGGCAGAAATCTCAGACAGATATCTCAAAACCTGGCCAAGAAAAACCAAAACTATCTGCATGGCAGGACACCATGAAAGCCACGCGAGAACTTATTTTGTTGGCTGAACTGACACTTTAAATACCATGAGAACCACCATGAGGAGGGTTCAGCCATCCTTCAACTGCTGGATCAGATCTAATCTGTATTCTACAGGTGCTGCTGCAGCTCCGATCACTGAATACACAAACAAGTACAAAAATGTGTGATTGTGCCGTGCAGGGGTGAGAATCAGGCCTGTGGGGCTTCATATGGACTAATGTGATTTTCCTGCAACTGTTACTGTTTGTTCATTAACTGCACGGCCATCTGGCGCTGGGGGAGCACACTCGGCTGCAGTATAGCCGCGGAGCTGCAGAGGGGGTTTGTCTTCGCTGCCGCGCAGGCCGGTTGGTCGGGGGGTTCTCCTCGACGTATGGAAAAAAGAAACCGCTCGTGTCCCTAAAGAGGCACAAGATATTTGGACTTTTACGTGAATCCTGGTACAAACTGGGGGGGAGAAACTTTTACTGCAGTCTCATCAGTTACCTGCTGAGCTTCAACTCTTGACCTTTTATCAGATGGATTAGTGCTGGGGAGTTTGCTCCAGTAGAGCTCCAGCACGTTTTAATCTGGCTGATGGATGGTTTCACCTCGGTGCCCTGACCCGTACGCTCGCTTCACGCTTTGTGTGACGACGATACATTTTTAATTACTAAAACAGCAGTATTACGAGTTTTTATCAGAAATATTGTTCCGCAGTCGTCGTGAAACTGCCTGTAGAAAACTCTAGAATCTTTCTGTCCCATAACACACGATGTTGTGTACTGTGAAGTACATATATACTTAATATACTGTACAGTACATAGATACTTTATATACTGTAAAGTACACATATACTTTATATATTGTAAAGTACACATATACTTTATATACTGTACAGTACATATATACTTTATATACTGTACAGTACACATATACTTTATATACTGTAAAGTACATATATACTTTAAATACTGTACAGAACATATATACTTTAAATACTGTAAAGTACACATATACTTTATATACTGTACAGTACATATATACTTTATATACAGTCAAGTACATACATATACTTTATATACTGTACAGTACACACATATACTTTATATACTGTACAGTACACATATACTTTATATACTGTAAAGTACACATATATTTTATATACTGTACAGTACATATATACATTATATACTGTACAGTACATATATACTTTATATACTGTACATTGCATATATACTTTATATACAGTAAAGTACATATATACTTTATATACTGTAAAGTACATATATACAACATAAAACGCTACTTTTCCAGGTGTTGAAATTTCTGGCTTACAAACTCACCTTTAGTGCAAACCCCCCCCCCCCCCTACAGAACAGTGCACTGCATGACAGAACTGCAGGTATGCAGTTAAAAAACGCTGATGCTTCAAACATCTGCCTCTAGATGTCTGCATTCAACCAAAACCACATGTCCTCACGTCCTCGTGTCCTCATGTCCTTGTGTCCTCATGTCCTCACGTCCTCATGTCCTTGTGTCCTCATGCCCTCATGCCCTCGTGTCCTCATGTCCTCGTGTCCTCACGTCCTCGTGCCCTCATGTCCTCGTGTCCTCACGTCCTCGTGTCCTCGTGTCCTTGTGTCCTCATGCCCTCGTGTCCTCGTGTCCTTGTGTCGTCATGTCCTCACGTCCTTGTGTCCTCATGCCCTCATGTCCTCGTGTCCTCATGCCCTCGTGTCCTCACGTCCTCATGTCCTCACGTCCTCATGCACACAGCCGAGCAGAACACTTTAAAGCAGGCTGAGCTCTCCTGTTTGTCTGATGCTGCTCAGTCCAACAGCGAATGATTCAGATAAAGTTAATGAGTTCTCAACCTCCTGAAAAAAGATTTAGTGATCTGAAAGGCTGCCAGTAGGGTTCATGCTTCACGTGGCCTGGAAAACTGAATGAGAGACCTGGAGCGTAAAGCGTGGCCTGACCTTTACGAGCCAGATCGTAGGAACTAATGAATAATTACACAGCGTCCTGTGTGTGAGTAAATATGAGTGAACGAACAATTTGCATTCATACGTGATGATTGAAGGAAATTTATTCTAAAATTGTCTAAATGGCACATGTTTAGTTTTTTATTTTTCACATTACTTTCATTATCTATCAGTGTCTTTTTTAGCCGAGTGTTGTGTCAAAACCATCTGTCAAGTATTTCTTCCATACTTACTCACATGATTAGAGGACTACACGTACACACAGCTGTGTGAACTGAACCTCTTGTAAAAGCTATTTCCAGATGCCTGACCACAGAGAGAGAGAACACTGTGTCACTGTAACTCAAACTGTGTGTGTGTGTGTGTGTGTGCATGTGTGTGTGTGCGTGCATGTGTGTGCGTGTGTGCTCACAGATCTGAAGGCTTGGTTGCATTCAGCCAAATATTACAGTGGGCAGACGCAGGAGTGCAGCAGGTTTCAGTGCTGCAGTCTGGTTGCAGCAGCTGTGAAACCAGACAAACTGCAGTAGCTGCTGATCAGGTGCATCAGTCATGACAGAGACCGGACTCAAGTCTGCCCACGTCCAAGTCTAACTGAAGGGATGAGGTGCTCTGATGGGACACGATATCAAAATAGTCCTGAAACACTTTGACAGTAGTAGTTTATGTGTTTAACTATGTGAAGTATTTGTATTCGCTCAACATTTGCACTGTCTTGTTGAATCTACATGTAAAGAAACCTGCTCGTGAGCCGCCTGGTTGATTCAATGCTTCTACCTTCACTAGTCGGCATCAGAAGTACTGGTGGATTAAAGTTATTATTCCATTAATGAATGAACGTAAATGAGCAGTTGAAGTGTGACACACTTTACTCTCTCCCATCAGATTGTCTGCTGAGAATAATTCCTGAGCTACATATGAACATATTCTGGCTCTACGCGCCTTTTTCCCCGCTGCTGCTCTGATGTCTGCCATCGCTCTCGCTCCCTCCTGATTCGTGGAATTAAGAGTTTATTTTCGAGCTGGTGGTGACTGTTGGAACGGCAGACCCAGAGGGTTTTACAGAGTTTTTATTTTGTTTCTGTTGAGATTGAGTGAAGTGATAACATCACTGTTGCTGTAAATGGAGTCTCGTGGCTTTGGCGAGGATGATAGAACGGCTGTTTCTGGTTAAACAGAAAGGATCTTACTCTTCAACAAAAGGGGATCCTTTCCATGAGGTTGTCATACACTCTGAATAACAATCTGAGCCTGTCAGTGGCAAAAACAAGCACTGACTGGACCAGTTTCAAAAAGTCTTGTCCCCATTAGTCACTTGGACACAAAAACACATGAGAGTAGGCTCCATAAACACAGATAATACTGGACAGAGTCCTTCCAGGTCCGGGACAGTGAACTCCTCCAGGACACGGACTGAAACCCTGATGCACGGTGCAAGGCGAAATGACTTTTCTAATATACGCAATATTTTTTCAGACAATGTTTAACGTGTCTTCTTACTTCTAATCTAGTCGAGTAGTCTCAGTTTAGTCTTTGGTTCATACGTCAGGGACATTAGCCACCAGGAACATCCCTGTTCAACCAGTGAAGGTTTGGTACATCCAGCGACTTCAACCAGTGATTTCACAGATGCATTCAGATCGAAGGGCAGCTAAAGATGTTTGTGTCACATAAACTCTCATCCCAGATATTAGACCTGGATCCCTCAGATCCAGGTCTAACTGGTGCTAACAGCATGCTAGCCACTCAGTGTGTTGAACTTTTAGGACACTTCGTCCGCACTTCTTCTCCTTCTCTTCTCCTTCCCTTTACCCAAAGACCGCCGTCCTTTGCTCGACTTGGTGCTGAGCTTCACAGTAATCAGTGCATCGCTCAGCGAAGTCACCCTGGACTGAGCAGTCATGTGAGAGCTTCAGTACGGTGTACGTATGTGGAGCGGTGTCGCTGCTGCCCTTTTATAGCTGCCGTCCCCTCAGAACTGAAAAGGGCTGGTCGGCTTAGCATGTAAATGTAGATATTCAGGGTTCGGCGGCTCGAGCCTCCAGAGCCCTGTTAGTGGGTGAAGCCTGTGTGAAATACAACCATCTATCCTTTAGATAAAGCAGGCTCAGGGCTTACATACAGTATTTCACCGCGGCGGGGGTTCCTGTGCTAATCGGCCTTTAAACGCTGGTCGTTGCCAGCCTCGCTCTGGAGGCAGGTCACTGTACAACATGTTTCCTCACTGGCTCTTGCCTTACGCTGTAGTTTTTAGTCCTAAAAGTGTGAGGACTGGAGATAATGATCTCACTTCACACACAAACACAAAACCCGGCTTCAGATGTACCTTTTCTCTTCAGGGGAATTCTTAGACTTCATCTCTGCTTGAAGCTTCACACGTCCTCACCTACGCTATCCCCACACGGCCCCCTTCCCGTCGCACCCGGCCACGTCCTTCTTGTTGCCTAGCAACTCCCTCCACAATACTTGCCATTACACCACAAGTGCTTTCAGCCCCTGTCCGGATGAAGCCCCCCTTTCCCGACATCTCTCACATCTAACGCCCACCTACACCTCACAGATACTTGCTTTTTAAATGAAGCCCCTTGAGCTGTGGTTGAAAGCTGCTGTGAAACTGTTAATGAGTGCTTAAAACTGGGTAAGCACCTCAGAGAGTCCTGGGCCAAACACGAGGTCGGCTTCTGTCTGGGTCCGTGTGGGACAGGAAGCCAGATACCAGGCAGGGACTCCCTGACGAGGCCCGAACACCAGCAGCAGGACGACAGAAAGTCTGACTGCCAGCATCCCTGCCAACCTTCAGACGAGCGCTCATGACTGAGGATTTGTGCCGGCTGAGATAAGGAGGGGGCTCACAGAAAACAGACGGGAAAAAACAGAGAGAAAGTAAGGGTAGACGCCGAGGGACAGCCAGGGAGGAAACAAAGGAATGGAGACGGGAAGGAGATTAAAGCAAAAAAAGGAAAAAAGGAAGTCGAGGTGTGAATGAGCACTACGGAGGGAATTAGGACTGGTTAAGAGCCCAGAAGGATTAGGATGAATAAACCTCCCAAATGCTGGAGAGAACTGAGGAATAAAGACACAACAGAAACAGACAGCAGGGAACACGGAGCGATAACGTCATGAAGAGCTGCTCTGACAGCCACACATGAGAGGAATCAGCTCACCCAGATAAAACTCCATCATTTCTGACTTCAGCATGCGTGTTTCAGTCAGGACATAATCCACATGGTCCTGCTGTTCAGCTCTGACGGGTTCAGAGCAGAGCAACACCAAAGCACAGTTTGCAGTTGCTTGTTGAGTGTTTTTGCACTAAAAAAGCCCATAAGTTAGGTGACAAACTACTTATTGTAACACAAACCTAAAGTAAACACACAGCGACGGTTTCACAACATCGGACAATAGTTACTGGATGTAACTCCAGTTCTATGAGTGTGTGCGCCTGTTACTCCAGTGGTCATAGATGTCATTTTGGGAGTAATTGTTCTGTTGTTTAGGTATGAGGATGATGATTGTGATTTATTACAGCTTGGATCTTCTTTTCTTAGTTTTGGCTTCAGTTTGTGTCAGTTATGGCTTTAAACATTAGACTTGGGTTGTAATTAATCAGAATTATCAGAATCATTTGATGGGTAACTGTTTGGCTGTATCGCTCCACTTCTCCACGTCTTCTTACCAGGAATTTGCGCTTCTGTTTCCACTGGGCGCCCTGAGCGTTGGTGTGTCGGTGGGCCTCCGTCACCAGGTGGATCAGGTCCCACTCGTCTCCGGTGGGCTCTGGACGGTTCTGGAGAGTTTTCACCATTTCTTCCTTCTTGCGTCGCTCCCTGTTCTCCTCGATCAGGCGCCGTTTAGCCACCCGCTTCGAGTCATCCAGCACCACTGGGAGGAGGTGATGGAGGAGGAGGAAAGGACCATTAGAAAGAGAGAGCATTAGTTTACATGTTAATAATGCAAAGCTGCAGCTTCTATATATATCTATATCTATAAAGTCGTCACATCATCACCACTGCATCACTGCAGATGAGATATGTAATGCATGAAACACTCACAGTCCATGGCCATGCCCACTCCGATGCACTTCTTGAAGCGGCAGAGCTGACACTGGTTGCGGGTGATCTTGTCGATGATGCAGCAGCCATCGTACTTGCAGGAGTAGGAGGGGTGGAGATTCTTTTGAATGGTCCTACGGAAGAAACCCTGGAGCCAGACAGGAAGGGACGGGTGGATGAATGGATGGGTTGTGGACAAAGGACAGGAATGTAGAGAGAGAGTGGCACATATAAAGGGGGTCCAGGACGAGGTGAAAGCGAGAAGGCGAACCAGAGTTGACAACAAAATGCTGTTTGTTACAGGGAGACATTTTCTCTACCGCTGCTAAAACTACTGCAGAAATCAAAGTTTTAATCTAAAAAGTGTTCTAATTTATTCAGGTCCTGACAACTGAAGCTTCGGTAATCAGGAACACCCAGCCTGGTTATTGTGGGAAGGCATTGGTGTAGGAGCGGATGAACAAATCGGAGTTGGAAATTAATTTATACCTATAAAATAATTTGACAATCTTAATATTAGACTGAAAATATTATTTTGCTGAGTGAAGAAATCTCTACATGACAGGTGTGGATCGATACGTCAAATAATTAGCACGACTCATGTCTTTAATTTGCGACCCGATCAATCATATGTCAAATATGTCATTGCCCACGAAGCCGAATCACAGCCTCTTCAGTGGCGCCTTAGATATCACATGTTAGTGACGAGCAAACGGGAGGAGAAGGAACAGAAGCAGGCGATCGTACAAGCGAAGGAAGACAAACAGCGAGAGCTGACGCCACAGACTGACGAACAACATCGTCTTTGATGCGTCTGCGACCTCGGTGTGCGCATGTCGTCGCTCACTTTGAAGTCAGAGACTGTTTCAGAGCGTGTGTGACCTCAGATTTCATGTGTTGTGTGTGTGTGTGTGTATTACTCATGTTGTGAGGACGTAAATCTTTTTCTTTCTTCCTAATGTGGACAAAATGCAAAGTGTTATAACGTAAATCAGCAAATTTCAGCGTGAAGACTCGGGTTAGGTTTAGGTAAAAGCTAGGGTTAGGATGAGGAAGTGTGTGCGTGTGTGTGTGCGTGCGTGTGTGTGTGTGCGTGCGTGCGTGCGTGTGTGTGTGCGTGCGTGCGTACCTTGCAGCCCTCGCAGGTAATGCAGCGGTAGTGGTAACCTGTGGCCTTGTCACCACACACCACACATGGCTCATCCTTTTCGAGGTAGCTGGGGATGTACCCTGAGAGACACAAGCAGAGCCAAAGTTAGATTTTCCTACACAACGCTGACACCCCATCGCTTCACTCTAACCGGCCAACGCACCCCACTGTTTACCCCCCTACACATCATTTCTACCCATCACCTCGGCAGCAGATCAGGAGACAGCCAATAATGATCTGATGAATAAGAACCTCTCTAATCATTTTCACAATCACTAGTTTGTCACACGGTTAAAGGGACGCTGCGGAGCTGCAGAGCTACGTTTTCACAGGGGGGGTCCCCACATTCTTTGTGTTCTGCAGGTGCATGACGGTGGACGACGTGACGCACATTTCTGCCGACGCTTTCACAATATTCCACTGAGCAACGGTCGGTGGCAGTGATGAAGAGCGAAGAAGACTGCCAGCAAACCTGGATGTAAACAACGCGTGATTGGATGAAGAGATAAATGTCGTGTCTTTTGATCGACCAACGCTGGACTACAACTAAGTTTAACTTTAACAAATTGAGTCTTTAATGTTATTATTCTGTGATTTTACAGACACTCTCATTTGTTTCAGTTCCTGCAGAGTATACAGGTTACACAGACTTCAGGGATCTGAATGAACAGGAGCTGGATCTCCTTCCTCTCTCTGCAGCCTTTCTCCTGCATTAACTGAGGAAGAGGACACTCTGTTCTTTTTCCATACTGCCTGAGAGAGCAGTGAGACTGAGAGGGAGCACACAGACACAGCAGATTTCTATTCATTTCATATGATATACAGCTCATGAAGAGGGAGGGGGGAGATGGGACACTGCACGACACAAGTAAATACACAAATGTGGGTATCTGAGTCACACACACACACACACACACACACACACACAGCCACTGGCAGATCTGTACGCTCTGCACATGCACGTTGTTATGACATATACTCTGTGTGTGTGTGTGTGTGTGTGTGTGTACCAAGGCGTGGTGAGAGCTGTGACTGGCAGTGTCAGTTGGGCTCTGTTACAGATTTTAGAGGGGAGGGGGGCAACAAGAGGATGGTGGGAAAGAGAGGGGGAAAAAAAGGGGGGAAGAAGGAGAGACGGGAGCGACGGGGGCACAAGTGGCATTTCGGCCAAATTGGTTTTTATACAGCGACGAAGAGCTCGAGCTCTTTCTGCTGATGAGAAAAATCTAAATATCAATTTAGATCGAGAGAAAAAAGCAAAGTGAAGTGAAAACTGGTGTGAAATGTGGAGAAGAGCACTGGCTGATAAAAAGAGTGAAACTCCATCCTTCAGAGAGGGAAAAGACAGCAGAGGAAGAGGAAGAAGAAGAGGAGCAGGCCAATGGAAAGATGACCAGACATCAGACAGCCGTCACAGCTCCAGCGCGTCGGCGGGACGAGCCACCGGCCGGATCTGCGAGCCAGCCTGCTGTGGCTGTGTGTGGAAGCCAAGCCCAAAATCAATACCACTGCAGCTCTCCGACTCTGGATACCCGCCCCTCCCATTACGGGCCCTGCAATACCCCCACCGACAAAAGCCGGGAAAGGAAGGAGATTTTTTCACGAGAGGCCGAGTCAAGATAAATATTTTGTCTTCACAAGTTTCCCAACATAACATCTGCCTGGTTTTATCAAAGCGCGGGGGTCAGGCTGGTATGAATCAGGTCCCTGAAGGAGTCTCAGGATTGTTTCTCCGAGGTCTTTACATGACGACGGCACGGCGAGGCGACATTCGAGACTGTAAACATGGAGGAGGACGTCAGGACACAAGACACTATACACTGATGTGGAGTTGGAACGACAGCTGCTGTATAAAATGTAGTGCTGTGCTTAAGACTGGAAATAGACCGGGCCCAAACTCAGGATTATCTTTATTATTATTGATTATTATAATTATTTTCAACTTTTTATTAATCGATTCAATGTTAATTTTAGAAACTGGCATGTTCTAATTCCTCATTTTGCCTGAACAGCTGACCAAAAGTAACTGAAGTTATAATTTATTTCCAGTATGAATGTGCTTCACACTGGAAGAAAATACCATATTATTATCTGATTAATTAACTCATTAATTAACACATTTGAAAAATTTAAGTAGCTGATTAGCAGCTTGTCAAAGCAGCATGAATAAATGTTTTGCCACTAGGTGGCAGCAGTACAAGCTGAAAACACACATCACATGATAAACTTGTTTAAGCTAGTTTATGCTAATATGGCACAGCTCAACACCGACATTCATTACAGTCATGTTTCGAACCACCAGCCCAAAATTCACTCTCCTTCTAACTCTGTTTTGGTCTCCACCAACTCCTGAGGAAAACATCTGGATGTTTAGCTGCTAAATGCTCAGCTATGTCCACATTCAGTGAGGTTTTTTTAAGTTATATCACATTATCATTTGATCCACTGTTGATTAAAAACATGGATTGGTGCGTCTTTAAAGTAGCTGAATGATCATCTGTCAACTCACTAATCGATCAATCGTCAAAGGGATTCAGCTGCCTTTTTAATTCATATATATATATATATAAATTCCTCCCCCTGCTCAAACTGGTGAGGCGTAGGGAACTCGCTGAGAGAGAAAGAGTCTGAATTAAAGCCCTTCATGACGGTCTGGAGGGTCTTTGAGACTAATAGGGCGAGACATAAAGTGTTCTCACCGTGTGGTCGAGTACGTCCTGGACTCGATTGCAGCGACCGGTACTTATAAAATGTGCCGAGTAGGCCGAAAACGAACGCTAACTGCAAGAAGAAGAAACAAGCAAGAATGCAAGCTGTGATCAGAGCCAAAGGAGCTCATAGAAAATATTCAGATTTTCGGTTCATATCTGTGAAAAAGGACATTTAGTTGTTCCAGTTTGTCATTTGCAGAATAAAAAAAATAACACTTTTTAGTTTGAAACAAGTTTTTGACAGATTTCTAAAACATCTGTGTTTTCTTGTTTTAATGACAGGTGGTGTAATAAATTTGTATAAATGTGTGCAGTGATGTGAAACAGTCTGCGTAGCTCTCTCACTTTGTTAAAACCTGAATGGGTGATATGTTTTACTTTAAGGATGCTTTTATTCTGAAGTTTTCGTCTGAACGTGTCAACTCGATCACAGTGGGACCAGGTCCAAACACCGACCAACATCAATGCACATGTTCAACAGTCTGTTTGAGGGTTGGCCCTCCCACAGGACAACATCATGACAGTGAGTGACCACCAGGCCCCCCAGGCAGACCTATTGTCATACTTTCCCAGTTCCAATGGACCCCGGCAGGTGAACGAGGTCCAGATTCCAGCAGAGCTGCAGAGAGGCAGGAACAAGCCTGCTGGGAGGGGGGACATGTGAAGAGGACGGGCCTGGGGGGTATATCTTATAATCAACCATCCTGTAGACTCCCACCCCATCTCATTCGATCTCTCTCCCTTCTCTTCTTGACTTGGTTTTTTAAGCTCGGGGATTCGGAGCTGTCACTCAAACGACGCGCTGCGTCCGACGAGGAAGCCGAGGGAGCAGAAGGCTTTCGTTTATTCATGACAGTTGCCAAGATGTTTTATTTTTTTCTCTTTGGAGGTGACAAATGGAAAGCGTAATGTGCACAAGGCAGCGATGAATCATGTCCCGCTAGCTTCTCTGCAGTCACTCAGCCGCCTGCGCTCACTGTTGTGAGACTGACAGCTACAATCCTCCGAAATCTATCAGACGGAGCTGAACCAAACGCTGCTTCCCTGCGCTCGGAGAGGAGAGGTGTGTTTCTGAAGGACCCATCAGTTACTCACCAGTCATACTCTTCACCGAACATTGGCTGTTCTTCCTCTTCCTTTTCGGGCCATTGAGCCACCTGAGAGAGAACAAAGGGGACAAAGAGAAGAAGAAAGAGAAATAAGTAAAAGTGCACGTAAATACACCGAGCCTTCCCGTATCTGGACACATCTCAATCCACACTGCACCGGCCGGATCACATCTGGAGCAGCTCTGGCTCGCGGCGTTATCGGATCTCGGCCAGGTGTGAAAGCTGCTTGGCCACGTTTGTGAGAGAAAACAAACTGCCCAAAGATTTGAAAGGTCGTCTAATTCCATCTCCTCCTGCCTCCTGCGAGGTCCCATACAGCAGCACCGGCTTCCCTTTGAGGGGACACAGCACCTCCTGGCCATCAGCGCCAAAATCAAACTAATGAGAATGCTTATTAATACCAGTAAGTACAAAGGCGTGTGATTAGATGCCATGCTTCTCTAATTAGGTTAGAAAACAGGAGCACGGTTTGCAGCCACTTTCATTTCTAAGAGGAGTAATGGAGCTCTCTGGTAAAGCCTTACTCACAGCACTTTGTCAAAGGAGGTTGCATGGTTGCTTTTGGCAGAAAAAGCTGTTCTCCAGGGTCACGCTTGCTGAATCCAACCATTTTCCAGAGAATACAATCAATCCCCCAAAACAGTTGTAATTATTAGAGCACACATGGGAAAGGCCCGCAATAACAGACGCAACACAAACACCGAGACTCTAATATGTATCCAGCAAAGCAAGCCTGTGCACCCAGAAACACACCTGCAACACACTGACACATGTGAAAGGCATGTCGAGCACAGACGGGAACTGGCTGCTCTGAAGGGAATTATGACAGCGTGGAGATGGAGGAGAGAGAGGGTTGAGCAGAGGGAGAAAACATTTCTGAAAAGAGAGTCGGGCGCTGGATGTGTTTGGAATCCCAAGAGTCGAGCTCTCTGCTCTCAGATAGCCTCCAGCCCTCCTCCCACACCAGGGCCCTGTAATCCCAGCTCCAGGAGGGGAGCGGGACTCCATTAGCACCATAAATAAAACGCCGTCCCGCTCTGTGGAGATGCTCTGCTCAGGCCTTACACTGACTGCACGTGAAGGAGGAACTCATCTGTCTCTGCTGCTCTGCCTGACGGTACACCTTTGGCTCATTAATGTTTCTTTTGGTGGTGGAGTTACAGTTATTTATGATTTTGGGCTAAATGTATATGAATAAAGCTCTGACCAATCTGCACAATACATAAAAATCCCAGAGAGGTGTTTAGCACACATGAAATTCAAGCTCTTTGCCATTTAAACAATGAAAAATCATTATTGTCAAATGGCAGTATTGTGACAGGATCCTGTCTGCAACACTTAATACATAAAATGTTTTGTTTGCATTAAAAAGTACATAAATACAACATTATATACAACATTATATTGAAATATAGCACATGTAACATATCTAAACTGAAATAAATCATTTCCATTCTGCACATCAGCCGCCGGCTGCGTCTGCTTTTCTTCTCACGTGGCACAAAGAGCTAATGATGCTAAAGCTAAAGATGGCTGAAGTTCAGTTGATCCGTTTCAACTCAACATTTAAACATTTTGCTAAAACCAAACTCCTTCATTTCTGTTCTGCTTTGCATGGTGGGAACATGGACTATGGAACTGTATTAATATATAATACATATATGGTATCATTGGAACATGGAACTGGGACGCAGCGATGGATTTTTTTCTCTGAGTAAATATGACCTCAGTCACTGTTGTGATGAAGCATCCTTTACCTCCACCTTGTCTTCTTCTGATACAACAGGAAACCTCTCATGAGGTTACATGAACAGAAATGACCTGACAGCCAGATTTCTGTTTCTGTTTCCAACACTGACCAACATGTTCACCTCTCTAATAATCCATCATATTTTTATTCTTTTCACACCAGCAAACACTGTCCGCCCCTCAGAAACATAACAACTCGACTGCCTGTTAATGGAACGTAAAAACCATGTTAAACTGCCCGTCACATTTCACCTCGGCCTCAACCATGTCTCTGCCTTGTTTTCAGTTTTGGTTCCCTTTGTCCTTTC